>NC_140018.1:17107314-17487914 GCF_964263955.1 Coregonus lavaretus | reverse complement strand
TAGAGACAGGCTTTCAATTTTATGATCAGTGCGCTGGAAAATGGCTGCAGTTTGTGGATTATCATTTGGTACAACTTGTTTTCAAAGGAGGACACATGGAATTATTGATTTAGATGGTTGAATTTACAGAAAGGTAGGGCGATATTTTCTTGTCTCGTAAATTGATGAAAACAACAGTGCTTAGCCTACATCTCACCAGTGGAGGCTGCTGAGGGGAGGACTCATCATAGTAATGGCTGGAATGGCGCGAATGAAATGGCATGGAAACCATGTGTTTGATGTATTTGATACCATTCCACTTATTGCGCTCCAGCCATTACCACGAGCCCGTCACCCCCAATTAAGGTGCCACCAACCTCCTGTGCATCTCACAGTGCATAAAAGGTAATCTTGTGTGAGAGGCTACCTACACTGGTATAATCTTCACCGCAAATGTACTGCAAAATTCAGACATAAATACATCAGTGAATACATCAGCCTACACCATTTAGGAAATAGTTGTGACCAAGATATTCCTGATCGGGTTGAAGGTAATTTTTTTATGAATTAGATGAGCCTATCTTTGGTAGAGCGTGCGTGGCTCACCTCGCTCCCTCAGAGGCTCAGAAAGTTCAACAAACTGAGGTTTTTAGATTTTTCATGAATGCAACGCAAAGTAATATAACGTGTTACTTTCATGCAAAGTAATATTGTAAAGTAACAAGTTACTTTTGTTATATGTAACAAGTAATATGTAATATTACTTTTTCAAGTAACTAATTCTGCTGTAATGACACATGCATTACAGCAAGATACCTTTCCACCCAGTTACTTATCAAACATTAAACAGTCACTGGACTGGCATCTGCAGGGGTTGGAGGGCAGTATTCCTCATAAGTGTCGTCAACAGCTTGGAGAATGTGATGAACTGCACTCAGCAGCAGGATGTCAGTGTTGCAGCTCACAGACAGCTCACTGGAGTAGTTCTTCACTGGAAGCACATAGGACAGTGGCAAACCCACCACCTCTGCTGCCTTCTGCATCTGTGGCACAGCAGAACATAAGATAGAAGATAGATTGCAGATATAATGGTATTACAACACGTTAAACTACACCTAATCTTTTATAGTAGGCCTACCTTCTCCTGTAGGATCCGGCTGGAGTAGACAAACTTCACATCCTCTTGTACAGCATGACACACCTGGTCCACATGGGTCAACAGAACCACCTGGGGGATATCTGGATGGACAGGGTCATACAGATGTAGGATCTTAATTTGATCACTCTTTTGCTGCTGAGAATGCAAACCTGTAGTGTATTTGAGTTTTAAAAAGGGTTCTAAATTTGGTAATTTCCACTTTGAAATTTCAGACTTGATTTGCCCTAACAAAAAATGTATCAAGCCCTACAAAAATGTGCATGAATTATAATCCACATAATAATTTACATTTCCTGCTGTAGTAAACTGGCTCAAATTAAGATCCAACATGAATTGCAAAAATCTCTGAAGCTGGAGACTCTTATCTCCCTCAATAACTTTAAGCATCAGTTGTCAGAGCACCTTACCGATCACTGCACCTGTACACAGCCCATCCGAAATTAGCCCACCCAACTACCTCATCCCTATATTGTTATTTATTTTGCTCTTTTGCACCCCAGTATCTCTATTTGCACATAATCTCTTGCACATCTAGCATTCCAGTGTTAATACTATTGTAATTATTCTGCACTATAGCCTATTTATTGCCTTACCTCCATAACTTGCTACATTTGCACACACACTATATATATTTTCTGTTGTATTTCTGACTTTATGTTTTTTTTTACCCCATATGTAACTCTGTTGTTTTTATTGCACTACTTTGCTTTATCTTGGCCAGGTCGCAGTTGTAAATGAGAACCTGTTCTCAACTGGCTTACCTGGTTAAATAAAGGTGAAATAAAAAAAATATGTATACAGTAGTCAATGTGTGTGTGTGTGTCTGAATTCACCTAGGCCTGAGATTTCAGCTTGAAGTGTCCTCAATGTCCTTGTAAGGTCCTCACTGGTGGTCATAACTTGGCAGGCATTCAGAACGAACACCGCACAATGGATTTGGTCATTTACCGATGGATTAGGTCTGTAACCTGAAGTCTCAGCTTTGATGGGCACATCACTTTGAAACTATTGAGTAGGACAACATCATTGTGTTGCCATTAGAAGCAAACAGAACAAATTAATTAATATTGTTGCGATCCAGTAATGAGCCACGTTATAATTCCCACCAAGTGGGTTAACCCTATTGACACAATGCATAGGATGTTTGAACCTGGGTTCGTGGCCCTGTCCCTCTGTTAGCTACAATGTGTGTATGTTGGTTACAAAGTGAATCATATGCATAACATGTTAATAATATAACATGTTCAGTAAAATTTTACATGGAGGTTCCTTTGATCTTTATCCCAAGCAAGGGTAGGAATCATCATGAAGACATTGCTACTCACAGAAAGAAAACAAATGCCGCCTACCTTGTGTCCCTCTGGGGCGTGTCCCTTGATGACAGTCAGTGCGTCTGTGAGGGTCAGGCCAGTCGTCTCACCGTCACCCAGAGCCAACACATCACACAGGGTTAGAGCTGTGGGCTTCCCCCCTCTCTCTGACCGGATGTCATACGACTTCAGCTTGGTAGATAAAGAGAGGAGACAGTGTTTTGTTATCGAGTTTTGTTAGAGACAAACTCAGACAACGACCACCAAAAAGACAGACATACAGTATATCCATAGATGAAAGGGGAGTATCTTTAGTATATATCCCTTCCCTCGCACCCACCCACAGGGCAGGTCCTCACATTCAGGGACACATTGATATGGCGGTCCAAATGTTACTCCTTAGCTTTCTATCTCAGTCAAGGCATTATCAATCTTATATGCTAAAAACTCTTTGTTACAGACGCTATACCTTCTTGATGAAGCCCTTTGTTGCAGTGCCAATAAAAGGCAGGAGAAGGACTCTTCCGAACATCACAGATCTGACAGAGTTGATGAAGCTGGATTTTCCTGACCCAGGAGGACCCATCAGCAGAACCCTGACTCGATTCAGAGACTGGCAGGCCGGTTTGAAGGAGACCAGATTCTTCCTCAGTGACCCCCTCTCTCTGGTAAAATGAGATAGCACAGAAAGAGCCATAATATTACATCAGGCAGCCTGCAGACTGCTTTTAGGCCACCAATATTAAGCCACAGACTAGCCTCTACTGCTGTAGAACAGATTACTTTGTTATTGATAGATTCAGGAAATTCATTTCCAATGTGACCTACTTCTCAGTCCATGACAGCTCCCTCCAAGGGTTCAGCAGCACATCTCCAACACCTTGAACATAATAAGAACAAAAAATTACACTAGGCCTAGACTTCATTTTCAGAGAGTACATTTAATTAATCACATTGTATTGGGGCAGAATTACTTTGAATGCGATGCAACTCCACATCCATGAAGGGCACCTCCAACTCTTCACTCCAACCAGTGGGTGTGTAGGTATCATCTTCCTTCACATCAACACAAAGTGTTTTGTCCTTATTGTTGTAAATTTTTAGGCAATGCCCAAAGGCCAAGTTTTCATTATTATACTGATTATTAAAAATGATCGAATCGCGGTGCTTCACGACAGGAAAGACGTTTGCTTTTTGATGGTCTATTTCGAAGACAAATGCCCCTTTGTCCTCTTGGAAATAGGAATCAGGTCGTTCACTCAGATAGCCCCCCTTCATCATGCCTGATTCCAAATAAACGATTACAACGAATCTTCCCACTTTATCGAATTTAGAAATCAAATCAGACATCTTAAATCCATGGTGGCGCGCCGTGTAGAGCAGGTGAAGTCGGACAGGTTCGGGAAAAAACTTTAACAACTGTTTCTCTCTCCCCAAATCCAGTGCAGATACGGCCATGAAGAAATCAAGCGGAGATCACTAGCCTGCTACGAATGGAAACACAATATGTGCGCCTATTTCCAAAAGCAACCTAATGTCCGCACCGGAATCAATAATGTTCTGACTGTGGAATGGCCATATCCACATATGCCTAATTAACAGCCTATCGAAAGTGAAATGTTCCAGAAAAACGAAACTTATTGTAGACCAGCCCACTCACTGTCCACAAAAAAAGCTGCACGTAAAGGACCGGACATGATGGCATTGGGGCGGTGAGCAATGCGCAAACAGCTATTCTATTTTCCTGGTAGCCTAATCTTTTATGAGTAGTAACAAGTTTAGTTTCTCTGAAACACTCTAGGCCTACTATTGATATGGTGCGTGTTCGTAGGCTATCCACTAACACCACTCAGAAACTTGGAATTATTTCATTTGCATAGCAGTAGTAGATTTCGTGAAGTCTTGTGACATCAAATGTTTTAATGTCTTCAGTAGTACCTGCATTGAGCTTCGAGCAAGAGACGTATTTGTTGAAGCTCCTTCCTGAACCTGCCCAACTTCACCTGCTCAACAAGGGAAGCCACCATAGGTTCTACATGCATACGTTGAGATCTAAATTTGACAAAGAAGGAAGATTTGTTGTAATATTGTATTTCAAATCTGGGGATGTAATGAGTAAATCGTCTGAGATTTACTCATTTGCCTTCGAAATAAACCATCAAGAAGTAACACACTTCCCTGTTCTGGATGACTCTAAGGCGACACATTTTTCAATCTCTTGTTCTAATGGTTGCTTGAAGTTTGGGGAATGTCTAAAGTTGTACACCAAGAATAGAGAAATGTGCGTGAAATCGTTGGATATGATATATCACCAGAGTTGGCAGGGGCCGCAGTACCTGGATGTTGAGCTGTATCGAGTTGGAAGTAAATATATTTATTGTACTGTTAATTGTTCTGATTATGCACTATTCATTTTATATTCAAGGTGCTTGGAGGGAGCTGTCATGAACTGAGGAATAGGTCACATTGTGAATTAATTTACGGAATTCATCAGGAGTATCACACATTAACTTTCAGCAGTCTGCTTTTTGAAGGTTGTCTGATGCAGACCTGGGTTCAATTACTATTTAAGGTTTTTTCAATTACTTAAACATAGGCTACATTTCAAAGTACGTTTTAGGACAAATTTTATTCGGAAATACACTTGGAAAGTATTGTAATGTATTTGAAAATACTCATACATTGACAAGTGTATTTTCAAAGACACATTTGTAGTTGAACCCGGGTATGTTTGGTGGTAGGGGTATTTGAAATATATTTGGAAACAAGTAGACTATTTGAAAATAGATTCAAATAGTAATTATAGGAAATTATTTGCAAATACTTTCAAATACTACAAATAGAATTAGTTGATTCGACCAAATTATTTGCAAATACATAGACAATAAGTAATTAAAATACAAATACTTAAATAAGCATGTCTTTGAACTAGGGCTGTCCCCAAAAAATGATATCAAGATAATCGCAGGTTTTGCTGTGATTTAATCGTGATTAATGGTAAATACCGTATTTGCTCAAATTGATCTGTTATTTATACTGACATCTTGATGTTGTCTAAAGTAACATTTACCAAATTAGGTAAATTGAGAAAGCACACCCCCTTTAACCTCAATGTCAACTTGTTTTTACATGGCATTGTTGATTTGAGCTGTATAGATTATCTATTTTGGATGTTTAGAGTATTTCCAATGCTTTCAGACAATTAAGATTGCACTTAATTACAAAATGTTAACTTGAGTTATCTGATTAACTCTGACAGCACTTAATTGAACCCAGGTCTGGTCTGATGTAATAGTATGTCTATTTCTGTGCTATTCCATTTCACCAGAGGGAGAGGGTCACTGAGGAAGAATCTGGTCTCCTTCAAACCGGCCTGCCAGTCTCTGAACCGGGTCAGGGTTCTGCTGATGGGTCCTGCTGGGTCAGGAAAATCCAGCTTCATCAACTCTGTCAGATCTGTGATGTTCGGCAGAGTCCTTCTCCTGCCTTTTATTGGCACTGCAACAAAGGGCTTCATCAAGAAGGTATAGAGTAAAGAATCTGTAAGAAGGAGTATTTAGCATGATACATACAGTGCCTATTGAAGGTCTACACACCCCTTGCACAGTCTTCACATTTTACTGCCTTAAAATGTAATCTAAAAAGGGATCAAATCTTTTTTTCCCTGTTGATCTACACAACCTAGTCCACATTTTTATACTGAACTAAAATATAAAAAGTGTTTATCCCACGTTTCATTAGCTGAAATAAAATATCTCAGAAATGTTCCATACGCACAAAAAGCTGATATCTCTCAAATTTTGTGTACACATTTGTTTACATCCCTGTCAGCGAGCATTTCTCCTTTGCCAAGAAAATCCATCCACCTGAAAGATGTGGCATATCAAGAAGCTGATTAAACAGCATGATCATTAAACAGGTGCAACTTGTGCTTGGGACAATAAAAGGCCACTCTAAAATGTGCAGTTTTGTCCCACAACACAATGCCACAGATGTCTCAAGTTTTGAGGGAGCATGCAATTGGAATGCTGACTGCATGAATGTCCACCAGAGCTGTTGGCAAATAATGTAATGTTCATTTCTCTACCATAAACCGCCTCAATCGTTGTTTTAGAGAATTTGGTATTATGTCCAACCGGCCTCACAACCGCCGACCACTTATAACCACGCCAGCCCAGGACCTCCACATCTGGCTTGTTCACCTGCGGGATGGTCTGAGACCAGCCTCCCAGATAGTTGATGAAACTGAGGAGTATTTCTGTCTGTAATAAAGCCCTTTTGTGGGGAAAAACGGATTCTGACTGGCTGGGCCTGGCTCCCCAGTGGGCGTGCCTGGCTCCCCAGGGGGTGTGCCTGGCCCCCAAGTGGGTGGGCCTATGCCCTCCCAGGCCCACCCATGGCTGCGCCCCTGCCCATTCATGTGAAATCCATAGATTAGGGCCTAATTTCATTTATTTCAATTGACTGATTTCCTTATATGAACTGTAACTCACTAAAATCGTTAATTGTTTCATGTTACGTTTATATTTTTGTTCATTATAATTTCCCAAATTACTAAGAAATACAAAATGAGGATACATTGATTGCTTATGTCTTCACACCCCAGAGTTAATACTTGGTGGAAGCACCTTTGGCAGCCTTTACATCTGTGAATCATTACATCAACCTTGTAGTGGCATCATGTTATGGATATGCTTGTCATCTGCAGGGACTGGGGAGTTTGTCAGAATCAAAAGAAATATGAAAGAATCAAAGCCCAGGCAAAAAGTTCAAGGAACACCTGCCATTGTTTTCTGAAAACCTAACCCTGGGATAGTTTTATTTTCAGCGAGACACATATTGTTATGCCAAAGACAAACCAGAATGGCTTTCCAAGAGGTGGTGAGTGTTCCTGAGTGGTCTAGTCTCAGTCCTGACTTAAATTTGCTTGACAATCAGAGACAAAGTTTGCATATTGCTGTCCATCAATGATTCCCAACCAAATTCACTGAGCTTGAGCAATTTTGACAAAAACAATGGACATACAGTGCCTTCAGAAAGTATTCATACCCCTTGACTTATTCCATATTTTGTTGTGTTACAGCCTAAATTTAAAATTGATTAACTGTATTTCTTTCTCCCCCACCTACACACACATTGAAAACATGTTTTTAGACATTTTTGCTAATTTATTGAAAATGAAATTCAGAAATATTAAATTTACATAAGTATTCAGACCCATTACTCAGTACTTTGTTGAAGCACCTTTGGCAGCGATTACAGCCTCGAGTCTTCTTGGGTATGACGCTGCAAGCTTGGCACACCTGTATTTGGGGAGCTTCTCCCATTCTTCTCTGCAGATCCTCTCAAGCTCTGTCAGGTTGGATGGGGAGCGTCACTGCACAGCTATTTTCAGGTCTCCAGAGATGTTCGATCGGGTTCAAGTCCGGCTCTGGCTGGGCCTCAAGGACATTCAGAGACTTGTCCCAAAGTTACTCCTGCGTTGTCTTGGCTGTGTGCTTAGGGCCGTTGTCCTGTTGGAAGGTGAACCTTCACCCCAGTCAGGTCATGAGTGCTCTGGAGCAGGTTTTCATCAAGTAGCTCTCTGTACTTTGCTCCGTTCATCTTTCCCTCGATCCTGACTAGTCTCCCAGTCCCTGCCACTGAAAAACATCCCCACAGCATGATGCTGCCACCACCATGCTTCAGGGATGGTGCCTGGTTTCCTCTAGACGTGAAGCTTGGCATTCAGACCAAAGAGTTCAATCTTGGTTTCATCAGACCAGAGAATCTTGTCTCTCATTGTCTGAGAGTCCTTTAGGTGGCTTTTGGCAAACTCCAAGAGGGCTGTCATGTGCCTTTTTACTGAGGAGTGGCTTCCGTCTGGCCTCTCTACCATAAAGGCCTGATTGGTGGAGTGCTGCAGAGATGGTTGTCCTTCTGGAAGGTTCTCCCATCTCCACAGAGGAACTCTGGAGCTCTGTCAGAGTGACCATTGGGTTCTTGGTTACCGCTCTGACCAAGGCCCTTCTCCCCTGATTGCTCAGTTTGGCCAGGCGGCCAGCTCTAGGAAGAGTCTTGGTGGTTCTAAACTTCTTCCATTTAAGAATGATGGAGGCCACTGTGTTCTTGGGGACCTTCAATGCTGCAGACATTTTTTGGTACCTTTCCCCAGATCTGTGCCCCGACACAATCCTGTCTCTGCGCTCTACGGACAATTCCTTCGACCTCATGGCTTGGTTTTTGCACTGACATGCACTGTCAACTGTGAGACCTTATATAGACAGGTGTGCCTTTCCAAATCATGTCCAATCAATTGAATTTACCACAGGTGGACTCCAATCAAGTTGGAGAAACATCTCAAGGATTATCAATGGAAACAGGATTCACCTGAGCTCAATTTCGATTCTCATAGCAAAAGGTCTGAATAGTTATGTAATGTTTTATTATGTTTTTATACATTTGCAAAAAATTCTAAAAACGTATTTTTGCTTTGTCATTATGAGGTATTGTGTATAGATTGATGAGGATATATATATTTTTTAAATCCATTTTAGAATAAGGCTGTAACGTAACAAAATGTGGAAAAAGTCAAGGGGTCTGAATACTTTCCGAATGCACTGTAAGTATTCACATCCCTGAGTCAATATATGTTAGAATCCCCTTTGGCAGCGATTACAGCTGTGAGTCTTGCTGGGTAAGTCTCTAAGAACTTTGCACACCTGGATTGTACAATATTTGCACATTATTCTTAAAATTCTTCAAACTCTGTCAAGTTGGTTGTTGATCATTGCTAGACAGCCATTTTCAAGTCATAGATTATCAAGCCGATTTAAGTCAAAACTGTAACTAGGCGACTCAGGAACATTCAATGTCGTCTTGGTAAGCAACTCCAATGGATATTTGGCCTTGTGTTTAGGTGAATTTGTCTCCCAGTGTCTGTTGGAAAGCAGACTAAGCTAGGTTTTCTTCTAGGATGTTGCCTGTGCTTTATTCTGTTTCTTTTTACTGACTAGTCCTTGCCAATGACAAGCAGACCCATAACATGATGCAGCCACCACCATGCTTGAAAATATGAAGACTGGTACTCCGTGATGTGTTGTGTTGTATTTGCAATAAAGGACATAATGTTAATTTCTTTGGCACATTTTTTGCAGTTTTACTTTAGTGCCTTATTGCAAACAGGATGCATATTTTCCCTTCTTTTCACTCTGTCATTTAAGTTAGTACTGTGGAGTAACTACAATGTTTTTGATCCATCCTCAGTTTTTTCCTATCACAGCCATTCAACTCTAACTGTTTTAAAGTCACCACTGGCCTCATGAGCGGTTTCCTTCCTCTCCAGCAACTGAGTTAGGAAGGACACCTGTATCTGTGCAATTAATAACTTCACCATACTCAAAGGGATATTCAATGTCTGCTTTTTACATTTTTACCCATCTACCAATAGGTGCACTTTTTTGTGAAGCATTGGAATTCACTGCCCGACTGAGGGACCTTACAATTATCTGTATGTGTGGGGTACAGAGATGAGGTAGTCATTAAAAAAGTATGTTAAACACTATTATTGCACACAGAGTGAGTCCATGCAACATGTTACTTGTTAAGCACATTTTTATTCCTGAACTTATTTAGGCTTGCATTACAAAGGGGTTACATACTTATTGATTGAAGACATTTCAGCTTTTCATTTTTAATGAATTAGTAAACATTTCTAAAAACATAATTCCACTTTTACATTACGGGGGATTGTGTGTGTAAATTCAGGCTGTAACACAACAAAATGTGGGGAAAAGTCAAGGGGTGTGAATACGTTCTGAAGGCACTGTATGTTGCCCTAAGAGTTGTGCAAAGTTGTTAGAATATTATTCAAAATGATTTACAGCTGTAATGGCTGCCAAATGTGCTCCCACCAAGTATTAACTCTAAGGTGTGAAGACACAATTGAGACAACTTCATTCTTTTATTTTGAATTAATTTTGAAAAATGTCTAACTTTCACTTTGAAAATATGGTATAGGTTGTGTACATCTGTAGGGGAAAAAATCTAATTGAATCCCTTTAATATTACATTTTAAGGCAGCAAAATGTGAAGACTGTGCAAGGGGTGTGTAGACTTTCACTAGCAACGTTAAGATACTGTAGATAATGCCTTGACTGAGATAGAAATCCAAGGAGTATAATTTGTAACAGACAGAGACATTCTTGATGCTTGGGAACATCTGGACTGCCATATCAATGTGTTTATGAGTGTGAGGACTCGACCTGAGGGTGGGTGGTGGGAGGGAATGGGTGTTCTGTATGTCTGTCTCTTTAGCAGTCGTCTGAGTTTGTCTAAATAATTTACTCGCAAAACACTGTCTCCTCTCTCTTATCTACCAGCTGAAGTCGTATGACATCCGGTCAGAGAGAGGGGCAGTGGCGGCTCCTGAAAAAATTCTCAGGGGGGGCAATTTTTCTGATGATTTAGGTGACCTACACACATTTTAAAAAAGATATGTCCAGCAACAACATGAAGACAGGGGCAGCATATAAGTCAATACCAGAAGCATTTATTGACTGATCTGGGGAGATGGATTCCAGTTTCTGTGACAGATTATAAATAATCTCTGATGCCTTTGTTATATTAGCTTTTGGTTGAATGTACACAACGGTAACAAACAATTGGGGGAACTCACGGGGCAGATAGTAAGGTCGCAGTGACACAGAAAGCAGTTCAATGTCGGGGGTACAGAGTCGCTCTCTTACCAGGATCGATTTTCCCTGTGACTGTCAGATCGCGGTCCGCTCTGACCAGGGTGAAGCCGGCCGGCTCCACTTCTCTGTCCGGGACTCTGTCATCCAGCCAAGTCTCAGTAAATGCCAGCAAACAGGCCTCCCGATATTCGTGTTGGAAGCGCAGATTCGCTGACAACTCATCCGCTTTCCCCCTCAGTGACTGGGCATTAATCAGCAAGGTGGTGGGTAAGGGAAGTTTGTTCTGCTGTATTGGATTCCGCTGCCAGCAGCGTTTTCATTATTTAGTCCGTTCGTAGCGGGTATGTACACGATCAACAAGATCAGTCCAAAACCCACCACTGGAAATCCATGGTTGGCAGAATGTTTGTAAACTAAGTGTACAAATTAAAAACATAAAATAACGCCACTAAGTGTACAAATTAAAAACATAAGATAACGCCACACTGCAGGTCGCAACAGAGACGCTGCTACCCGCTATTTTCTTAGTTACGTTCATGGTTACGTTACGTATGACGAAAGCGCGTAAGTGCAAGCCCTCAGAAACCCATAGAGATTGTATTGAAAGCTCTGAAATTTGAAAAAAATAGATTTTACATGGGAGTCTATGACAGACTTCTGGGCGATTTTCAACCTGACTGAAATCGCCCCAAAAGGGGGGGGGGCCATTTGAAGCACGACTTTAGCCTGATTGGACATTTAGTGGCAGTCAGATCAGATTAGAACACTGATAACTACTGTTGCCGTGATATAATTGATTAGAAAAAAAATCCCTTCCTTTTCCCGTTTGGCAGTGCGTCGCCCATATCGCCCTATTGAACACACCGCCCCTGGAGAGGGGGGAAGCCCAAAGCTCTGACCCTGTGTGATGTGTTGGCTCTGGGGGACGGTGAGACGACTGGCCTGACTCTCACAGACTTACTGGCTGTTATCAAGGGACACACCCCCGAGGGACATGATGTATAGTATTACCTTTTCAAGATGTTCAAACCCCTCAGTCTTACTGAGGATAAATATCAGAAGAGATGGGCCTATATTGCTTGCTATGCTCTTGTCCACATTTGACACATGCAAACTTGTTGGCCTACTTTTTTTTATTTATTTTATTGTTATAACCAACTTTGAGATATATATATATATATATATATATACACAGTGAGGGAAAAAAGTATTTGATCCCCTGCTGATTTTGTACGTTTTCCCACTGACAAAGAAATTATCAGTCTATAATTTTAATGGTAGGTTTATTTCAACAGTGAGAGACAGAATAACAACAACAAAAATCCAGAAAAACGCATGTCAAAAATGTTATAAATTGACATGCTGCAAAATTTGACCCCTCTGCAAAACATGACTTAGTACTTGGTGGCAAAACCCTTGTTGGCAATCACAGAGGTCAGACGTTTCTTGTAGTTGGCCACCAGGTTTGCACACATCTCAGGAGGGATTTTGTTCCACTCCTCTTTGCAGATCTTCTCCAAGTCATTAAGGTTTCGAGGCTGACGTTTGGCAACTCGAACCTTCAGCTCCCTCCACATATTTTCTATGGGATTAAGGTCTGGAGACTGGCTAGGCCACTCCAGGACCTTAATGTGCTTCTTCTTGAGCCACTCCTTTGTTGCCTTGGCTGTGTTTTTTGGGTCATTGTCATGCTGGAATACCCATCCACGACCCATTTTCAATGCCCTGGCTGAGGGAAGGAGGTTCTCACCCAAGATTTGACGGTACATGGCCCCGTCCATCGTCCCTTTGATGCGGTGAAGTTGTCCTGTCCCTTTAGCAGAAAAACACCCCCAAAGCATAATGTTTCCACCTCCATGTTTGACTGTGGGGATGGTGTTCTTGGGGTCATAGGCAGCATTCCTCCTCCTCCAAACACGGCGAGTTGTCATTGGCAAACTTCAGACGGGCCTGTATATGTGCTTTCTTGAGCAGGGGGACCTTGCGGGCGCTGCAGGATTTCAGTCCTACACGGCGTAGTATGTTACCAATTGTTTTCTTGGTGACTATGGTCCCAGCTGCCTTGAGATCATTGACAAGATCCTCCAGTGTAGTTCTGGGCTGATTCCTCACCGTTCTCATGATCATTGCAACTCCACGAGGTGAGATCTTGCATGGAGCCCCAGGCCAAGGGAGATTGACAGTTATTTTGTGTTTCTTCCATTTGCGAATAATCGCACCAACTGTTGTCACCTTCTCACCAAGCTGCTTGGCGATGGTTTTGTAGCCCATTCCAGCCTTGTGTAGGTCTACAATCTTGTCCCTGACATCCTTGGAGAGCTCTTTGGTCTTGGCCATGGTGGAGAGTTTGGAATCTGATTGATTGATTGCTTCTGTGGACAGGTGTCTTTTATACAGGTAACAAACTGAGATTAGGAGCACTCCCTTTAAGAGTGTGCTCCTAATCTCAGCTCGTTACCTGTATAAAAGACACCTGTGAGAATGAAATCTTTCTGATTGAGAGGGGGTTAAATACTTATTTCCCTCATTAATAGGCAAATACATTTATAACATTTTTGACATGCGTTTTTCTGGATTTTTTTTGTTGTCATTCTGTCTCTCACTGTTCAAATAAACCTACCATTAAAATGATAGACTGATCATTTCTTTGTCAGAGGGCAAACGTACAAAATCAGCAGGGGATCAAATACTTTTTTCCCTCACTGTATATATACTAATGTACAGTATCTGTTTTGTTTGCTTCTCATCAATAAAATGATTCCCCAACACAATAGTTTCAAAGTTATGCGCCCATCAAAGCTAACGCTTTGAACACACCGACTGTGTCATTGCGTTTTGGTACACCAGAAGTACATTAATTTCCAATGGAACGCTGCGTTTGCCTTGCAGCATTGCATTGCAGAGGCAGTTGCAGTGCATTCTGTGTGGTGCGTACTTTGGATTTATCGAATGTATTTGTCAAACTGTATGCTTAAACGGGTTGACAGAAATGGTAGCAGAAGGTGAATGTTGAACTTTTGTTGCACACATATCTAGATGATGCTGCATACTATTTTGCGCAACGACTCAGTCGGCTTGTTCAAAGCGTGAGACCAGGTTACAGACCTGATCCATCGATAAATGACCAAATCCATTGTGCGATGTTCGTTCTGAATGCCTGCCAAGTCATGTCCACCAGTGAGGACCTTACAGAGACACTGAGGACACTTCAAGCTGAGATCGCATATCTGGGTGAGCTCATCCCAAAACTTCAGAGAGCAATTTTGATATCAGTTGATCATAGATATACCTAACTGATTTCTCTCTCTCTCTCTCACACTCCCTCACACACACACACGACACCATCCTCTCCAGACATCCCCCAGGATGTTCTGTTGACCCATGTGGACAAGGTGTGTCATGCCGTCCAAGAGGATGTGACGTTTGTCTACTCTATAAGGATCCTACAGGAGAAGGTAGGTTAAATAATTCAAATGTTTTAATCAATTTAGATTCACTCTATAATATGATGAAACAGTATTTTTAAAGTTTTATTTGCAATCTATTTTCTATCTATCATATGTTCTGCTATGCCACAGTTGCAGAAGGCAGCAGAGGTGGTGGTTTTGCCAGTGTCCTATGTGCTTCCAGTAAAGAACCTCCACATTTGCAGAATTCCACCATAAGCCCAGTAACCTTTTAATATTTGACGAATAACCATTGGTGAGAAATCATTTGCAGTTTTTTTTATTGTGATAGGATAATGTTTTTTGTTTTCTTTTGGGTGTTTAATTTTGTTCCAGATGTTGGAACCTACGTGTTGTATGCTATTAGGCTTAAAAATAACAAATTAATTCAAGTGAGACAAAGTATTACATTTTAGTAATTTAGCAGACGCTCTTATCCAGAGCGACTTACAGTTAGTGAGTGCATACATTTTCATACTGCCCCCCCGTGCGAATCGAACCCACAACCCTGGCGTTGCAAGCGCCATGCTCTACCAACTGAGCTACACGGTGGGATGAATTTGTTTTTGTACAATAAACCAATGAGAAGATGACAATGTCTGTTTTTTATGTTGGCCTATTGTATACTTTGAAACAGTGGCGTGTATTCATGGATGCCAGGGGTTCTCTAGAAAATGTACAAAAAAACATACACAATTATTTATCTTTCGTCTCTGTGTTTCATAATTTTCCTTCAATTCGCAAGAGGCTGAATGTATCTCACCGGAGAAAGAATCAGAGCGATGAATCTGTCTGATGCTGTTTGGTCAAAAAGAGTATGATAATGTTGCCGCCAGTAGCATTAAATGCAAGGGAATCCAGCGAAAATGTGTCCTCCCTTTATATATTTTTATACAATAATAGCCTATCAGCGTTGAGCTAAACTGAGTGAGCTCAACTGTGAATGGTTCTGGCACACCAAAAAAAAGTGTCAAGGGAAGCCAGTTTGGATTTGGCTTCACACCAATCACATCACATCACATCAAGCCAAACGTCATTGACAGAACTTGAATTGTTGCAACTTGTTGTGCTGTTGTCCTCCGGTGGCTAGGTAGCTAGCTAAAATTGGCCCTTTCCTAAATTAGCCATGGACGGAGATAGGGATTTGGACTTGTGGTTTTACTTAATTCTAAGTACTGGCCAATGATTATAACGGCGATTCTGATCCAACCAGAAATTCATATACAGTGGGGAGAACAAGTATTTGATACACTGCCGATTTTGCAGGTTTTCCTACTTACAAAGCATGTAGAGGTCTGTAATTTTTATCATAGGTACACTTCAACTCTGAGAGACGGAATCTAAAACAAAAATCCAGAAAATCACATTGTATGATTTTTAAGTAATTAATATGCATTTTATTGCATGACATAAGTATTTGATCACCTACCAACCAGAAAGAATTCCGGCTCTCACAGACCTGTTAGTTTTTCTTTAAGAAGCCCTCCTGTTCTCCACTCATTACCTGTATTAACTGCACCTGTTTGAACTCATTACCTGTATAAAAGACACCTGTCCACACACTCAATCAAACAGACTCCAACCTCTCCACAATGGCCAAGACCAGAGAGCTGTGTAAGGACATCAGGGATAAAATTGTAGACCTGCACAAGGCTTGGATGGGCTACAGGACAATAGGCAAGCAGCTTGGTGAGAAGGCAACAACTGTTGGCACAATTATTAGAACATGGAAGAAGTTCAAGATGACGGTCAATCACCCTCGGTCTGGGGCTCCATGCAAGATCTCACCTCGTGGGGCATCAATGATCATGAGGAAGGTGAGGGATCAGCCCAGAACTACACGGCAGGACCTGGTCAATGACCTGAAGAGATCTGGGACCACAGTCTCAAAGAAAACCATTAGTAACACACTATGCCGTCATGGATTAAAATCCTGCAGCGCACGCAAGGTCCCCCTGCACAAGCCAGCGCATGTCCAGGCCCGTCTGAAGTTTGCCAATGACCATCTGGATGATCCAGAGGAGGAATGGGAGAAGGTCATGTGGTCTGATGAGACAAAAATAGAGCTTTTTGGTCTAAACTCCACTCGCCGTGTTTGGAGGAAGAAGAAGGATGAGTACAACCCCAAGAACACCATCCCAACCGTGAAGCATAGAGGTGGAAATATCATTATTTGGGGATGCTTTTCTTCAAAGGGGACAGGACGACTGCACCGTATTGAGGGGAGGATGGATGGGGCCATGTATTGCGAGATCTTGGCCAACAACCTCCTTCCCTCAGTAAGAGCATTGAAGATGGGTCGTGGCTGGGTCTTCCAGCATGACAATGACCCGAAACACACAGCCAGGGCAACTAAGGAGTGGCTCCGTAAGAAGCATCTCAAGGTCCTGGAGTGGCCTAGCCAGTCTCCAGACCTGAACCCAATAGAACATCTTTGGAGGGAGCTGAAAGTCCGTATTGCCCAGCGACAGCCCCGAAACCTGAAGGATCTGGAGAAGGTCTGTATGGAGGAGTGGGCCAAAATCCCTGCTGCAGTGTGTGCAAACCTGGTCAAGACCTACAGGAAACGTATGATCTCTGTAATTGCAAACAAAGGTTTCTGTACCAAATATTAAGTTCTTCTTTTCTGATGTATCAAATACTTATGTCATGCAATAAAATGCAAAATAATTACTTAAAAATCATACAATGTGATTTTCTGGATTTTTGTTTTAGATTCCGTCTCTCACAGTTGAAGTGTACCTATGATAATAATTACAGACCTCTACATGCTTTGTAAGTAGGAAAACCTGCAAAATTGGCAGTGTATCAAATACTTGTTCTCCCCACTGTATTGTGCCTCTGGCCTGAGAGGATGGAAGTTCAATATGTAGGTAGATGTAGTAGGCTAAAGTTAGGAAAAGGGTTAGGTTTAGCTAAAAAAGAATAATAAAAAGGAACTTTAAGTAAATTTGACAAAAGCTGGATCCCATCTAAACATGACCCTGTGCCCATGCACTCACAAATGCCATAATGCGACCGATACAATGTTATCTCTATCATTCTCTATGGGCAGATATCAAAACTCTCCTGTGGTGGTATGTGTGGACCATGATAATTCCTTAGTGATGTGGATATCGGGCTGCTTTGGAGCACAGAGAGGCCTGAGCCCCTGATCCTGCCAGGATACAGCAGGATGGTATGGATGGCCCACATAGGGGGATTCACACTGGCTGTTTTAATAGAGCTTCAGTTGAGTAATATTACTCAAAATGTCCGTTGTAATTGCACCTGCATGAAAATCTTCATATGTGTCTTCTCTCTGATCGATACTTTTATTGTGCTCAATACTGATTGAGGGTCATTAGTGGCAATGCATTCTGGGATAGGTCATGGCCTCTCCCTCTTCAGTCTGCCACATAGAGCCCCACAGTGGAGGTGTCATAATACCCATAAAACCTAGC
Organism: Coregonus lavaretus; assembly: GCF_964263955.1. Taxonomy (NCBI): domain Eukaryota; kingdom Metazoa; phylum Chordata; class Actinopteri; order Salmoniformes; family Salmonidae; genus Coregonus; species Coregonus lavaretus. The sequence goes on along the minus strand of NC_140018.1, from coordinate 17,469,902 downwards.
AGTCAAACAGGGAAGTTATGGTTTACATGGTTATCAAACGGTCACGCCAGGGTAAGCCTACACGAAACACAGCCCTTATTTTAAGTGTTTCTAAAATCCACTATGGGAAAATGTTATGGTGGAAAAAACGATTAGAACCATTTCCTTGTTTGACCGCTAGGGTTTATGGGTACTATGACTCATGCTGTGGTACTCTAACTCACCTGAGTTAGAATACCCCACGACTATTTACCAAGACAGATTTAAATATATGTTTTGTAGTTGTCTATTTACCGCCACAAACCAATGCTGGCACTGACTGCACTCAAGGAGCTCTATAGCGCCATAAGCAAACAAGAAAATGTACATCCTTAGGCAGCGCTCCTAGTGGCCAGTGATTTTAATGCAGGGAAACTGAACTCAGGCTTACCTCATTTTTATCAGCATGTCACCTGTGGAACTAGAGGCGAAGAAAAACTCTAAATCACCTTAATTCCAGACACAGAAACGCTTACAAAGCCCTGTATTTGGCTAATCTGACTATAACTCTATCCTCCTGATTCCTGCTTACAAGCAAAAACTCAAACAGGAAGTACCAGTCTTTCTCTTTCTCTCAAGTGCATGCTGCCACCTACTGTGCTGGAATGTACAATCAATCATGATCTGCCCAATTCTGTACTACCATGGAAATAAAATTCAAAACCAAATAAATCCCTACCTTCACCCAGAAGCACCAGCCCCGACAGTAGATCCACTTACTACAGGTACATCCATGTAAGCTCCATCAGTCTGCATTGTAGTTCTATCAATCTGTTTTACGGCCTCTGCATATGATACATCATGACTGATCCTATATCTCTGAGCCTCTCTAGCCTCTCTCTGTACCTGGCATCTACCAAATGCTTCACTGTGTTCTCCCCCACAATTACAGCATTTAACCACATTCACCGTAATCATGTGCCCCTCCACACTTGGCACATATTTTCTTTCCTTTACACTGAGCAGCTACATGTCCCATTCTTTGTCATTTAAAACACTGCAGTGCATATGGGACAAATTCTCTAACATTGAAACTAAGGAATCCTATCTGTACTTTTCCCGGCAAGACTTTCTCAAACCTCAGTATCACTAATAAGCTTTCACTTCTTTGACCCTCTTTCCTACTGATCAACCTATTGGCCTCAATCACTCTGCCTCCCTTCACATTTTCTTTAATTTCATCTGTGGACATAGATATTGGGACCCCAGTGATGACTCCCCTCAATGTAGCATACACACCAGGGACATGGCTTTTAATCTTCTTCCCATTAAGCTTTTCCATTTTCAGAATATTCTCTTGCTGAGCCTGGCTGTCACACAATATTAACAATCTACCATTTCCAATGAACCGAGCTAATTTCACTTCACCTACCTCTTTCTCTATGGCATTAGTTAGTCGGATAGGGTGTAAGTGAGGCCCTGTGGTCTCATCAAACACTATCACCACTTTCCACTCCGACACATCACTACTCTTGCTTTCTACCTTGGACCTCTTTATGCTTTCTTTACTAGACGCTCCACTGCTTTCTGTATCATGATCTCTCTTCTTCCTGTCTTTCCACTACCGACCATTCCCATCCTTGACCCTCATCATCCTGCTCCATACCATCAAAACTGACACCCATATTGTTCGCATTCCAGCACAGCTGTTGCTTCACCAACATTTTCTCAATTTCCTCCATTTCGTTCGCACTACTCGCCGCCATTTTCGACCTCTCGCCCCTTCGTCCCAATCGCCTCCTCTCCTCAATTATCTTTGACCTTTTTCAAAAGGAGGTGAGCGAGGACAGAGGAGAGAGGCGGAGGTGGTAGGTGTGGTGAAGTTCTCGGTGCCCAAGGCTTGCACCGAAGGTCAGGATAAAGTCTGTGACAATAGGAGTGAAGTTTTTGGAAAAAGTGGACCCTTGCCTTTTGGCTGATCCATTTGTGGTTTCAGGGTGGGTGCTGTGGAATCGGTGAGGGTAACCAGAAGTGGTCTTGTGATAATTGTTTGTGTTTCTGCTGGTCAGAGGGAGCAGGTGCTCTGTGTTAAACGAATGGGGGCAAGAGATGTGAATTGTTTTGCTCTCAAGAAAAGGGTGCCATTGAAAGGAGTGATTACTGGAGTAGCGATAAATGTGAAAGCTGACCAACTGAAGGGGAAGATTCACAGTGTTTGTGATGCTCGTCGTTTGGTGCAACGCAGACAGGGTGGCGTGAGTGGAGAAACAGAATAGTCATTGTCTGTTCTTTTGAGTTTTGATGTTGAGTCTTTGCCCGACAAAGTGATGTTAAGATATATAAGTTATCCTGTACGAGCTTTTGTGCCGAATACATTACGTTGTTACAGGTGTCAAGCTTATGGGCATGTGGCAGCAGTGTGTAGGAGGGAGGTTCCTAGGTGTGAGAAATGTGCAGAAGGGCATGAGACAAAGGAATATGTAGCATTGGGGAAAGTAGTGGTATGTGTTAATTGTAGGGGTGCCAATGGGGCTGGGGATCAGAAATGTCCTGTGCGAGAGAGGCAGGTTGAGGTTCCCAGGGTTAGAGTAGTGCAGAAGTTGTCATATGCTGAGGCAGTGAAGAAAGTAGAGGAAGATGGGTCAAGCGGGAGGGATCCTGAGAGGAGTGGTGTGAGTAGTAGATCTGTACCAGTACAGAGGGATAAACCAGTAAGTGATATATGTTTCAGTAAGATTGGATTTTTGGCATTTATAGCAATGGTTATCAACTGTACTGCAGGGATGGAACATAAGTCGCAGAAAATAGAGGTTATGGTGGCAGCTGCAGAGAGGTATTTGGGTGTGCGAGACTTGACCAATCAGAAGAGTTACAGGGTTTCCCATTCTTTCAGGCTGTTGTCCTGAAGTAGGACTAAATAGATTGAAATAGTGGAGTATGGTATTTATTATTATTTGTTATGTTTTGTGAGTGTAGTGTTAGATGGTAGGGTATTAATATTATTATTATCATTTATTAATGTTTATTTTTATTTTTTAAGCAAAGTATAAGGGAGTTATACTCCAGTCTAGTGGGTGGCAGTAATGCAACATTTATTGGATGCCAACCGCCGTTAAACCTCATCGAAGAAGAAGAAGAGTGCCTGCATACAGCCCTTAGCCGTGGTATGTTGTCCATATACCACAAACCCCCGAGGTGCCTTATTGCTATTCTAAACTAGTTACCAACTTAATTAGTATGGAGGACTAAAAGTGCCACAATTAAATAAATAAATACACCATTAAATAATTACTTAAATGTGTCATTAATTAATTAAATGTGTCATTAATTAATTCAAATTAGAATTAAATACATAAATGTGTAATTAAATGTATCATTAATTAATTCAAATACCGATTCATTTTATGTAAAATACATATATAATTATTTCACTATTTACATTTACATTTCATGATCCTGCATTGCAGTGATTCATGAATTACTTAAAACTGTCAAACTGACCCATCAAAGTCAGTGGGCGGGGCTAACGCGAATCTAGTCTGATCCATTGCTTTGGTCTGAAGTAGAGTAGGCCAACCTGGATAGAGACAATGGAGGATCTCCGTGAACTTTCCAGGGAGTTGGTTAGAGACATTTTAAACTTAGCAGAGGATGTAGAAGCAGGACCTGCTGACATTATCCGGAATTGATTTGTCTTGGCTTGATGCAGAGGGTAACCAATCAGGCGTTAGGTTCCGCCTACCAACTTTTGATGGGTCAGTTTGACAGTTTTAAGTAATTCATGAATCACTGCAATGCAGGATCATGAAATGTAAATGTAAATAGTGAAATAATTATATATGTATTTTACATAAAATGAATCGGTATTTGAATTAATTAATGATACATTTAATTACACATTTATGTATTTAATTCTAATTTGAATTAATTAATGACACATTTAATTAATTAATGACACATTTAAGTAATTATTTAATGGTGTATTTATTTATTTAATTGTGGCACTTTTAGTCCTCCATAAATTAGAGCAGTAACAATAAATGTTTTGTCATACCCGTTGTATACACTCTGATATACTACGGCTGCTGGCAATCAGCATTCAGGGCTTGAACCACCCAGTTTATAATTACAAATAATTTGTAGTCTGCAAATTCACTGCAAGAAGTCCAAACAGATATGTTTGACTAAAACATAATAATTTCAAACCTTGCTTACATTTGTATACGATCACGTGTCTCTTTATTATTCGTGGGAATAATTTTACAGTCCTATGTCCAACAATGAAAATGTAAAAAAGTATATATAATTGTTTTATTTTGCTCCGAAAACTCGGCCTGCCAGTTGGGGAACTCTGTTGTAGCCCATGGAGTGGGGACTGGGCTGTTTGTCGGCCAATAGCGGTCCCCAGTGTCCCCTGTGTGTGCAGATTTTAGTTCCTACATGTGTGTGCTATAGTCCCGTGTAGCTCAGTTGGTAGAGCATGGCGTTTGCTACGCCAGTGTTGTGGGTTCGTTTCCCACGGGGGACCAGTATGAAAAAAAATGTATGCACTCACTAACTGTAAGTCGCTCTGGATAAGAGCGTCTGCTAAATGACTAAAATGTAAGAAGAAGAGGAAGAAGAGCTAATCTTATTGAGAAAAGGCCCGTCTCTCAATCCCCATCCCACCCCAGCCCAACAGTTGGAGATATTGCATTATCTAGCTAACTGCTGAGCTGCAACATTATGCCAAAGAAGAAGAACTGATGCGTAGACCAGACGTATAAAATAACGGTGCCGACCCGGAATTGAGTTGTTGTCTTTTATTCGATGGGGTTGATTTCAATTAAAAAATTAAAAAATTCGTAGCAGAATCACCGAGTTTGACGAGCAAGCACGATTGACACGAATAGAGGAGAAGAGAACACCCGAAAGGCGCATCTTTAGATGTTTCTTGTCAAGGCAGGTTTGCGGACAGCTATATTACTTGGAGGGTCCCCAATGACATTAGCTAGCTAGGCTATGTAATTGTTAAGAGTGATGCCGACCGACTGTATGTTATTGTTAACGTTTAATGTTTTTGTGTTTGTGTATTCGTCCACGATTTGCGTTTACTGGGAGTAGTGAACACGTTTATCTGGCTGTAGGCTACATCAACAAGGTTTCCCCCCAGGATCACCTTGACAAAGCAGGCCAGAGTTCCTACTTTTTTCAACATTTTTTGCACGGTCAGTAGGCTATCAGTGTTTGAGAATCTCAGCCTAACTTCCCCACTTTTGATTGACACTTGAAACATTATTGCGCTTCTGTCAAAAACGCAGACACGGTTACTTTGTAGTCAGATTGGCATCTCATTTACACGAAACAGTGTACATTTTTGTTCTGTAACTGCTGTGACAACGTTTCACTTTTTATTTATTTATTTTAACTAGGCTTAACTCTTCATTAATAGGCACTCTGTAGCTAGTAAGATTCTAAACGCCCTCGGACCTCTGGACGTTGACATCCTGCCTCCACAAATCCCACCAGACGAGTGAGTTTGCATCCGTGTGTCATCGCAGCACTGTCATGCTGCTGTCTCACTCCGACCTATGGAAAGTCAGTTTGGAGTACATCTCCAGACCCTGCACGGTGGTCCTCGCCACCATCACCGCTGCCCTGTACTACCTCTGGGGCCGTGAGGGCCAGGTCAGTCCCTCGGTCCGAGACTAGCTGCCTTCGGGGTACTGTCTCCTGGCTTTGAGAGCATGTGCCTCTGCGCCCCTGTCCCATTTACCATCTAGTTTTTTACTCTTGAGTGCTTCATACCTCTATCTGCGGGCACTCGCATTATGTCCATCCCTCACCTTAGTTTTTAGAGCAGGCTATAGGAACCAAATAAGTTATCACCCAATATTGTATTGATCTTGGACTTGATAGGCCTATCGGATATAAATTAGGCATGTACCCTGTAAGATATGCTATCATCCAGTGTTCTCCATCCTCATTGTTATCACCTTTTACTCATATGTAGATTTTGTTCCATTGCCCAACCACCACAGCTAGCAGAACATATGGCCCACAGTGTCTGTTTGTTTGCCTCTGCTTATTCTACTCTGTTTTCACCCATTTCTATCTTCTCTTTTGTTCTCCCTCTGTCTCTCTCACACCCACACTTACACCTGTGCACACCTTTGTTTAGTCCCCTTTGCTCATACACACATGCTCACATACCCATGTCCTCTCTCTCTCTCTCGCCTTCACCCTCAGACACCGGTCTTGGTGTGTAGCGATGCATTCCGTGTGTTCCTACAGAGGCACTGTCCCGTGGTGGCTGAGCGCTTCAGCCCTACTCCCTGGTGCTGGGGCGGCCGGCTGCAGACACTGGTCAGAGTGCTCATCAAGTCCAGCCCCCAGGTTGACTACAGGAAGTAAGACAACCCAGAACCCACAACTTCCTTCCCTCCTCTCTACCTGTAACCTCTATAGTCATCTGCATATTGGGCCCACTTAATGTATACCATTTGAAAGGGTATTCTGTTAATACTAACCCTCCTGTCTCCTCCACTCTCCTCAGTGAATTGATCAGGACAGCTGACGGAGGTCAGATCTCTCTGGACTGGGTAGATAACGGGGCCAGCGCCGCCTACCCAGAATGCTACTCTCGTCCCACAGTGCTCATCCTGCCGGGCCTCACAGGGAACAGTCGCCAGACCTACGTCCTCCATGCCGTCAGCCAAGCCACACGCCGCGGATACAGGTCAGCCTGAGAGGCCATGACCTCTCACCTTTCACTTTACCTGTCATGCTATATGGAGTCCTTGGAAAAATCTCAAACAGTTTCTTGTTGGTTCTGGATTGGACTAGATTGGTCAAACAGTGCAGTATGGTAGCTTGACTCTGTCAACTGGAGTTGAGAAACACCGAAATGGGGCTCTTTGTCACTGTGCTGAGGTTTGGAATCTGAGATTAGATCTTTGTCTCTCTGTTTTCCCAGATGTGTGGTCTTCAACAATAGAGGGTTTGGAGGAGAAGAACTACTGGTAAATTCAGGGAGTGACTGAATGCCTTTTAAGTGCACTATCATGCATATTCCATCAGGGTCTGACACAATGCAATTTTACAAGCAGTTTGATAAGACATTATACTACTGTTCAAAGCTGACATTGTATACAAACATCAATAATGTAACATATGGTCTATGCAGTGCTTGAGCCTAGTAGTCTCATCACCTTGTCAGCACCTGTCTTCTCTCCCAGTAGACTCTGATGATCCCAGTCCTACCCCAGTAACCTACACCCACCCCCCTCTCTCTCCCCCAGACCCCTCTGACCTTCTGTGCGGCGGACACCTCAGACCTGGAACGGGTGGTCCTCCATGTCAGGGAACTCTTCCCACAAGCCCCTCTGCTGGGCACCGGCGTGTCTCTGGGAGGGTAAGTGCTTATAAATAAATAAAAATACATAGAGGTTCTAACTGCTTAAGTCTGTTCATAGCACATTTTGTGACGATTTGTTTTTTTCCTCCCTTCTACCCCTCTCTAAACACTCTTCTTTCCCCATCTTCTATCTTTTTCTTCTCTTTCGCTCCTCTCCTGTCTTCTCCCTCACCTTCCCTCCTATTCCCGTATGTATCCCAGCATGCTCTTGTTGAACTACCTGGCTCGTAAGGGTAGTGAGGCAGGGCTCGTTGCCGGCCTCACCATGTCTGTCAGCTGGGACACACTGGAGTCCTGTGCCTCGCTGGAACAACCAATCAACCGCCTGATCTTCAACCGACACCTCGCCAGCAGCCTGTGCCGAGCCATTAACAGGTAAGACTGACTTGTTTAGTCGCTGTGGTTGTGGTTTCCATGTACGTGTTGCTGTGAATGTTGTTGCCATGGTTATTGGCCTTTCAAAATGGAACAAGACCTGTCATTACTAGCCTTGGTGTGATTGCAACCCACATATCTGTCTCTCTCTTGCGTTCTGTCAGACACAGGAAGATGTTGGAGACTGTGGTGGATGTGGACCATGTACTAAAGGTAAGAACCAGTTTCATATGGTTTATCTATGAGGTGCCATCCTGTTGTGTGTAGAATGAGTGTATTAGTTGTTGCGCTGGTGCCCTTTTTTAAATCTAACTCTCTCCCTACGCCCCTTTGTGTTTACCCTCTCAGGCACGTACTATCCGGGAGTTTGACGAGCGCTACACGTCGGTCATGTTTGGCTATAAGTCCTGTCTGGACTACTACCAGGAGGCCAGCCCAAACTACAAGCTTCCCAGGACGACAGTGCCCATTCTCTGCCTCAATGCTGCCGATGACCCCTTCTCCCCCAAACATGGTGGGTACTGCCTGGGATAGTGCCTGGGGTATAGATGGTTCTTATTTAGATTTTGGAAGCAGCCCTCAACGTTTGTCATATGTACAAAAGTATGTGGACACCCCTTCAAATTAGTGGATTTGGCTATTGCTGACAGGTGTATAAAATCGAGAACACAGCCATGCAGTCTCCATAGACAAACATTGGCAGTAGAATGGCCTTACTGAAGAGCTCAGTGACTTTCAACGTGGCACCGTCATAGGATGCCACCTTTCAAACAAGTCAGTTCGTCAAATTTCTGCCCTGCTAAAGCTGCCCCGGTCAACTGTAAGTGGAAAAGTCTAGGAGCAACAACGGCTCAGCCGCGAGGTGGTAGGCTACACAAGCTCACAGAACGGGACAGGCGAGTGCTGAAGCGCGTAGCGTGTAAAAATCGTCTGTCCTCAGTTACAACACTCACTACAGAGTTTCAAACTGTCTCTGGAAGCAATGTCAGCACAAGAGCTGTTCGTCGGGAGCTTTATGAAATGAGTTTTCCTGTGCACAAAGCGAGGTCCATACAGAAATGATTTGTTGAGATCAGTGTGGAAGAACTTGACTGGCCTGCACAGAGCCCTGACCTCAACCCCATCGAACACCTTTTGAAGTGGAACGCCGACTGTGAGCCAGGCCTAATCGCCCAACATCAGTGCCCGACCACACTAGTGTTCTTGTGGCTGAATGGAAGCAATGTTACAACATCTAGTGGAAACCCTTCCCAGAAGAGTGGATGCTGTTATAGCAGCAAAGGGGGGACCAACTCCATATTAATGCCCATGATTTTTGAATGAGCTATTTCAAAGATTTTACTGAGTTACAGTTCATAGGAAATCAGTCAATTTAAATAAATAAATTAGGCCCTAATCGATGGATTTCACATGACTGGGAATACAGCTATGCATCTGTTAGTCACAGATACCATAAAAGAAATGTGCCTCACAATGGGCCTCAGGATCTCGTCACGGTATTTCTGTGCATTCAAATTGCCATCGATAAAATGCAATTGTGTTCAGCCTTTTATTGTCCCCAGTGCATTCAGACCCCTTGACTATTTCCACATTTTGTTACTTACAGCCTTATTCTAACATTTATTAAATTACATTTTTCAATCTACACACAATACCCCATAATGACAAAGCGAAAACAGATTTGTTTTTGAAATTTTAGCAAATGTAAAAAAAACAGAAATAACTTATTTACATAAGTATTCAGACCCTTTGCTATGAGACTCGGAATTGAGCTCCGGTGCATCCTCTTTCCATTGATCATCCTTGAGATGTTTCTACAACTTGATTGGAGTCCACCTGTGGTAAATTCAATTGATTGGACATGATTTGGAAAGGCACACACCTGTCTATATAAGGTCCCACAATTGACATTGCATGTCAAAGCAAAAACCAAGCCATGAGGTCGAAGGAATTGTCCGTAGAGCTCTGAGACAGGATTGTGTCGAGGCAGAGATCTGGGGAAGGGTACCAAAAAAATTCGCCAGAATTGAAAGTGGCCTCAATCATTCTTAAATGGAATAAGTTTAGAACCACCAAGACTCTTCCTAGAGCTGGCCGCCCAACCAAACTGAGCAATCGGGGGAGAAGGGCCTTTGTCAGGGAGGTGACCGAGAACCCGATGGTCATTCTGACAGAGCTCGAGTTCCTCTGTGGAGATGGGAGAACCTTCCAGAAGGACAACCATCTCTGCAGCACTCCACCAATCAGGCCTTTATGGTAGAGTGGCCAGACGGAAGCCACTCCTCAGTAAAAGGCAAGACAGCCTGCTTTGAGTTTGCCAAAAGGCACCTAAAGGACTCTCAGACCATGAGAAACAGGATTCTCTGGTCTGAAGAAACCAAGGTTGAACTCTTTGTCCTGAATGCCATGCGTCATGTCTGGAGGAAACCTGGCACCATTCCTACGGTGAAGCATGGTAGTGGCAGCATCATGCTGTGAAGATGTTTTTCAATGGCAGGGGCAGGGACTGGTAGACCAGTCAGGATCGAGGGAAAGATGAGCGGAGCAAAGTACAGCGAGATCCTTGATGAAAACCTGCTCAGGACCTCAGACTGGAACATTTACATTACATTTACGTCATTTAGCAGACGCTCTTATCCAGAGCGACTTACAAATTGGTGCATTCACCCTATAGCCAGTGGGATAACCACTTTACAATTTTTTTTTTTTTTTTGGGGGGGGTAGAAGGATTACTTTATCCTATCCAAGGTATTCCTTAAAGAGGTGGGGTTTCAAATGTCTCCGGAAGGTGGTGAGTGACTCCGCTGTCCTGGCGTCGTGAGGGAGCTTGTTCCACCATTGGGGTGCCAGAGCAGCGAACAGTTTTGACTGGGCTGAGCGGGAACTATGCTTCCGCAGAGGAAGGGGAGCCAGCAGGCCAGAGGTGGATGAACGCAATGCCCTCGTTTGGGTGTAGGGACTGATCAGAGCCTGAAGGTACGGAGGTGCCGTTCCCTTCACAGCTCCATAGGCAAGCACCATGGTCTTGTAACAGATGCGAGCTTCAACTGGAAGCCAGTGGAGTGTGTGGAGGAGCGGGGTGACGTGAGAGAACTTGGGAAGGTTGAACACCAGACGGGCTGCGGCATTCTGGATGAGTTGTAGGGGTTTAATGGCACAGGCAGGGAGCCCAGCCAACAGCGAGTTGCAGTAATCCAGACGGGAGATGACAAGTGCCTGGATGTTGGAAGGTTCACCTTCCAACAGGACAACAACCCTAAGCACACAGCCAAGACAACGCAGGAGTGGCTTCGGGACAAGTCTCTGAATGTCCTTGAGTGGCCCAGCCAGAACCCAATCGAACATCTCTGGAGTGACCTGACAATAGCTGTGCAGCGACGCTCCCCATCCAACCTGACAGAGCTTGAGAGTATCTGCAGAGAAGGATTGGAGAAACTCCCCAAATACAGGTGTGCCAAGCTTGTAGCGTCATACCCAAGATGACTCGAGGCTGTAATTGCTGCCAAAGGTATTTCAACAAAGTACTGAGTAAAGGGTCTGAATACTTATGTAAATGTTATATTTCAGTTTTTTTTTTTTTTTATACATTTGCTAAAATGTCTAAAAACCTGTTTTTGCTTTGTCGTTATGGGGTATTGTGTGTAGATTGAGAAGGAAAATACAACAATTTAATCAATTTTTGAACAAGGCTGTAACATAACAAAATGTGGAAAAAGTCAAGGGGTCTGAAAGTTTTCCGAATGCACTGTGTATATATAGTGATCAATTGTTGGTCTTCATCTAAATGCTTCAAACTGATATTTTCCTCCTTCGGTGTCACTCCCTTCCTCTCCATCTTCTACCCCCCCCCCCACCCTTTCTCTCTCCCCTCTCTCCCCCCTCTTTCTCTCTCCCCCCTCTTTCTCTCTCCCCTCCCTCTTTCTCTCTCCCCTCCCTCTTCCTCTCTCCCCTCTTTCTCTCTCCCCTCCCTCATTTTCTCTCTCCCCTCGTTTTCTCTCCCGTCCCCTCCCTTGTTCTCTTTCTCTCTCTCTCGCTCTCCCCTATCTTTCTCTCTCCCCTCCCTCTTTCTCGCTCCCCTCCCTCTTTCTCGCTCCCCTCCCTCTTTCTCGCTCCAGCCCTCCCGGTGGCCCTAGCCAAGCGCCTGCCTAACGTAGCCCTGTTGGTGACATCCCACGGCGGACACATAGGCTACCTAGAGGGCCTTTACCCACGTGGGGAGGGCTACATGGACCGCCTGTTCGGCCAGTTCATTCAGGCAGCCTTTGATCACCCTGGGGACCTCAAGGGGGCCTGCAGCATCAAGGAAGACCTGCTGGATTGACCTCAGACACCCTGGTCATGTGATAAGGTCCTGAGTGATCTGGGACTGACCGATTAACCTCACCAGCACCCCCTCTTCTTTTTAATCTCAGGTGCTTATTCGTCGACCAATCAGACAGAGCTTAACGCAATAGACACTATGACATCATATGTCAAAAATGTTATAAATTGATTTGCATTTTAATGAGGGAAATAAGTATTTGACCCCTCTGCAAAACATGATTTAGTACTTTGTGGCAATCACAGATGTCAGACGTTTCTTGTAGTTGGCCACCAGGTTTGCACACATCTCAGGAGGGATTTTGTTCCACTCCTCTTTGCAGGTCTTCTCCAAGTCATTAAGGTTTCGAGGCTGACGTTTGGCAACTCGAACCTTCAGCTCCCTCCACAGATTTTCTATGGGATTAAGGTCTGGAGACTGGCTAGGCCACTCCAGGACCTTAATGTGCTTCTTCTTGAGATACACTTTGTTGCTTTGGCCGTGTGTTTTGGGTCATTGTCATGCTGGAATACCCATCCGCTACCCATTTTCAATGCCCTGGCTGAGGGAAGGAGGTTCTCACCCAAGATTTGACGGAACATGGCCCCGTCCATCGTCCCTTTGATGCGGTGAGGTTGTCCTGTCCCCTTAGCAGAAAAACACCCCCAAAGCATAATGATTCCACCTCCATGTTTGACGGTGGGGATGGTGTTCTTGGGGTCATAGGCAGCATTCCTCCTCCAAACACAGGGAGTTGAGTTGATGCCAAAGAGCTCCATTTTGGTCTCATCTGACCACAACACTTTCACCCAGTTCTCCTCTGAATCATTCAGATGTTCATTGGCAAACTTCAGACGGGCCTATATATGTGCTTTCTTGAGCAGGGGGACCTTGCGGGCGCTGCAGAATTTCAGTCCTTCACGGCGTACTGTGTTACAAATTGTTTTCTTGGTGACTATGGTCCCAGCTGCCTTGAGATCATTGACAAGATCCTCCTGTGTAGTTCTGGGCTGATTCCTCACCGTTCTCATGATCATTGCAACTCCACGAGGTGAGATCTTGCATGGAGCCCCAGGCCGAGGGAGATTGACAGGTCTTTTGTGTTTCTTCCATTTGCAAATAATCGCACCAACTGTTGTCACCTTCTAACCAAGCTGCTTGGCGATGGTCTTGTAGCCCATTCCAGCCTTTTGTAGGTCTACAATCTTGTCCCTGACATCCCTGGAGAGCTCTTTGGTCTTGGCCATGGTGGAGAGTTTGGAATCTGATTGATTGATTGCTTCTGTGGACAGGTGTCTTTTATACAGGTAACAAGCTGAGATTAGGTGCACTCCCTTTAAGAGTGTGCTCCTATTCTCAGCTCGTTACCTGTATAAAAGACACCTGGGAGCCAGAAATCTTTCTGATTGAGAGGGGGTCAAATACTTACCGGTATTTCCCTCATTAAAATGCAAATCAATTTATAACATTTTTTACATGCGTTTTTCTGGATTGTTTTGTTGTCATTCTGTCTCTCACTGTTCAAATAAACCTACCATTATAGACTGATAATTTCTCTGTCAGTGGGCAAACGTACAAAATCAGCAGGGGATCAAATACTTTTTTCCCTCACTGTAGCTTAAAAACTAAATTAAAAGATACACTTTTCGTTCATCTTTTAATTTAGTTTTTAAGCTACAGTGAGGGAAAAAAGTATTTGATCCCCTGCTGATTTTGTACGTTTGCCCACTGACATAGAAATGATCAGTCTATAAATTTAATGGTAGGTTTATTTTTAACAGTGAGAGACAGAATAACAACAAAAAAATCCAGAAAAACGCATGTCAAAAATGTTATAAATTGATTTGCATTTTAATGAGGGAAATAAGTATTTGACCCCTCTGCAAAACATGACTTACTACTTGGTGGCAAAACCAATGTTGGCAATCACAGAGGTCAGACGTTTCTTGTAGTTGGCCACCAGGTTTGCACACATCTCAGGAGGGATTTTGTCCCACTCCTCTTTGCAGATCTTCTCCAAGTCATTAAGGTTTCGAGGCTGATGTTTGGCAACTCGAACCTTCAGCTCCCTCCACATATTTTCTATGGGATTAAGGTCTGGAGACTGACTAGGCCACTCCAGGACCTTAATGTGCTTCTTCTTGAGCCACTCCTTTGTTGCCTTGGCCGTGTGTTTTGGGTCATTGTCATGCTGGAATATCCATCCACGACCCATTTTCAATGCCCTGGCTGAGGGAAGGAGGTTCTCACCCAAGATTTGACGGTACGTGGCCCCGTCCATCGTCCCTTTGATGCGGTGAAGTTGTCCTGTCCCCTTAGCAGAAAAACACCCCCAAAGCATAATGTTTCCACCTCCATGTTTGACAGTGGGGATGGTGTTCTTTCTGATTGAGAGGGGGTCATACTTATTTCCCTCATTAAAATGCAAATCAATTTATAACATTTTTGACATGCGTTTTTCTGGATTCTTTTGTTGTTATTCTGTCTCTCACTGTTCAGATAAACCTACCATAAAAATTATAGACTGATCATTTCTTTGTCAGTGGGCAAACGTACAAAATCAGCAGGGGATCAAATACTTTTTCCCCCTCACTGTACTTGGGTTTTATTCTCATATAATATGGTTATGTGATTGTAATAGTGGTTAGCATACACAATAAAATAAATGGAAACGTCTTTGTATAACATACTGCACTTAATCATTCTTTGGTAGTCAATTACATTTCAATTTAGGAGATCATTGAAATTCCAGTGAAAAAGTTGAAGTGCAATTTATTTTCAATTAGGATTTTTTCATTGAATTAGAATTTTGATTCACATCCAGATTTGACTGAACTGAAATTGACCTCATCTGATTCCACCACAAAGAGAACAGATGAAATATATTGAACATGAAGGAATATGTTATGTAATACATACTGTGTATATTTATCTGTGTAAAGGCTATATCGATGAATGTATAAAATGCAAGCTGTCTAAGACTTGCCTTAGCGTTGGTCCTATCTCGGCCAGGAAAATGTGTTTGAAAAAATAGTTTTTTTATCATCAATATTGTTGGAGATTGTTTTTGACTTTTTTTGTTGCAACATCCAAACCTTTGCTGAAGTTTTTCACAATTCCATTTCAAAACAATCTGGGGTTTCCCACACATTCCACAACATAGCTTAGTCCTGCATACGTTCATGTGCATGATATGACCCAGAAAATCAATATCTTTATTTGTATGTAAAGTACTGTACACATATTAAGCTAGACATGGTAAATTAAAGGATGTAAAGGAGTGCAAATTGCTATCAGAAATGTCTGCTTGCTGTCCTTCTCTCTTGGTTTACAAATACAAGTGTAAAACCCCTGATTGTTTAATATGGACCAGTACCACTATACTAGCTATGCTATTTTAAATCCAGCCTATGTTTGATAATTATTATTGTGAGATGTGATTTTGATGAGTATTTTGAGGTTGTTTATTTGATTTGCAGTATTTTGTTCAATGGAGGATACATGCACAAAGCTCTGAGACGGCCTAAATTATGATACATTTTAAGATGCCTTGTGAGCTCTGACCTTACCCAAGGACTAAACCATTTAATTCAATGACACCCACAAGGGTGTGTGACAACTCAGTGGTTTAAACCTAGGGAAAGCTCACGTTTGACTTTTTTTATTTCTTAGTTTTGGAAGATTGTTTACCGCTTTGACTTGTTTGAAATTTGTACACAATTGTGGAAGTTTGAGTAAATATGTTTTATGATTATGGACTATATTATACAGAATGTCTTGTGGTTAAGTAACAGATATAGGTAATATTGCACAATGCGTGTCATGACAATGGAGCAACTATGTCTGTTTGTCTATCTTGCACTGAGACACTGGCTAAAGCAGTTACGGTAAAACAGGAAGATGATGTGATGTTTTTATGATGCTGCCATGGCGATCACCAGTAGTACCCTCCTCTTCCATCCCCACCCTATTAACTCTTATACACACTTGTGTTATTACTCAGTAATAACATCCGCTGGCACAAGACGGCCTGGACCTTGGGAGGAAGGCCCCACATACACTGACTGACCACTATACCTGCTGCACTGCAATGACAATGTGATGGCAATAATAATCTATTGTAATTTTTTTCTAGACCTTCCATTGTCCTTTTCTGTTGTTACCATGCCACTAATTTAAATATTAAATCTGTATTCCTTAATAAAAACACAAAGTAACAGTTGTTGTTTCTGTCAATATTCTGTTATTCAGTTATACAGTGGGAGGAAAAAAGTATTTAGTCAGCCACCAATTGTGCAAGTTCTCCCACTTAAAAAGATGAGAGAGGCCTGTAATTTTCATCACAGGTACACGTCAACTATGACAGACAAATTGAGATTTTTTTTCTCCAGAAAATCACATTGTAGGATTTTTAATGAATTTATTTGCAAATTATGGTGGAAAATAGTATTTGGTCACCTACAAACAAGCAAGATTTCTGGCTCTCACAGACCTGTAACTTCTTTAAGAGGCTCCTCTGTCCTCCACTCATTACCTGTATTAATGGCACCTGTTTGAACTTGTTATCAGTATAAAAGACACCTGTCCACAACCTCAAACAGTCACACTCCAAACTCCACTATGGCCAAGACCAAAGAGCTGTCAAAGGACACCAGAAACAAAATTGTAGACCTGCACCAGGCTGGGAAGACTGAATCTGCAATAGGTAAGCAGCTTGGTTTGAAGAAATCAACTGTGGGAGCAATTATTAGGAAATGGAAGACATACAAGACCACTGATAATCTCCCTCGATCTGGGGCTCCACGCAAGATCTCACACCGTGGGGTCAAAATGACCACAAGAACGGTGAGCAAAAATCCCAGAACCACACGGGGGGACCTAGTGAATGACCTGCAGAGAGCTGGGACCAAAGTAACAAAGCCTACCATCAGTAACACACTACGCCGCCAGGGACTCAAATCCTGCAGTGCCAGACGTGTCCCCCTGCTTAAGCCAGTACATGTCCAGGCCCGTCTGAAGTTTGCTAGAGTGCATTTGGATGATCCAGAAGAGGATTGGGAGAATGTCATATGGTCAGATGAAACCAAAATAGAACTTTTTGGTAAAAACTCAACTCGCGTTGTTTGGAGGACAAAGAATGCTGAGTTGCCTCCAAAGAACACCATACCCACTGTGAAGCATGGGGGTGGAAACATCATGCTTTGGGGCTGTTTTTCTGCAAAGGGACCAGGACGAGTGATCCGTGTAAAGGAAAGAATGAATGGGGCCATGTATCGTGAGATTTTGAGTGAAAACCTCCTTCCATCAGCAAGGGCATTGAAGATGAAACGTGGCTGGGTCTTTCAGCATGACAATGATCCCAAACACACTGCCCGGGCAACGAAGGAGTGGCTTCGTAAGAAGCATTTCAAGGTCCTGGAGTGGCCTAGCCAGTCTCCAGATCTCAACCCCATAGAAAATCTTTGGAGGGAGTTGAAAGTCCGTGTTGCCCAGCGACAGCCCCAAAACATCACTGCTCTAGAGGAGATCTGCATGGAGGAATGGGCCAAAATACCAGCAACAGTGTGTGAAAACCTTGTGAAGACTTACAGAAAACGTTTGACCTGTGTCATTGCCAACAAAGGGTATATAACAAAGTATTGAGAAACTTTTGTTATTGACCAAATACTTATTTTCCACCATAATTTGCAAATAAATTCATTAAAAATCCTACAATGTGATTTTCAGGAATTTTTTTTCTCATTTTGTCTGTCATAGTTGACGTGTACCTATGATGAAAATTACAGGCCTCTCATCTTTTTAAGTGGGAGAACTTGCACAATTGGTGGCTGACTAAATACTTTTTTCCCCCACTGTAATTAGGGTGTTTCCCAGGTAAAGATGTTAATTATTAATTTCCTAGACACGTCTTTAATTTCCCTTAAGACACGTCTGACATTATAATAATCATTGCTGTATTTATCGCAAAAAAGAGCAGCAATTCACCTTAGTTTGTTTGGTTGTCTTTATTATAGCACTGTGTCAGTCTCTCAGAGGTAAAACTAATAACACAGGTATTGCTTGGTGCTCCATGTCTAAACCTCTCATCCTGGAGCCATGCTCAGGTCTTTAATGTAGTTACATGTAGATATTGATTAACAGGATGGGTATCAATAATTAACTAAAGACAATAAAAATCCCAACTCACAATGTGAACTCTTCAGCCTCATTTAGATTACTTTAATGATGTTGAGCTGGGCTGGAAAAGATCCAATGGCTTCGCAGTGGCTTTGTGTGGAAAAACAGCACCTTATAAAGTAGGGGGGGGTTTTTCCACCTCTTGTTTTCCTCTCAGCATAGATCTAATCTGTTTATTGTACTATAAAAGCTAGTTTCTGCTGGTTGAAACTGGTGGTTGAAAGTCACTTGTGGTGTTTTTTGTAATGTGCTGTTGCGGACTGTTCTGGTTTTCCCTAGCTTTTACTCTAAATGTTCTATCACTCCCATCTTTAAAACCTGCTCTGGCACATTTTAGTGCTGATACATTTACATTTTACATTTTAGTCATTTAGCAGACGCTCTTATCCAGAGCGACTTACAGTTAGTGAATACATATATATATTTTTTTTATACTACAATTTGGGTATTGATCTCTTTGTCTTAGCCCACATGAAGAAATACTACAATTTACTATAGAATACTACAGTGCTTACTATAGAATTCTATAGTTAACTGTAGTATACTGTAGAATAATATACTACACACCATAGGTGAAATTGCCACGGGGTTGGGGGACAATAATTTATTAATTAAATAAAAAGTCCCTGGAGGTCAGGGATCTCCCAGATAGCATTAGAACAGGTCATATGCAATGGCAAAATGTGTAGAATTGCAGGAAATGAGCTTTAAAGGTTGACTTTGGGCACGAAAAACGTGCATTCCTCCTCTTTCTCAGTTGCCAGTTCAGCTAAACAAGCCACTTCTAGCTAGCCAGTAACTCCTCCAGTATGTGTTGAAGTCATTTCACCAGATTTATTTTTGGATGGACGCTGAGAACGGTAAGCACTGTCCAGTGTTTCCAGATTACTTTGAAATATGACTTATAATTAATTATAAAATGAGTGAAATAGTTTTCCATCCGAAACATTTTAATTAAAGGAAAATTCCACGCAAAAACGATCTTTGGATATTTGGTTCATTAGTCCATTGTTGATATAGTCCTTAAAAGTTTTGCATGTCAGCAATCAAGTTTTCAAGATATATAACTTTCAAAATACAGAAATACAGCTGGTATGATGCATTTTGCATCACGTAATGCTGCGTTTTGCATCATACCGGCTCTATTTCTCTATTGTGAAAGTTATACATCTTGAAAACTTGATTGCTGACATGCAAAAAAGATGTGGGACTATATCAACAATGGACTAATTAAACAAATATCAAAATATATTTTTTGGGTGGAATATTCCTTTAAGTATGTTAAAAAGCTGTTTTTCTGTGTTGGAGTGGTGTGGGCATTCCCCAACAACAGAATGGTGTGGGCATACTGTATACCGGTCATAAGAAATATTAATGCGAGTAGACTGTTGATTGGCCAGCTCATCGTCCTCAGGAGGAAGACATCATCCTCTGTGAGGAGATAGCAAGCATTTTGGAAACAGTCTGTTTGAGATACAAGTTTGGTGGGTTTATTTAAGGGATCTTTCTCCAATTTATGTTTTGGCCACAAATACAAGTATAGTATGAGTCAACAACATTATTTGGGTATGAGTTAACAGAATATGGTGTAAAGTACTTAAGTAAAAATCCTTTAAAGTACTACTTAAGTAGTTTTTTGGGTATTTGTACTTTACTTTACTGTTTATCTTTTTGACAACTTTTACCTTTACTTCACTACATTCCTAAAGAAAATAATATACGTTTTACTCCATACATTTTCCCTGACACCCAAAAGTACTTGTTACACTTTGAATGCTTAGCAGGACAAGAAAATGGTCCAATTCACACACTTATCAAGATAACATCTATTGCCCCTGATCTGGCGGACTCACTAAACCGAAATGCTTCATTTGTAAATTATGTCTGAGTGAATAAAAATAAAAGAATAGTGCCATCTGGTTATCGTAATATAAGGAATTTGAAATTATTTATACTTTGACTTTGACTTTTGATACTTAAGTATGTTTTAGCAATTACATTTACTTTTGATACTTAAGTATATTTAAAACCAAATACTTTTAGTAGTATTTTACTGGGTGACTTTCACTTTTACTTTAGTAATTTTCTATTAAGGTATCTTTACTTTTACTCAAATATGACAATTTTGTACTTTTTCCACCACTGGTTGGTGGTCATTCCACTTATCGTTCCACTAACACTGTGTTTTCAAAATACCCTTCCATATACCCCTCAAAATATCCATCAAGAGGCATCATAAGTCATGTCAAACTGTGTAGAATTGCAGGAAAAATGTCAAAACGATTTTCGGGGGAGGACCCCCTGGAACTCCATCTACTGTTTGTCCCCCCCCAATATCTACACCACAATTTCACTCTTGCTACACACTGTAGTATCCCTCAATCATGTGTAGTACTTACTATAGAATGTTGTAGTATACTCTAGAATGCTATAGTAAATATTACAGTATTATCCGCAAAAATATCATTGTAGTAAATACTACAGTGATGTCTGCAAAAACACTACAGTCCGCAAAAACAATACACTTTTTTTTTGTGTGTGTGTACTTTTTACCCCTTTTTCGTGATATCCAATTGGTAGTTACAGACTTGTCCTATCGCTACAACTCTCGTACGGACTCTGGAGAGGCGAAGGTCGAAAGCCATGCGTCCTCCGAAACACGACCCTGCCAATCCACACTGCTTCTTGACACACTCCTCGCTTAACCTGGAAACCAGCCGCACCAATGTGTCGGAGGAAACATTGTACAGCTGGCGACCGAAGTCAGCTTGCAGGCGCCTGGCCCACCAAAAGGAGTCACTAGAGCGCGATGGGACAAGCAAATCCCTGCCGGCCAAACCCTCACGACGCTGCGCCAATTGTGTGCCTCCTCATGGGTCTCCCGGTCACGGCCGACTGTGACACAGCCTGGGATCGAACCCGGGGCTGAAGTGACGCCTCAAGCACTGTGATGCAGTGCCTTAGAATGCTGCACCACTCAGGAGGCTAACACTACACTTTTTTAACTATAGTAAATACTACAGTATTGAATTTGCATATACAGTACCCAGCCCATTCCCCTCCCCCATGTCGCAATTTGTGCCACCCATAAGTTATAAACCTACATGCTAAATATATGTCACGCCCTGACTCTGGGGACTCTTATTTGTTGAGTCAGGGTGTGATTTTCTATGTGGTCTAGATCTATGTTGGCCGGTGTGGTTCCCAATCAGAGGCAGCTGTCGCTCGTTGTCTCTGATTGGGGACCATACTTAGGCAGCCTATTGGCACAAGTGGGTTGTGGGATCTTGTTCCGGGTGAGGTATGCTGTTTGTGTACCTTGGACTTCACGTTTCGTTTAGTTTGTTGTTTTGTCGTTGTTTATTTGTTTCAAATAAACATGTATGCATATCACGCTGCGCCTTGGTCCAACCCGTCTATGAACGAACGTGACAGAAGATCCCACCAAACGAGGACCAAGCAGCGTGCCCAGGCGGAGAGAGTAGCCATGTCACAGGTGGGCAAGTTGTGGTCGTGGGAGGAGATATTTGCGGGGAAAGGGCCATGGGCGAAGGTAGATGCCCAGGCAGGAGAGGAGCAACGGCAACACAGAGGACACCGGTCGAGGAAGAAGCCAGAGAGACAGCCCCAATAATTTTTTTTGGGGGGGGCTAAAAGGGTGGTTGGCGGAGCCTAGTGTTAGAGCAGAGCCAACTCCCCGTACTCACGCGAGGAAGCGTGTGACTGGGCAGGCTCCGTGTTATGCGGAGCTACGTACTGTGTCGCCAGTGTGCCGGCACAGTCCTGTACGTCCTGTGCTAGCACCACGCACGTGCCGTGTGAAGATGGGCATTCAGCCAGGATGGGGTGTGCCGGCTCAACGCTCCTGGTCTCCAGTACGCCTCCTCGGTCCCGCATATCCTGCGCCGGTTCTACGTACTGTATCGCCAGTGCGCGTGCACAGCCCTGTGCGTCCTGTGCTAATGCCTCACACATACTGTGCGGAAGTAGGCATCCAGCCAGGACGGGTTGTGCCAGTTCTCCGCTTCAGACCTCCAGTCCGCCTCCACAGTCCGGTACTGCCCGTTCCTGCTCCTCGCACCAAGCCAGTGGTGCGCGTCGCCAGCCCGGTCCGGCCTGTCCCTGCTCCTCGCACCAAACCAGTGGTGCGTGTTCCCAGCCCGGCCCGGCCTGTTCCTGCTCCTCGCACCAAGCCAGTGGTGCGCGTCGCCAGCCCGGCCTTTACCTGCTCCTCGCACCAAGCCAGTGGTGCGCGTCGCCAGCCCGGCTTGTTCCTGCTCCTCGCACCAAGCCAGTGGTGCGCGTCGCCAGCCCGGTCCGGCCTGTTCCTGCTCCTCGCACCAAGCCAGTGGTGCGCATCGCCAGCCCAGCCCGGCCTGTTCCTGCTCCTCGCACCAAACCAGTGGTGCGTGTTCCCAGCCCGGCCAGGCCTGTTCCTGCTTCTTGCACCAAGCCAGTGGTGCGCGTCACCAGTCCGGCCCGGCCTGTTCCTGCTCCTCGCACCAAGCCAGTGGTGCCCGTCGCCAGCCCGGCCCGGCCTGTTCCTGCTCCTCGCACCAAGCCAGTGGTGCGTGTCGCCAGCCCGGCCCGGCCTGTTCCTGCTCCTCGCACCAAGACAGTGGTGCGCGTCGCCAGTCCGGCCCGGCCTGTTCCTGCTCCTCGCACCAAGCCAGTGGTGCATGTTCCTAGTCCGGTTCGGCCCGTGCCTGCTCCTCGCACCAGACCAGTGGTGAGTGTGTCCAGTCCGGCACGGCCCGTGCGCGTTCCACCGGTGCCTGGTCCGGCACCAGTCAGCAGCTCCAGTCCGGAGCCAGAGCAGTCCGCTCCACCGGTGCCTGATCCAGCTCCGGTCAGCTGCTCCAGTCCGGAGCCAGAGCAGTCCGCTCCACCGGTGCCTGATCCAGGTCCGGTCAGCTGCTCCACTCCGGAGCCAGAGCAGTCCACTCCACCGGGGTCCAGTCCAGCTCCGGTCAGCGGCTCCACTCCGGAGCCAGAGCAGTCCGCTCCACCGGTGCCTGATCCAGCTCCGGTCAGCGGCTCCACTCCGGAGCCAGAGCAGTCCGCTCCACCCGTGCCTGATCCAGCTCCGGTCAGCGGCTCCACTCCGGAGCCAGAGCAGTCCGCTCCACCGGGGTCCAGTCCAGATCCGGTCAGCGGCTCCACTCCGGAGCCAGAGCAGTCCGCTCCACCGGTGCCTAGTCCAGCTCCGGTCAGCGGCTCCAGTCCGGAACCTGAGCAATCCTCTCCACCGGTGCCCGGTCCAGCTCCGGTCAGCGGCTCCAGTGCAGACCCAGACGTCAGCCCCTCTCCAGGTTCGGGGTCTCCCACACCAGGGTCCAGACAGGGCTTGGAGTATAGTGGGAGGAAGGAGAGGGGAAGCAGCGCGCCGAGGTCCAGACCAGACCAGGGGCGCAACAGGGAGGCGGAGAATAGGTGGTTGTCACGCCCGGAGCCGGATCCGCCTCCGAGGCAGAATACCCACCCGGCCCCTACCCTGTTAAGTAAAGGTTGTGCGGTCGGAGTCCGCACCTTTGGGGGGGGGGGGGGGGGGGGTACTGTCACGCCCTGACTCTGGGGACTCTTATTTGTTGAGTCAGGGTGTGATTTTCTATGGGTTCTAGATCTATGTTGGCCGGTGTGGTTCCCAATCAGATGCAGCTGTCGCTCGTTGTCTCTGATTGGGGCCATTACTTAGGCAGCCTATTGGCACTAGTGGGTTGTGGGATCTTGTTCCGGGTGAGGTATGTTGTTTGTCTACCTTGGACTTCACGTTTAGTTTAGTTTGTTGTTTTGTCGTTGTTTATTCGTTTCAAATAAACATGTATGCATATCACGCTGCGCCTTGGTCCGACCCGTCTATGAACGAACGTGACAATATAGACCATATATTGTGTTCCCTACAGGTTATAGAAAAGAACAGAAGCTCTGAACTATCCATTCAGAGCCCAGTACTACCTAGAGTACCTACAGGTGAAAGCCATCCACTTCTATGTCAAAGATAATAAAACAAAAACACTATAGTAAATACATTACATTTACATGTACAATTTTTGTCATTTAGCAGACGCTCTTATTCAGAGCGACTTACAGTTAGTGAGTGCATACATTTTCATACTGCAGAAACACTATAGTAAATACTACAATATACTACAGTCTGCAAAAACACGACAATAAATACTACAGTATACTACAATACGCAAAAACACAACATCAATTACTATAGTATATACAGTACTACAGGTTTCTTTTACTACAGTATTTATACTATAGTTACCTGTAAATACTTCAGTATACTACAGTAAAGTCCACAAAAACACTACTGTATACTATATATCTTTTTTTTTCATGTGGGAACCGCTCTCTCTTCCCCTGTGTCAAGGCCTGTGTATTCATGGGTGTTTTGAGGGAGTATGAGGAGTATCCATTTCTCCTCCCACTCCTTAATCCCCCTGTTCCACATTCCTCTGCCCTCCCTAATTTCCCCCCTTCACCTCCATCTCTTCTTTGTCCCTTGCCCCCTTTACTTCCACCTCCCTGAGTCTCTGCCCTCTTCCTCCCCCCCTCCCCACCCACCCCTACTCCCCCCCACCCCCAACCGTCCCTCCCCACCCGTCCCTCCTCCTCCCTCCTCTTCCTCCTCATCCTCCTTGGTTCCCCTGTCTTCCTCTACCTGATGTAATAGGAGGAGCCTCGGGGGTCTGGTTAATGATCCAACACTCTCGAGCTGCTGAGCAGACAGACGGATAAGGAGTAAGAGAGGGAGAGAGAGAGAGTGAGAGAGGGAGAGAGAGAGAGAGAGAGAAGAGAGAGAGAGAGTGAGAGAGAGAGAGAGGGAGATAGAGAGAGAGAGAGAGAGAAAGGGAGAGAGAGAGCAGTAAGAATAGAGGCGTAGAGGGACCTAGGTGAGGTCAGAAAGAGGAGAGTGAGGGAGAGGAAAGATACAGGATTAGGTAATTGTAGTGAAACAGAGATTGGAGGCAGTGTGTTTGTGTCTGTACAAATGAGTGGACTCTGCATGGGGCCTAGGAGCATTTAGATCACGTTTCCCTTTCAGGTGGAGACAACCTGATACAGGACCTACAAGACTTTACCGTATCGGTGGATTTACGGAGTGCTGGAGGAAGGTCCTGAGCCTCATGTGACGATCCATGTGGGAACTGTAGCAGCTACACAGACTCACCCTCCTTCCTACCACACCTCTCTACACAGCGTACAGGTGAGTCTGACTAAAGTCTTTTCCCTTGTAGAATCAATATCTTTGAGCAAAAATGAGACCTGTTGGAGCTATATCAGAGTTTGGTTGCAGTAATATGCATGTAGTTTTAATGGGCCAAGTTGTGATTGTAGTGACTGGCTTGGGGGCCAGTCGATTGTTATGTGAGGTAATCATTTCTCAATGGTTAACCCAGGTATTGGAGGTCATGATCCCAATCTGCCCCATTTGAGTGTTTTCGTAGAATGGCTGCACTCCTATAAAGCAATATTATAGACAATTTCCTTACCTTAAATGTCAAGGGTAAGAAGAGCCTGAAGTGAAAATCAGCAAATAGTTTGTTGCAACATGATTGACATGCACTTTACATTAAACCAATTCATTCACCTTTCCATTTAGAAATTAAATAGTTTTGTCTTTAATTACAGAGTGGAAAATGTAGACTTTATCTCCTATATTGTTGTTAGTTGTTTGCTGGGTAACTTTACAATCTGTAACACCACACCTAATCTCTGCCCTGTCCAATGTTCAGGGTGAAGGAGAGGTAATTGTGGTCACGTGAAGAGCGGGCACTAGACTGATTGCTAGGCTAACCCTGGCTCAGTTTGTATTGATGTGGATGTGTGTGCTAGGCTAATTGCTAGGCTAACCATGTGCTTTGTTTGCATGGATGTTAATGTATGCTCTGTCAACAGAGACCAAAACAGTTTTTAATTGACTACTAAATTAAAATTGTGAAGCCCCTCACAATCAATGCTACTGTATACTGGTCAATGGAAACATCAGTTGGGTAGTATTGGAGGGGGTTGCTACATGTATATGCACAGACACACAAATTCAAGAAAACACACATTTGTGCTACCATGAGAGAGTGGATGTGTTTTTAAGACATGCACCAGCTTAAATTCATGCCTGCACACATACACTAAAGGTAGCTTAGATTCCGGAAACAATTGTCTGACCTGTGAGTCTACCAGAGGTACGCAAATATTAGAGTCACAAAATACTGGCAGGTGGTAGTGAACATAAAAACGAAGTGACCATTAATAAATGACCAACAAGGCCTGGGTTAGTGATAACAGTTTCTATATAAGATGTCTTTCCAGGGTGGTATTCACTATTCATAGTGCCCCTAGTTGGTAGCGCATCATTAGTGTTCATTATTCATGTTGACAGTGCAGACCTCTCGCTGAGAACTGACTGTGTGCCAATTTAATGACAGATACTGGGGATACTGTGTGTGTGTGTGTGTGTGTGTGCATGCATGCATGTTTTGTGCAGCTTGTATGAGTGTGAAGACAAAAAAGTCAAGAATACTCTTCCTTATTTTGAACATTGTGTAAAAGGCAGCATTGGAAAATTGGCTTCAGTCCACATATCTTGGCATCTCTAGAAACACATAGTGTAAGCGGTTAGTGATTTTCCTTACAAAATCAACGTTTCAGCTAAATTAAATGTGTATGAAAAAAATGCCTTCATGTTTATGTGTTTACCTTCCTGTGACTCCTCTCACACGCCTCCACCCCTCCCTTCAGCCATGGAGGACCAGTTAGAGGAGCTGAGGCAACAGCTGGAGAAACAGACCCTGATCAACCAGGAGCTGCAGAACCACAACAAGGACCTAGGTACGATCACGACCATGACTACCATGACCGCAAGCATAACTTAGATCAAGACCATGAACATGATTGTCTTGACCACAACAAAGACTGCAGCCATGAAATCAACCTTGACTTAAAACACAACTATCCCAACCAATACCATGCTCTCCTGTCACCTCTAGAAAGAAGACTGCAGGAGAAGGAGAAGTTGCTGAAGGAGCTACACAGTCATTACCATGACCTGGGTAAGGGCATTTTGTGTCAGATCACTAACCATAGAACTTCATGTATATTAACCCTAATTTCCTGTGTGTGGTGTCTATATATCCCAGAGTTCCCTGCTCAGATGAGCAGTAATGAAGGGGAACCGGAGGTCAGGAAGAGCCGAGCGGCTGTCATGGCCCCTGAGCTAATCCCAGAGGAGCAGCTGGAGATCATGAAGACCAAAGTCAAGAAGACTGTGAGGTGATTGGCTAGGGCTATGCATGCAGCATATGTACAATATCATGAGTTATGTGACAACAGTACTGTATGGTGGTGTGATGCCTCCTTCCGCAGTGAGACAAGTCTGATCATCATGGCCATCCAGAAGAACGACTTCCTGAGTCGCCTTGACGACGAACAGATCACCATGATGGTGGAGCTCCTAGTGGCCATCGACTTCAAACCAGGAAATGATGTCATCAAGGAGGGCAGTGAGGGAGACAGCATGTACATCGTTGCAGGTATGTGTGAATTTCCCAACAAACATTGCTCAGTGTTGCTATGTCTGCTTATTATTCCCAATTAAACGATAACCATCACCCCTCAATGTCCCCCCTCTCCCCTCCTTCTCTACTTTCAGCGGGTGAGCTCTATGTCAGTCAAGCAGGTCGTAACCTTCGAACCTTGACCTGTGGGGATGTCTTTGGAGAGTTGGCTATTCTGTATAACTGCAAACGCACCGCCACAGTCAAAGGTGAGATGCTATAGAACTTGGCTATTGAGTGGTACACAATAACTAACTATGTGTACCTTCCTATTGTCTGTACTGTGCGTGTGCGCTGAACTGAATATTGCTTGTTGTTATGAATGAATTGTCCGCCTCACTCCCCATCGTAGCTAAGACAGTGGTGAGTCTGTGGTGTTTGGAGAGACAGACGTACAGAACCATCATGACCAACAAGTCCAAGAAGAAACGTGAACAGATAATGGGCTTCTTAAAGACGTGAGTTTACACACTTAACCTCATGACTTACATACACTCTCTTGGTCACACACCCATGCACACTGCTAATTCTGCTCTTATATGCTTACCTATCAGGTCTCAGACTCTGAAGGCCCTGAATGATGTTCAGCTCTCTAAGATCATTGACTCCATGGAGGAGGTTTGTGCTCAGCCATTTTACACACCTCACCCACGCTAGATCGCTTTTCCAGAGCATTAACATACAAATCCCATATAAAATGTGTTGTTTCTTGAAGGTGAAGTACCAGAACAATGACGTCATTGTGCGTGAGGGGGCAGAGGGCAACACGTTCTACATCATCCTTAAAGGAGAGGTACAGTAATGGCGACATGTTTGGTGGCTACTGTGATCCAAAACATACTGTTTCTGTGCACCATTTGTTTGATGATCATAGTGAACAACAACTAACTACACTAGTGGAGGATTGGAGTCTACAATACTCTTACCTGTGCTTACCAACCCATCTGTTTATTGCCAGAGTCAACCTTTTGACCCGTCTGTGTCAGTTGAACTTTATTTGCACAGCTCTTTTTTCAATGTCATACTGGTGCTGAATCGCTTATCGGATGGATCTGGCCTTGAGGACAAAAACGAGTCTGTGTGCGGGTCTGTACGTGTGTGTATGTGTGTGTGTCTGCCCTCAGGTCCAGGTGACTAAGAAGGTGAACAGCCAGCAGAAACAGATTCGCAGGATGGGCAAAGGGGAGCATTTCGGGGAATTGGCCCTCATACGGTACCTAAGGCGATAAAGAGACTTGCTGTTGTACAATAAAATGGCCTTGGTGTACAGTGTTAGTTAGTGTGGCTGCTCATATGTGTGGATCTGTACATAACCTACAGTGAGATCCTGAGGACTGCAACCTGCACTGCTCTGGGCCCTGTTACCTGCTTCTCCATCGATAAGGAGTGAGTCTGAACAAGTCAATTTCTATTTCTTGATCGGTTAGTTTATGGAATGATTGATGGTCTGTTATGTTCCCCCTCCAGGGTATTTGAGGAGACGATCCCCATTGAACACCTGGAGCTCCATGATGAGTGAGTATAAAGACACTCTAGTCCTTTTAGTTCTATCTTCACCACTCTAGTCAAGCAGTCTAACTGTAGTCTGTGGTCCACCATCAGCTCTAAGGTTCTGGAGGAGCCAGATGCTCCAGAGAAGACCAGTCCTAGTTCCTCTCTGAGGCTGAAGGACCTGATCCCTGTGCTGTACCAGGAGGGGCGCTACCAGGGAGAACCTGTCACCCTCGGAGTGGGAGGATTTGGTCGCGTTGAACTGGTACATGTGTTTGGTGTTGTTGTACTGTTTGGCTATTTATAGGGATAGTTAGTGGCTGAAGCTAACTGATGAAAGTTTACTGTCCCCTTTAAGGTGCTTGAAAGCCAAATTCAAAGTTAAATGGCTCTTTTTAGATCCCAAGTTTATCATTGTTTTTGTTGTTGTTGTTGTTGTTTTCCCCAGGTGACCACGCTGCACCATGGGAAGTACTTTGCCATGAAGCGGGTCAGTAAGAAGCACATTGTTGCTAAGCAACAGGAGGAGCATGTCCTCTTTGAGAAGAGGATCCTCAAAGCCATCCAGAGTGACTTCATCGTCAGGTGACTGTGGGGCTAGGTGGCAGGTGGCCTAGCGGTTAAGAATGTTGGGCCAGTAACCAAAAGCTTGCTCTTTCGAATCCCTGAGCCGGCAAGGTGGAAAAATCTGCCGTTGAGCAAGGCAGTTAACCCCCAACAACAACTGCACCAATAACATCAATTAAGGTAGCCCACAGCACCTCTTTGATTCAGAAGGGTTGGGTTAAATGTGGAAGACACATTTTGGTTGAATGCATTCAGTTGTGCAACTGACTAGGTATTCCCTTAACCTTCAACCATCATCATCTACGATAGCACTTTAACCCTCTTTGTCCCTTTGTCAATTGATGGTATTCATTAAGACTGTGGGGCTAGGTGACCCCTGACCTCTAACCTTTAATGTCCAACCATCATCATCTAAATTAACACATTAACCCTCTTTGTCCCCTTATCAATCGATGGTATTCATGAATCACTAAAGTACCGAGGGAGAAGGGAAAACCATCAGACACTGCTTTGGCCCTCAAGGTCCAGGAGGACTGAGGATACTGTACCATATTTAACCCTGTGTTATCTCTCTCTCGCTGTTCAGGCTCCATTATGCCTTCAAAGACACTCGCTATATCTACATGATTATGGAGTTCTGTGTAGGAGGGGAGATCTGGACAAAGCTCAAAGAAGTGTGAGGAAACATGGCTGACTAAGTCTACCTTTAAGTGATAATGCCCAAGAAGCCGTTGTTTTGGAGGATATATCGGCATGGGTGTTGTTAACCGTGCCAATATATCCTCCAAACACTGGCTTCAAGGGCACTATCCCTTTTATACAATGGGTTAGCAACATGTTCAAACAATGATTGACATATTTTCATTAAAAACTTTAATTTGTTGAATTTATTCATACTATTTTATCCTTCCACAAGAAGGTGTCCCGACACAAATCTAGGGTTGCTACCCAAACCAGCTGGTCGTTCGTTCTATCGGTTCGGTTGCCAGAGATAGTGGTCCTCTGTAGCTCAACTGGTAGAGCACGGCGCTTGTAACGCCAAGGTAGTGGGTTCGATCCCCGGGACCACCCATACACAAAAATGTATGCACGCATGACTGTAAGTCGCTTTGGATAAAAGCGTCTGCTAAATGGCATATTATTATTTATTATTATTTAGAGATGCGAGCCAGTAGTTCAGTCTTTTTGTTCTATATCTATGGACGCGACCCAGTCATTCGTTCGAAATGTTCCATTGCCGTACTGGCTGGCAATGTTCTTATCCCTTGCTTGCTAGCTGGTCAACAACGGCTAACTTACAGTCACGTCAAACAGTGCAGCCACAATATCAACAGCAGCTGGCTTTGCATTTGTTTAAGCGGTTTTCTAGTGACATTTATTTGGATACATCCATAACAATGAGTTAATGATGCGCGATTTCGCCTGGCATAGAAAATGTGCTCTCTTGTCAGGACACTGTTGTTCAGACGAGCTAGCCAACAACAAAGCTAACACAATCACTTCAAACTGAAGCTGGAAATAATAATAATATGCCATTTAGCAGACGCTTTTATCCAAAGCGACTTACAGTCATGCGTGCATACATTTTTATGTATGGGTGGTCCCGGGGATCGAACCCACTACCTTGGCGTTACAAGCGCCGTGCTCTACCAGCTGAGCTACAGAGGACCAAACTAGCTGCACATAGTTTCAATTGATATTTTTTCAATTGACATTTCTTTGTATACATCCATAAAAATAATGCCAGCTGATTCATGATTTCGACTGGCTGAGAAACGCTGCCTGCCTGTCTGTCTCGTCCCAACTCCCGCTACGTTCATTACTATGGGACACCTGGAGATTGAATTTGAATATTGAAACAATGTTGCAAATGTCGGAGAGACATGCAGCAAGGTTTATACAAATCTCCGCTGTTGAAAACTAACTGTTAGTCTAAAAGAAATGTGAGATAATGTCTAGATGCTTTTTATAGTGGAAATCAAGTTTATAAATTGCCTGGCTGGGCTGATGAGACAGTGGATTGCGCAGTCAGATGGAACAGAGTAAATAGGCATTTTAACGTCATAGATTTAGCCGGTGGTAACTTGTGGAATAGACACCGGCTGGAATGCGGTTTTAACCAATCAGCATTCAGGATTAGAACCACCCATTGTATAAATTCAGATATACACAACTGAGGTTGAAGATTTTTCAAGACATTTAATTAAGATCAAAACTATTTTATCTGCTCTGTCTCTGTGTTTGGCAGTGGTCACTTCGATGAGCCCATTGCTGTGTTCTGCACTGCCTGTGTAGTAGAGGCCTATGCCTACCTCCATAAGAAGGGCATCATGTACAGAGACCTCAAGCCTGAGAATCTGATGCTGGATGCCAAGGGCTACGTCAAACTGGTGGGTGGTACGTTAATGATAACATTAGCGATGCTAAAGAGTTCATGCATTCAGATAACTCTCTGTGTGTTTATTTGTGCATGTTTGAATGTGTGTGTTTTTACATGTAGGTAGACTTTGGTTTTGCTAAGGAGTTAGTGCACGGTAATAAGACCTACTCATTCTGTGGTACTCCTGAGTACATGGCCCCAGAGATCATCCAGAACCAGGGACACGACTTCGCTGCTGACTTCTGGTCCCTGGGCATCCTGGTCTATGAGCTGCTGGTGGGGAGGTACTGTACAGATCAGCACGGAAAGGGTTAAAGCAGCTTGATATTTCAGTAAACAATTGTTTATTTCAGTAAAGGATTATCTAAAATACTGTTTTACCAACGGACTGTTTTGCCTTTCAGCCCTCCATTTTCCAGTTCCGAGCCCGCGAAGATCTACCCTAAAATTTTGGATGGGTTGCTCAAGTTCCCCCCTTACATGGGCGAGGGGGCCAAGTCTCTCATCAGTAAACTGTGCAGGTTAGAGATGATGTGTTAGGTGCAGGATATAGTTTGATGTTATAACTCTTTTTCATACGTGTTTTGATTGGTTATTGATGGTTTGTGTTGTGTTGTGGCCCTCAGACCTCGGCCGGGTCAGAGGCTGGGAAACACCAAGAATGGGATCAAAGATGTCCGCAATCACAGGTAACCATGAGGACCCAACTGTCCGGTGTGTGTTTGTTGGTGTTGGAACTGTTGCAAATGTTGTACTATACACTGTACAGTAAATATTTCTGTCAGTCACCTTTCTTTTGTGAGGATTCATCCCCCTCTCCTGTATTCCCCTCCAGGTGGTTTAGTAGTATGAACTGGCAGAAGCTTCGTGTGGGCCAGGTGGAGGCTCCTACAATCAGACTCATACGCAAGGTCAGTCTAGCCTCAGCACACAGCTTTGTTTTGTTATCTTTGTGAAGCTCAAGCAGGTAACTCTTTAAATTTAAGGTATACTTCAAAGGATTTATAAATGGTTTGATAAGTATTTTACAAATGGTCAATTATTAGTTTATATGTAAAGATCAAGTACAAATTCAGGGTACGGATTGAGTTGTAAGTAGTTGCCATTTAGTCACTGTGTCATATCCAGTGTCAACGTCATTCCCAGACAACCACTGATCTGATCTCTTCCCATCCCTTTTTCCTCCAGGGTCCATGCTACATCAACTTTGACCGCTTCCCCTTCGACCAGACTAAGGCCGATGAGGAGTTCTCTGGCTGGGACAAAAACTTCTGACTCCAACCAGAACCAGATCCTGAACCTGAACCAGTCCTAGAGGGTCAGAGTTCAGAGGTTACACCGGGGCTCACTGATAGGTGGATCCAGACCAGATTACTTCTTGGTGACCTCGATGTTCCCGTTACCTTCTAGACTCTGAAAGACCAACGCACCGTAGGGGCAGGAATGGGACTATGCCCAGAGCGATAGATACACATGGATAGGTTCTGACTACTTTGTACTAAGGCTCTAATTTCACTATGCTGGCTTCGCAGAACCCTCTGGTGGCTGCTCTGTGACTTTAATAAGGTGAGAGATACTGTACAACACTGAGAGGCATGAAGTAAAACATGTGAATATGAACAGCCACTCTTGCATACACACCTTCTGATCTTTGTGGATGCCATCTTAACTTGGCACATGCTCACTGAAAGCTGTATGTGTGTGTTGTGCCCAAAAGAAAGTATAATATAAAACGGCTGGATGGAATGTCTCATGCTGGACAAAGTGAATGATTTTACCTTTGACCCTCATTGTACTGTGTAACTCAGGATGGCATTATCATTGCTTTTATTGTGTTAGTGTCTATGCCTTGTAGCATATAATGTCTGTATAGAATACTAAATGTATGTGTTTCACTTTCAAATAAATATATATGGCACCTAATGAACCCTAAATATACATAGAGAACAGGTGTTGTAGTACAACAAGTCAACACTAGGGGGCAGAGGCTGAAAAGGAATGAACACTGTCTGTTCTCAGCACAGCACAGTGAGTTTCCAATGTCTGTTCTCAGAGTCCTATAATGTACAGTACCAGTCAAAAATTTGGACACACCTACTCATTGCAGGGTTTTTCTTAATTTTTACTATTTTCTACGTTGTAGAATAATAGTGAAGACATCAAAACCATGAAATAACACATATGGAATCATGTAGTAACCAAAAAATTGTTAAACAAATCAAATTATATTGTATTTTTGAGATTCTTCAAAGTAGCCACCCTTTGCCTTGATGACAGCTTTGCACACTCTTGGCATTGTCTCAACCAGCGTCATGAGGTAGTCACCTGGAATGCGTTTCAATTAACAGGTGTGCCTTCTTAAAAGTTAATTTGTGGAATTTATTTTCTTCTTAATGCGTTTGAGCTAATCAGTTGTGTTGTGACAAGGTAGGGTTGGTATACAGAAGATAGCCCTATTTGGTAAAAGACCAAGTCCATATTATGGCAAGAACAGCTCAAATAAGCAAAGAGAAACTACAATCCATCATTACTTTAAGACATGTAGGTCAGTCAATACGGAACATTTCAAGAACTTTGAACGTTTCTTCAAGTGCAGTCGCAAAAACCATCAAGCGCTATGATGAAACTGGCTCTCATGAGGACTGCCACAGGAAAGGAAGACCCAGAGTTACCTCTGCTGCAGAGTATAAGTTCATTAGAGTTACCAGCCTCAGAAATTTCAGCCCCAAAAAATATTTCACAAAGTTCAAGTAACAGACACATCTCTACATCAACTGTTCAGAGGAGACTGCGTGAATCAGGCTTTCATGGTCGAATTGCTGCAAAGAAACCGCTACTAAAGGACACCAATAAGAAGAAGAGACTTGCTTGGGCCAAGAAACACAAGCAATGGACATTAGACCGGTGGAAATCTGTCCTTTGGTCTGATGAGTCCAAATTGGAGATTTTTGGTTCCAACCGCCGTGTCTTTGTGAGACGCAGAGTAGGTGAACGGATGATCTCCACGTGTGTGGTTCCTACCGTGAAGCATGGAGGAGGAGGTGTGATGGTGTGGGGGTGCTTTGCTGGTGACACTGTCAGTGATTTATTTAGAATTCAAGGCACACTTAACCAGCATGGCTACCACAGCATTCTGCAGCGATACGCCATCCCATCTGGTTTGCGCTTAGTGGGACTATCATTTATTTTTCAACAGGACAATGACCCAACACACCTCCAGGCTGTGTAAGGGCTATTTGACCAAGAAGGAGAGTGATGGAGTGTGCATCAGATGACCTGGCCTCCACAATCACCCAACCTAAACCCAATTGAGATGGTTTGGGATGAGTTGGACCGCAGAGTGAAGGAAAAGCAGCCAACAAGTGCTCAGGATGTGTGGGAACTCCTTCAAGACTGTTGGAAAAGCATTCCAGGTGAAGCTGGTTGAGAGAATGCCAAGAGTATGCAAAGCTGTCATCAAGGCAAAGGGTGGCTATTTTGAAAAATCTAAAATATATTTTGATATGTTTAACACTTTTTTGGTTACTAAATGGTTCCATATGTGTTATTTCATCGTTTTGATGTCTTCACTATTATTCTATAATGTAGAAAATAGTAAAAATAAAGAAAAACCCTTGAATGAGTAGGTGTGTCCAAACTTTTGACTGGTACTGTAGTTTAGTACAGACAGCAGGTTTGGTATGGAGTGATGCACTATGTATTATTCAAACATCATTACAGTGTCTGTTAGATTGACTAAAGCTCTTTTAAGTCATCAGTCCACTCACGACAAACAACTCTTATCAGGAAGGAAATACAAAACAACAAATCAATCTCCTGCGGCTAAGCCTAATCTGTGACGGTGGGCTGAAGTACATTTGATTTCTATTGGATTAAAAAGGCGCTGAATGATTGATCAATATGATTTGCCCAAGGGCCGTACACATTGTCATTGACAATAAAACTATTAAGATTAATCATATTTTTGATAAGCTGCCAAGGACAGCGTTCAGTGTTTGTTACTATTGTTTTTCCTTTGTGTGTATCTGCCAGGCTGTCGTTGTAAACAAGAATTTATTCTTAAGTGACTCGCCTGGTTAAATAAGGTTAAAGAAATAATAAGCTACATAAAATAAATCTGTATGGATCCTGATTGTTTGTGAAGAGTGTTTTAACCACTGCTTCACATCCTGAAAGGTATCCCGTGTGGCTTGAATCGACTCAATAAACATATTTATGTCCTTGTTATATGTCTTATTGACAGTATGTTGCACCCCAGGGAAACCTGCTTTCCTCACTCACTGTGCTACTGATTTCAACACAGTTATGACTGTGATCCGATTCAGAGGTTTTCTACCACTGCTGATTTTGAATTAAAGTCGCAGAGAGGTAGAGCTCTGTGTCATGCCAGGCTTTTGAGGAAGAAGGAAACAGCATTGTTCCCTTCTGTTAGGGATGGTTTGACATTTACATAATGGGGACCTGGAGGAAAATGGGGGAGGGTCATGCTTTTTACATTTCTGTCAGGGAGAGGGTTTAGATTGGTCCAGGGGAGGTTCATGTAATTCGTAATTGATGAAATGTCAATATTTCTCAGTGTTTTAGAATTAGTTGCTTGTTAGGCTAAACACTGAGTGTACAAAACATTAAGAACACCTGCTCTTTCCATGACATCCAGGTGAAAGCTATGATCCCTTATTGATGTCACTTGTTAAATACACTTCAATCAGTGTATATATGCGGGGGAGAAAGGTTAAAGAAGGATTTTTAAGCCATGAGACAATTGGGACATGGATTGTGTATGTGTGCCTTTCAGAGAGTGAATGGGCAAGACAAAATATTTAAGTGCCTTTGACCTGGGTATGGTAGTAAGTGCCAGGCACACCGGTTTATTTCAAGAACTGCAATGCTGCTGGGGTTTT
Organism: Coregonus lavaretus; assembly: GCF_964263955.1. Lineage (NCBI taxonomy): Eukaryota > Metazoa > Chordata > Actinopteri > Salmoniformes > Salmonidae > Coregonus > Coregonus lavaretus. Next base: position 17,432,794 of record NC_140018.1, on the reverse strand, counting down.
CACGCTCAACAGTTTCCCGTGTGTATCAAGAATGGTCCATCACCCAAAGGACATCCAGCCAACTTGACAGAACTGTGAGAAGCATTGGAGTCAACATGGGCCAGCATCCCTGTGGAACGCTTTCGACTCCTTGTGGAGTCCATGTCCCTGACAAATTGAGGCTGTGCTGAGGGCAAAAGGGGAGGGGGGTGCAACTCAATATTAGGAAGGTGTTCTTAATGTTTTCTGTGTATCAGTGTGTGCGCGATGCCACCCCTCATCTCTGATTCCCCACTGAGCGCACAATATGAAATGCGCCTGAAATATTTATTGTGAACAGTTTTGAAATGCCTCTCGACATTTCCCTTCTTCGTATGAGCTACGTTTGAGTGGCAGATCAGACACACACATTTTGAATTTGTTGTGGTGAAAAAATTATCTTCCTCCCACTCACTGTGAAAGTGGTAGATTTCGGATTCTTGCTTCTTGGTCCAGCACTCATATTAAAAACGTAACAGCAACTTCATAGAAAAAAACTAGGTAAAAAAACAACTACCACTGGAACAACAAAGAATATTCGGTTACAGGTCTGTTACAGGTCTCGCAAGGGTGGAAATGTAAACGTACTAATTGCAGACGGTTGCTATGGTAGCAACAGTTTGGAAAACAAATGTAGCAAGTATAGTATATTTTTATTTTGGCTGTGCAGTAATATTTGAGAAAGAAGCTGACCTATAAGCAAAGCATACGGTGCTTCAGAACTGTGGACCTCATAATTTTTAAGCAGACTCGATGGTAACGCTGTGAATTGCCAAAATATATATTTTTAGTGCATACATTTTGAAAACTTTTATGTTTCTGCTACCGTCTCTTATGACCGAAAAGAGCTTCTGGTGATCAGAACAGCGATTACTCTCCTCGAACTGGACGAAGATTGTTTTGTGTCTTAAAGTAATGATGGACTGTCGTTTCTCTTTGCTTATTTGAGCTATTCTTGCCATAATATGGACTTGGTCTTTTACCAAATAGGGCTATCTTCTGTATACCCCCCTACCTTGTCACAACACAACTGATTGGCTCAAACGCATTAAGAAGGAAATAAATTCCACAAATTAACTTTTAAGAAGGCACACCTGTTAATTGAAATGCATTCCGGGTGACTACCTCATGAAACTGGTTGAGAGAATGCCAAGAGTGTGCAAAGCTGTCATCAAGGCAAAGGTTGGCTATTTGAAGAATCTCAAATATAAAATATATTTTGATTTGTTTAACACTTGGTTACTAAATGATTCCATATGTGTTATTTCATAGTTTTGTGTCACGGTTCAGACAGACGACCAGAGGACCACAATTGCGTCACACCAGAAAGTTTATTAAACTTAAGGGAAAAGGGAAGTAGGGAGTGAATGAAGGCTCCAGGGGTAACAGGGATCCCGTCCAATGCGCTGGGTCTGTGCCCCCCCCAGTGGCAGCGATGCGTCCTATGAAGCCGGTGGTGGGTGGTCCAGAAGTCCTGGGGGGGGGAGACACAGACACAACAGGGCGGAATGAAACCAGGCAGCAGTACAGTTCAAGGGAAATCCAAAATACGTAGTAGCAAGGCAGAAGGCTGGTCAGAGTTACCGGGATTGAAGAGTAGTCAGGAGTCGTAATGGCAGAAGCAGGTCTGGATCTCCTGAGGCAGAAGAGTATCCAAAAAACAGGCAGGTCCGGGGTCACAAAACCAGGGTGAGCCAGAAGCGCGAGCAAACAGGTTCCGGGTGTGAGCTTTGCAGACGATCTGACACCGGAGAGCTGAAAGACAGGGCCTTAAATACTGGGAGAGGTAGTGGGTAATGCAGCGCAGCTGGCAGAGTAATTAGAGCAGAGCAGAGCAGGGACAGGTGGAGCTAGTTAGGCTGAGTAGAGAGAGTGGTGAGCAGAGTGGAAGAAAATTAAGGTGGTAACCCGGTGGAGTGAGAGGCCCATGACAGTTTTGATGTCTTCACTATTATTCTACAATGTAAAAAATTGTACAAATAAAGAAAAACCCTTGAATGAGTAGGTGTGTCCAAACTTTTGACTGGTAGTGTATATCAGGGTTTCCGTCAGGAAAATTTGGTGCCGGTCAAGTGACTGGGAAGATTTTAATTGATTGGGTGTTTGAGAAATGTACTGGTCATCCGTATGCATTGGGTGCTTAACCCATTAGGGCATCCATTCACACAGCCAGCACCATCAATAAACAAGGGATATTGCCCAAATGAGCCACATTTATAAACAGCCTATGACAAATTACAAAAACACTATTCGTTGTTTTTCGATGTGTAGCATATTCAAAACTTTATAGCCTATTGTTTTATTGTTTTTTACTTGCTTAAACAATAATTTTCCACCTCACGGTTCAGCTGTCAGAGATTTTAGCACTAAATGCATCAGGGCATTGCATGCACAGGTGGCAGGTAGCCTAGCGGTTAAGAGCACTGGGCCAGTAACCGAAAGATCACTGGTTCAAGTCCCAGAGCTGGCAAGGTGGAACAATCTGCCGTTCTGCCCTTGAGCGAGGCAGTTAACCCACAACAACAACTGCTCACCAGCCGCTGATGATGTGGATGTTGATTAAGGCAGCCTTCCCGCACCTCTCTGATTCAGAGGGGTTGGGTTAAATGCAAAATACACATTTCGGTTGAAAGCATTCAGTTGTGCAACTGACTAGGTATCCCCTTTCCTATAGGCTTAGGTGTCCACTGTATGATATTTTTTATAAAGATAAACATGATATTGTTAGATTATAGGAGTAACTCTGGTAGGCCTAAAACATTCTTCCTCACCTCAAGTTCCATGTTTGGAGACAGTTGGAGTCCTGGTGGACATTGCCTTCATATCATAGCCCTACAGTATAATAGGCCACACCACACCAAACCTTCACTGAAGTTTAAAAACTTTATTACAGTAATATCTAAAGTAAGTCAAGCCATTGTTAATAGGGAAAATACGAGCAGGATATTATATCATGGCAAACACAACATTACAGTTGGAACTTAATTTGGCTCAACAGAATGAAACAAAACACTTGCGAACTGGTTTAGACCTTCACAAAAGTTTTGAACAGACTATATTGCAGCAATTACCAAGAAAGGCTAGTGCCTACCATACCCAACAAATGACAGCAATGGGCTAATTATATTTATTTTACAACAGATCTACTTATAACCTATGTTAAACTAAATAAGGAGCACACAATTAAAAAGACAGGTGAGAGGAGCTGGTTAGGCAGCAGAAGGAGCGGGGGTTAATGAAGGAACCCAGTCCCGCTCCTCGCACCAATCAAGTGGTGCGTGTCGCCAGTCCGGTCCGGCCTGTTCCTGTTCCTCGCATCAAGCCTGTGGTGCGCGTCGCCAGCCCGGCCCGGCCTGTTCCTGCCCATCGCACCAAACCAGTGGTGCGCGTCGCCAGCCCGGCCCGGCCTGTTCCTGCCCCTCGCACCAAGCCAGTGGTGCGCGTCGCCAGCCCGGTCCGGCCTGTTCCTGTCCCTCGCACCAAACTAGTGGTGTGCGTCGCCAGCCCGGCCCGGCCTGTTCCTGTCCCTCGCACCAAGCCAGTGGTGCGCGTCGCCAGCCCGGTCCGGCCTGTTCCTGTCCCTCGCACCAAACCAGTGGTGCGCGTCGCCAGCCCGGCCCGGCCTGTTCCTGCCCCTCACACCAAGCCAGTGGTGCGCGTCGCCAGCCCGGTCCGGCCTGTTCCTGTCCCTCGCACCAAGCCTGTGGTGCGTGTGTCCAATCCGGCACGGCCCGTTCCTGCTCCCCGCACCAAGCCAGTGGTGCGTGTGTCCAGTCCGGCACGGCCAGAGCAATCCGCTCCACCGGGGTCCAGTCCAGCTCCGGTCAGCGGCTCCACTCCGGAGCCAGAGCAGTCCGCTCCACCGGTGCCTGATCCAGCTCCGGTCAGCGGCTCCACTCCGGAGCCAGAGCAGTTCGATCCACCGTCGTCGGGTCCAGCTCCAGTCAGCGGTTCCAGTCCAGACCCAGACGTCAGCCCGTCTACAGGTTCGGGGTCTCCCACACCAGGGTCAAGACAGGGCTTGGTACGTCGTGGGAGGAAGGACAGGGAAAGCAGCGCGCCAAGGTCCAGACCAGACCAGGGGCGCAACAGGGAGGTGGAGAGTAAGTGGTGGTCACGCCCGGAGCCGGATCCGCCTCCAAGGCGGAATGCCCACCTGGCCCCTACCCTGTTATGTTTATGTGGCGCGGTCGGCCGCAACTTTGGGGGGGGGGGGGGGGGGTACTGTCACGCCCTGACTCTGAGGACTCTCATTTGTTGAGTCAGGGTGTGTATTTTCTGTGTCGTGTTGTGCTATGTTGATTGTCTATGTTGAGATCTAGTATGTGTAGATCTATGTTGGCCGGGGTGGTTCCCAATCAGAGGCAGCTGTAGCTCGTTGTCTCTGATTGGGGACCATACTTAGGCAGCCTTTTGGCACCTGTTAGTTGTGGGATCTTGTTCCGTGTTATGGTATGTTTGTGTGCTACATTGGACTTCACGTTTCGTTTGTTGTTTTTGTCGGGTGTTTATTCAGTAGATAAATAAACATGAATGCTTATCACGCTGCGCCTTGGTCCTTCTCGTTCATAAACGATCGTGACAGGTCTCCCCCCCGCTCTCCAGAACCCCTAACTCAAACATCTTCCCAAGGCTATGCAAAGGCCTAGTCTTTATGTCTGTCTGTCAGGGGAATAAAGCTTCCCCTCGCACGCCTGGTGCTGCAGATACAAAACATTACCCCAGCTCTCAGCCCTAATGAACTGTTTCTATAGCAACCACCGTGCTGTCTCCTGCATTTTTCACACACAGAGAATTGCTAAAAGGGTCGTTCCACCTCAAAAAACACAAGAAAGTGGATTTCGACACCCACCATCTCAGATTGTTCTGAAATAGTTTATGTTGTTAGAAACAGATAAGATTAGCATTCCTGCAACATTCTTTTGTTGAAATATAATTTAATCTCTTCGAAACTAAGCTAATTGATTGCATCCAAATTGACCATTTTAAATTATAGGATTCATATAATATTCAATACTGTATATACAGTGGCTTGTGAAAGTATTCACCCCCCTTGGCATTTTTCCTATTTTGTTGCCTTACAACCTGGAATTAAAATGGATTTTTGGGGGGTTTGTATCATTTGATTTACACAATATGCCTACACTTTGAAGATGCAAAATATTTTTTATTGTGAAACAAATAAAAAATAAGAAGAAAAAACAGAAAACTTGAGCATGCATAACTATTCACCCGCCCCAAAACTGCTCCAGCTCCTTCAAGTTGGACGGGTTCCGCTGGTGTACAGCAATCTTTAAGTCATACCACAGATTCTCAATTGGATTGAGGTCTGGGCTTTGACTAGGCCATTCCAAGACATTTAAATGTTTCCCCTTAAACCACTCAAGTGTTGCTTTAGCAGTATGCTTAGGGTCATTGTCCTGCTGGAAGGTGAACCTCCGTCCCAGTCTTAAATCTCTGAATGACTGAAACAGGTTTCCCACAAGAATTTCCCTGTATTTAGCGACACCCATCATTCCTTCAATTCTGACCAGTTTTCCAGTCCCTGCCGATGAAAAATGGGGATGGTGTTCTCGGGGTGATGAGAGGTGTTGGGTTTGACCAGACATAGCGTTTTCCTTGATGGCCAAAAAGCTCAATTTTAGTCTCATCTGACCAGAGTACCTTCTTCCATATGTTTGGGGAGTCTCCCACATGCCTTTTGGCGAACACCAAACGTATTTGCTTATTTTTTTCTTTAAGCAATGGCTTTTTTCTGGCCACTCTTCCGTAAAGGCCAGCTCTGTGGAGTGTACGGCTTAAAGTGGTCCTATGGACAGATACTCCAATCTCCGCGGTGGAGCTTTGCAGCTCCTTCAGGGTTATCTTTGGTCTCTTTGTTGCCTCTCCGATTAATGCCCTCCTTGCCTGATCCGTGAGTTTTGGTGGGTGGCCCTCTCTTGGCAGGTTTGTTGTGGTGCCATATTATTTAAATTTTTTAGTAACTGATTTATTGGTGCTCCGTGGGATGTTCAAAGTTTTGGATATTTTTTTATAACCCAACCCTGATCTGTACTTCTCCACAACTTTGTCCCTGACCTGTTTGGAGAGCTCCTTGGTCTTCATGGTGCCGCTTGCTTGGTGGTGCCCCTCACTTAGTGGTGTTGCAGACTATGGGGCCTTTCAGAACAGGTGTATATATACTGAGATCATGTGACTGATCATGTGACACTTAGATTGCACACAGGTGGACTTTATTTAACTAATTATGTGACTTCTGAAGGTAATTGGTTGCACCAGATCTTATTTAGGGGCTTCATAGGAAACGGGGTGAATACATTTGCACGCACCACTTTTCTGTTATTTATTTTTTAGAATTTCTTTAAACAAGTAATTTTTTTCATTTCACTTCACCAATTTGGACTATTTTGTGTATGTCCATTACATGAAATCCAAATAAAAATCCATTTAAATTACAGGTTGTAATGCAACAAAATAGGAACAACACCAAGGGGGATGAATACTTTTGCAAGGCACTGTACAGTCGTGGTCAAAAGTTTTGAGAATGACACTAATATTGGTCTTCACAAAGTTCGCTTCTCCGGACAAGGTGTTTTCCGGATGCCCCAAACAATCGGAAAGGGGATTCATCAAAGAGAAAATGACTTTACCCCAGTCCTCAGCAGTCCATCCCAATACCCTTTGCAGAATATCAGTCTGTCCCTGATGTTTTTCCTGGAGAGAAGTGGCTTCTTTGCTGCCCTTTTTGACACCAGGTCATCCTCCAAAAGTCTTCGCCTCACTGTGCGTGCAGATGCACTCACACCTGCCTGCTGCCATTCCTGAGCAAGCTCTGCACTGGTGGTGCCCCGATCCCGCAGCTGAATCAACTTTAGGAGACAGTCCTGGCGCTTGCAGTTCTTGATGATCCGATAAATGGTTGATTTAGGTGCAATCTTACTAGTAGCAATATCCTTGCCTGTGAAGCAATGATGACGGCATGTGTTTCCTTGCAGGAAACCATGGTTAACAGAGGAAGAACAATGATTTCAAGCACCACCCTCCTTTTAAAGCTTCCAGTCTGTCATTCTGACTCAATCAGCATGACATAGTGATCTCCAGCCTTGTCCTCGTCAACACTCTCACCTGTGTTAACGAGAGAATCACTGACATGATGGCAGCTGGTCATTTTGTGGCAGGGCTGAAATACAGTGGAAATGTTTTTTGGGGATTAAGTTCATTTAAATGGCAAAGAGGGACTTTGCAATTAATTGCAATTCATCTGATCACTCTTCATGACATTCTGGAGTATATGCAAATTGCCATCATCAAAACTGAGGCAGCAGACTTTGTGAAAATGTGTCTTTGTGTCATTCTCAAAACGTTTGACCCTGACTGTATAGTACCTAACATCCAATTTGGACCAAACTTTTTTTGAACAATGAGTTGGACATGAGGAATCCAAAGAAATTGTCAAAATCCACCCAAGCTTAATTTCTCAGAGATCTAATTATATTTCAACATAATTATGTTGCAGGAATAATAATCTTAACTGTTTCTAACTACAGAAATGATTTCAGAAACAATCTGAGATGGTTGGTGTCATGGCTTGCTGAAATGACATGGAACGACCCAAAAATGAAAAGTCACTTGTGGAAACGTTGGAAGAACAGAGCAGTTAAGAAAGATGACATCAAAACACAAACAAGATACTGAATGAACCACATTAATTAACCATGTGGATATGCCCGGAAGACAGAGTTCATTAAAACAATGGCTCCAGTATAATGCTGTAATGTAGGGGCCCCAATGCGGTATAACATCTCATAACTGAAATAACACCCTGACACCAGCCCATGTTTTATCTAGCCACCCAGTAGGTGGGCTTGGGCAGAGAGAAGGTCAGAGGACTATTCATCCTCTCAGCATGGGAGGGAACCCCACAGCCCCATGGACAGCACCATGGACACCCTGTCACAGGCACCCTAAAGGTCAAACAGTCAAACACACTACTCCTCCCCTGCAGCGGAAGAGTAGCCATGTTCAAAGTTACAGTTCCTTCAGAAAGTATTCACACCCCTTGAATTTTTTTCACATTTTGATGTGTTACAGCTTGAATTTAAAATGTATTAAATTGAGATGTTTTGTCACTGGCCTACACACAATACTCCATAATGTCAAAGTGAAATTATGTTTTTCAAATGTTTTATTTAAAATAAAGAATGCAAAGCTGAAATGTCTTGAGTCAATAACTATTCAACCCAAGTTGGTTATGGCAAGCCTAAATACGTTCAGGAGTAAACGTTTGCTTAACAAGTCACATAATAAGTTGCATGGACTGTTTGCAATAATAGCGTTTAACATTATTTTTAAATGACTACCTCATCTCTGTACCCAACACATACAATTATCTGTAACGGTCCCTCCGTCAAGCAGTAATTTTCAAACACAGGATCAACCACAAAGACCAGGGAGGTTTTCCAGTGCCTCAGAAAGAACCTATTGGTAGATGGGTAAACATTTTAAAAAGCAGACATTGAATATCCCTTTGAGCATGGTGAAGTTATTAACTATACTTTGGATGGTGTATCAATACACCTAGTTACTACAAAGATACAGGCCCTCTTTCCTAACTCAGTTGGCGGAGAGGACGGAAACCGCTCAGGGATTTCGCCATGAAGCCAATGGTGACATTAACTCAGTTACAGAGTTTAATGGATATACTAGGCAAAAACTGATGGATCAACAACATTGCAGTTACTCCACAATACTAACCTAATTTAGAGAGTGAAAAGAAGGAAGCCTGTACAGAACAAAAATATTCCAAAACATGCATCCTGTTTGCAACAAGGCACTAACGTAATGCTGCAAAAAAGGTAGCAAAGCAATGATTGTTTTGTCCTGAATATAAAGTGTTATGTTTGGGGGCAAATCCAATAAAACACATTACTCTCCATATTTTCAAGCATAGTGGGGGCTGCATCATGTTATGGATATGCTTGTAATCGTTAAGGACTGGGGAGTTTTTCGGAAATGAAATAAACGGAATGGAGCTAATCACAGGCAAAATCCTAGACGAACATCTGGTTCAGTCTGCTTTCCACCACACACTGCTTTCCATAATTCACCTTTCAGCAGGACAATAACCTAAAACACAAGGCCAAATCTACACTGGAGTTGCTTACAGTGAATGTTCCTGATTGGCCGAGTTACAGTTTTGATTTAAATCTAGTTGAAAATCTAAGGCAAGACCTGAAAATGGTTGTCTAGCAATGATTAACAACCAATTTGACAGAATTTTAAGAATTTTGAATAGAATAATGGGCAAATGTTGCACAATCCAGGTGTGGAATGCTCATAGAGATTTCCCCAGAAAGACTCACAGCTCTAATGGCTTTATCTTTGCAACTCTGCCTAGAAGGTCAGCATCCCGGAGTCGCCTCTTCACTGTTGACGTTGAGGCTGGTGTTTTGCAGGTACTATTTAATGTAGCTGCCAGTTGAGGACCTGTGAGGCGTCTGTTTCTCAAACTAGACACTCTAATGTATTTGTCCTCTTGCTCAGTTGTGCACCAGGACCTCCCACTCCTCTTTCTATTCTGGTTAGAGCCAGTTTGCGCTGTTCTGTGAAGGGAGTAGTACACAGCGTTGTACGAGATCTTCAGTTTCTTGGCAATTTCTCGCATGGAATAGCCTTCATTTCTCAGAACAAGAATAGACTGACGAGTTTCAGAAGAAAGTTATTTGTTTCTGGCCATTTTGATCCTGTAATCGAACCCACAATTGCTGATGCTCCAGATACTGAACTAGTCTCAAGAAGGGCAGTTTTATTGCTTCTTTAATCAGCACAACAGTTTTCAGCTGTGCTAACTTAATTGCAAAATGTTTCTTTTATGATCAATTAGCCTTTTAAAATGATAAACTTGGATTAGCAAGCACAACGTGCCATTGGAACACAGGACTGATAGTTGCTGATAATGGGCCTCTGTACACCTATGTAGATATTCCATTAAAAATCAGTTTCCAGCTACAATAGCCATTTACAACATTAACAATGTCTACACTGTATTTCTGATCAATTTGATGTTATTTTAATGGACAAAAAAATTGCTTTTCTTTCGAAAACAAGGACATTTCTAAGTGACCCCAAACGTTTGAACGGTAGTGTATGTAAATGAGATATTTCTGTATTCAATTTTCAATACATTTGCAAAAACGTTTAAAAACATGTTTTCACTTTGTCGTTATGGGGTTTTATGTGTAGATGGGTGAGAAAAAAAAAGATTTCATCCATTTTGAATTCAGGCTGTAACACAATAAAATGTGGAATAAGTCAAGCAGTATGAATACTTTCTAAAGGCACTGAGTGTACAATAAATGATGGACACCTACCAAATATTGAGTTGCCTCTTTTGCCCTCAGAGCAGCCTCAATTCGTTGGGGCATCGACTCTACAAGGGTTGCTGTACCATGTTGACTCCAATGCTTCCCACAGTTGTGCAAGTTGGCTGGATGTCCTTTGGGTGTGAAAAACCCATCAGCGGTGCTGTTCTTGACACAAACCGGTGTAAAGAGGTTTTATATTATACCACAAATCTAATACCACATTTCCAAACCACTAGCTTTTATTGGTCTTTAAAAAAATGTGATGTACCTTGCTGCATGAGTTTTACTGCTTGTTTATTGTTGTTTTACTGTTGTTCTCTGCAGTTATTGATTAGATTTGCAGCGTTCAAACTCTGGCCTGTGAGATAAAAAATTCATCAAGCCGTGTTTTTCCCCTCCATTTGAGCTGCAGTGACCATTAACTGAATCTTGAGGCTATCGTCTGTAGAGGATGAAAGCAGTGACAGTCAGAGGTTTTCTCTGAATAAAACATATATCTTCCTCTCATTTCTTGGAACTTGGAATTTGGTGAACCCTATTGTCTTTATTGTCATCAATAAAGTTACTCTGAAACAGTTTGAGTGGCCTAAAGCTACCTCACAAAGACCATTGATGAGAACTTAAAACCATATACTCTCCATTTCATGAGATGCTCTGTTGCTTGTGCTATATGACTGCATGGTATTGCATTTTCCTAACGAGACAGTTTGGCAATAGCAAGTGTCACTGTGCTAGCATTTCTCGTGGCTTGCCTCCTCCGGGTTTGGAAGCAGTGGCTGGGAAATGTTTTATATCAATGGACTGCATCTTGCTTAGCAGACCCTGTCTCATAACTAAAGGAGGTAATAGTTAAAGAACAAAATCCAAGAGTCCAATTATGAGCAGAATCACACACACACAGCTCTAACATCTCTCAATCTAACACCATCTTGTCTGACTGAGCCTGACGCATCCTTTTCAGTCTGATGTCACAGAGTACAAACGCATGAAGAACTCAGTCAATCACTCAATCATTCAATCAGTCATTCAATCAAGTCTAGATAGGAAATGAAGGCTTGATTTGTGCGTGTGTGTTTGGATTGTCATGTAGTGTGGTATGTCAAGTATGTATACAGTTGAAGTCGGAAGTTTACATACACCTTAGCCAAATACATTTAAACTCTGTTTTTCACAATTCCTGACATTTAATCCTAGTAAAGATTCCCTGTTTTAGGTCAGCTAGGATCACCACTTTATTTAAATAATATTATATGTCAGAATAATAGTACAGAGAATGATTTATTTCAGCTTTTATCTATTTCATCACATTCCCAGTGGGTCAGAAGTTTACATACACTCAATTAGTATTTGGTAGCATTGCCTTTAAATTGTTTAACTTGGGTCAAACGTTTCGGGTAGCCTTCCACAATAAGTTGGGTGAATTTTGGCCCATTCCTCCTGACAAAGCTGGTATAACTGAGTCAGGTTTGTAGGCCTCCTTGCTCGCACACGCTTTTTCAGTTCTGCCCACAAATTTTCTGCTGACAATTCCTTCGACCTCATGGCTTGGTTTTTGCTCTGACATGCACTGTCAACTGTGGGACCTTATATAGACAGGTGTGTCTTTCCAAATCATGTCCAGTCATTTGAATTTACCACAGGTGAACTCCAATCAAGTTGTAGAAACATCTCCAAGAATGATCCTTGGAAACAGGATGCACCTGAGCTCAATTTCGAGTCTCATAGCAAAGGGTCTGAATACTTAGGTAAATAAGGTATTTCTGTTTTTTGCCAACATATCTAAAAACCTGTTTTCGCTTTGTCATTATGGGGTATTGTGTGTAGATTGATGAGGGAAAAAAATAATTTAATCAATTATAGAATAAGGCTGTAACGTTACAAAATGTGGAAAAAAGTAAAGGGGTCTGAATACTTTCCGAATACACTGTACATCACTCTATGGGCTGCAGCACTTCTCAATGCCACTCAACACAAAGAGAGATTGACTGACTTCCATTTGAAGGGCATGTTCAGTATGGGGCCTGTCTTCATACTGAACAGTAAGGCAGCTGAGGTTGAGCATCTGTGTCTCATTAGGCCTGTCTCTGTGGACAGGGCCAGGGCGAGGAGCTGCTCAGTGTCACACTTCTTTACAATCATTAAATAATGTGTCACATCATATTATGGTAAAGGTTGTCAATACACCGTTCATCGTCTCTCAGACTAAATATGGCTGATTTCTACATGATAATAGAGACGGTCTGGGGTTCTCATCCAGCTGGCATGATGACATATTGTATATTTAAGACATGGAAGCAGGGAGTACCTTTGCGTATAAAGAGTATACACCAACACAATAGGCCTTTAGCCTAGTTGAGTCGCCTTGCGTGTAAGTGACGCATACAATAAATATACAATGGCGACCCTTTAAGGACATATTTGCATATGCAGTACAGTATATAATTTGCATGTGAATAGGTGTTGATTACAATCATGTAATCTATGTAATCTATGTAATCTAGCAACTTCAACTTGTATGGTGCAGGTATAGGAACATACAGTATGTTCTAATCATCTCAAGTTTTCTGCTAATGCAATGTTCTTTTTGGATGATTAGGCTCTGTATCCTGTACCTGTGAGGTCACATAGAACATGTTCTCCCGCCTCACATCTGTGATTCAGAAACCCAAACCTGTTATTAGATAATAATCACAGCATCTTACTGAGGATTGCCTTCCCCACTCACAATGATATCTGAAGGAGACTTAAAGCTTATAGCAGTTTGGTCAAAGCTACAGTAGGGTCTATGTTCTTCTTCATTTTAGGCACGGCCATTTTCAGAAAGGATTTATACAGAACAAAGGACAACCAGCTAGGTTTAGAATCACAAGCATTAGTTATTGAATTTACAACTGACATTACAGTATGCCATCTAGCAATCTGCAATAACACCCTTTTATGTATTGTATTGTATCTGGCCAGGGTCTAGAGACTGAAAGCTTGGTACAGTATACTGTTAGTCTGTACATTTTATTTGGTCACAGTGAGTTTCCTTTTCCAGTTAATTGCATTCTTCAAGCTATGGGTGTTGCTTTCTGTGCAGGAACAAAGCATTGACCTTGTGAGTACTTCATATAAAAAACTTTAAGGTTGTCGTGGTCTGAAGAATTTACACGTCGACGTTAACACATTTCACGCTGAATGGAAAAATTGTCGTCCAAACGTCTTACTGGAAGCAAAGCACAGCTGGAAATATGCATCTACAAACATTACATTTACATTTACATTTTAGTCATTTAGCAGACGCTCTTATCCAGAGCGACTTACAGGAGCAATTAGGGTTAAGTGCCTTGCTCAAGGGCACATTAACGTCATTTAGCAGACGCTCTTAGCCAGAGCGACTCGCAAATTGGTGCGTTCACCCTATAGCCAGTGGGATAACCACTTTACAATTTGGGGGGGGGGTTAGAAGGAACACTTTATCCTATCCCAGGTATTCCTTAAAGAGGTGGGGTTTCAAATGTCTCCGGAAGGTGGTGAGTGACTCCGCTGTCCTGGCGTCGTGAGGGAGCTTGTTCCACCATTGGGGTGCCAGAGCAGCGAACAGTTTTGACTGGGCTGAGCGGGAGCTATGCTTCCGCAGAGGAAGGGGAGCCAGCAGGCCAGAGGTGGATGAACGCAATGCCCTCGTTTGGGTGTAGGGACTGATCAGAGCCTGAAGGTACAGAGGTGCCGTTCCCCTCACTGCTCCATAGGCAAGCACCATGGTCTTGTAGCGGATGCGAGCTTCAACTGGAAGCCAGTGGAGTGTGCGGAGGAGGGGGGTGACGTGAGAGAACTTGGGAAGGTTGAACACCAGACGGGCTGCGGCATTCTGGATGAGTTGTAGGGGTTTAATGGCACAGGCAGGGAGGCCAGCCAACAGCGAGTTGCAGTAGTCCAGAAATAACAAATAAAGTAATATGCAACATGGTGTTATATACACATCGGTTTATTAGAAATAAATGAAAGAACTAACTGTTCTTTTCTCTTGATATACGTTGTAATCATTGAGACAACTTGAATGCTTCCGGGCACACATACATCACAATGTTAGATCATGAGCATGTTTACATTCATAATGAGTCTCAAAATCCATTTCTATATAAACGGCTGAGATAAATTCAAAATGCTTGAGTCTGGACATTGATGCAAACCACAGACGTGATCATGACGTGTCTTTACCCTTGAAAAACACTACCAAGATCCTTCAGGGGGGGATGGAAAATTTATGTAATGATCACATACAGTACATGTATGCACACACACACACACACACACACACTCACTCACACTCACACTCACACTCTGAATCACCCCGTGGGCTGTAGATATGCTTATATAATGTGACGCGCTAGTTTTTCTCGTGGTGACAGGACTCCTTACAGTGCCTGTTCATCATACAACAGCCTGGGCGAGTGAACTCCCATGGGCCTCTGCTCTGAGCTGTGTGAGCATTCTCCCTCATAACCACACTGATAATGGACTGTGTCCCAATACTGATAAATAGCTTTCTACTGTATCCTCGTCTCCTTGTTCGTCATGATCACTTGAATTGATAGGATATGGCAGATTATATGCTATGGGGGAAACCTATGCAGTCCTTTGACGTCAGGGGTCATGAAGGAAAGCTAAGGAGACAAGGAAAATACACCATTTAAGAGTATTAGGACACTTCTTGGAAATAGGACAAACCTGTCATTGGCTGTCTTTCCCCCCCAGTAACACATGATTCAATTTTATACTGTACACATAAACTAGTGCCGTAATGGCAATGATGCCTGCTCAGATTTGTTTCTCCAACATGCTCTCACAGTCTCACGTCAGAATTAGACGTTTATTCATGTTTCTCAAACGTCAAATTTCAAAGTGTTTAAGGTTCCGTTTTGGGCATTAACTCTGAATTTTTAAGGTTAGGGTTAAGTTTAGGAATTAACTCCAAAATCTTAAAGTTAGGCATTAACTATGAATGGTTAAGGTAAGGGTTAAGGTTTGGGATAGGTTTAAAACAAAAATCTAAAAAACAACTTTCTATCTCCGGATTTGAATATGCAACCTTTGGCACTAGAGGCAGATGGATGAACGCGATTTTCTTTTTAAGCCTATACCAAATCTCAAAAACAACTTTCTATCGCTGGATTCAAACATGCAACCATTAGCACTAGAGGCAGATGCTTACACCCATCCGCCATCCCTGTCCACAATGCCCTAGCAAAACCGAAACCTACTTGAAGGTTACAGCGCTCACTGTTGCTCCTAATGGCCGGTTTCCACATCATCTCACGAAATCCGCAGACATGGATGGACGTCAAATACTGACTTTTATCACGGGTGACCTGGCTGCTTTCTCATCCTTCAAACATCCATACTTTTAGTTAACAACCATTACTCTGCTCAAAATTAAACCTGGTTTCTTGATGAAATGGGCATTTGTAAGACACTTTGTACTGTATTGTATGATGCACATGAGAAGTAAATGTGTGACGTTTTGGCAAAATATTACATTAAAAACATGATTGGAAATATAAGAAAGCATAGAATAAAAAATACAGGAAGACACATTAAAGTAACAATCCAAGTCATTTCTTCATTGCATCTCCCCTCATTAAAGTAACAATCCAAGTCATTTCTTCATTGCATCTCCTCTCATTGAAGTAACAATAGAAGTACTTTTTTCATTGCGTCTCCCCTCAGCCTCATAACACATTGCATAACCACGCCCATAACCATGCCAATAACCACGGCCATTACCCACACACCCAATCAGAATAAACAGTGAGTTTCAAAAAGCCAACATGCATAAAATGGGCCTGATTTGTATAAGAAAATACAGTATATGTATGTCCCAAATATATATATTCTATCCAACATGATGAATAGCCTGTCAGAGGTGAGAAGCCCGATTTAACCTTGAGGTTACCAAGCTATTTCCCTAATCTGCCTTCCACACCAACCACCCATTGAGAAGTATTCATCACTATGGAACTCCATGATATAAGCTTTGTCCTCCTCGAGCTCTGCTTAGATAGCATACTGTTATTCAGAGGTGGACACAGGAATAGGGTTTTTATGATGAGAATTCTGTTTAACCCCAGAAATAGTGATGTACAGACCAAGTGAGGGACTTAATGACAAAGCATTAGTCAAAATGTCTGTGTTTAACACCCCCTCTCCCTCCCCCCGCTGCGTTAAGAAAACCAACCAAAGAATAATCTTAGAGTCTTTGTACTATGTGTGCAGATCACTTCTGCTTTTGATGGACTTAACAGTGAGATCAAGACATATCTTACCTTAGTATTTCCACATAAATGGATGAGTTGTTGGGATACAGAGTTACTGAAGGCAACCATAGAGGTGAATGGTTGATATGCCTATGTAGGACCACTCTCTCTTTGATAAATAGAGTGTCTACATTTGTCTATGAGTGGGAGGAGAGGAGGAGAGGGATGAGGAGGAGAGGAGGGGAACAGGGGGAGTAGAAGGAAGAGAGTGACATTCTATCAGTGATGCGCCTGAATGACAAAGTCGCCATTGCAGGCAGGGGACACTGGGACAGTAACAGGGACAAAATGGTTGACACACAGACAGACAGAGGTCAGAAATATCCCCATATGTCAATCAGTCCAGCTCCAATAGGAGAGATGCTTGTATCTCCCTCTCTGTCTTCTGTTAAAACTCCATTTCAAAAGGTAAAAGTTAATATCCTTCCATGCACCTTCTCCTTGTTACTTGATGTGTTGCTGTGTTCTCTAAAAGACATATATTAATGTACAAATATTCTCAAGGATTGCTTGAGTAAGAATTAAGACTTGATAACGACCCAGATACATAGACTCAGTCCAACATGCACTGGCAATCAAAAAAGGGTTCAAAGTGTTCTTCCATCATTTAAGGCACTAGGAATATTCCTTAGGTAAAAAGCTTCAAGTCCTTCTTGAAGATAACAAAAAGGATCCAATCATTCTGCTTTAAAACTGTAAGAGGTGTCATTGGTGAAAGCAAGGCATCAAAGAAATGCAGCACTAGTAGTCTCAATACATGAACCATACAAATGTGTAAACTGAAATGAAAAAGACACAATCTTCAAAATACATCAACTGAATGCTCCGTAAGTTTGGTGATTATTGTTGCCTCCTGGTGAGAACCTAACACTTGTTGGGTAAAAGGCGCTAGAGAAAGTTTCATCTTGGATGATACAGTGTTGGACAGTGAAGAACCTCTTCATCTGATACAGACTTCAGAGCCTCTCTGTGTTTTCAGGTGGAGTGGGAGTATTAATGTGTGTGTCTCTCCACAAGCTCCATCAATTAGTATGTGTGTGTGTTTGTTTGTGATCGTTGATCTATGTGATGATCGACCTGTGTGTCTCTCTCCCTCACAGCACTCAATCGATTACTGCACAGCCTAGTATGTGTATGCATCTCATCTCCTTTGACGAATATGTGTGTGTGCATGTGTGTGAATCTGAAAACTCACCTAGGCCTGAGATCTCAGCTTGAAGTATCTATCTGTCTCTCCAACCAGCCTCTTAACCAATGAGCACAAGTGTGACCATGAACACGCAAGTGTGTGTGTTAGTCTCACTTAATGATCTCCACTGAAGACCATAAATGTGTCTCACCTCCATGTTCCTTCCACAACCCCGGTGTCTCATCACTAGAGGCTCTCTATGATGGCTACCTCAGCGTAGTCCGGACTGAGTCCGTTCAGGTAGAGTCCACTGCCATTGCGGGCCAGGGCTCCAGGGACAGGAGTGAGGGAGAGGGCCAGGTTGGGGTATGCCTCCCTCTCATCCCCTGGCCCCAGGTTCACGGACAGCGTCCTCCTGCCCGGGGTCATCTCCTGGTTGATGGGGTTGAGGCCCAGCTCTGAGGACAGTCTACGCTTAATGGAGGCGGCACGCTCAAACTTGTTCGAGATGTCTACGCTCAGGCGACGCCGTGTCTCCTTGAACTCAGCCGACACGTTAGCCGTCCACTCTGCTGCATGGATCCGGAACTCCCCCACCTACAGAAAGATAGATAAAGAAAGAGAGAAAGAGAGAGAGAGGGATGTGACTTTCCAAAGATTCATCAAGAATTCCTGATGTATTTGACATATTCAAATATAGTATGAATAAAGAAAAACCCTTGAATGAGTAGGTGTGTCCAAAGTTTTGACTGGTACTGTATGTGACACTCTGGCTCCGGGACTTTTATATTTGAGCCAGGGTGTATTTGTTTTGTTGGGTTTTGGTTTGGTTATGTTGGGTTTTGGGTGTATTTCTATGTTTGCAGTTCTGTGGGGTTTATGTCTAGGTTTGGTCAATGACTCCCAATCGGAGGTAACGAGTGTCAGCTGTCGGCTCGTTATCTCTGATTGGGAGCCATATTTAATCTGATTGTTTTCCTGTGGGAATTGTGGGTTTTTGTTCCAAGTTCAGTCATTGTCACTGTGGACTTCACTTTCGTCTTTTGTTTTGTAGTTACGCGCTTTCTTAATTAAAGTCATCATGTTCACTCGCAACGCTGCGTATTGGTCTGCTCCCTTTATAGACGATCGTGACAGAAAAACCCACCATAAAAGGACCAAGCAGCGTGTCAAGCGGCAACAGGACCTACCTACACAGGAGTTATGGACGCCTATCAAGGATTCATGGACTTGGGAGGAGATACTGGATGGAAAGGGTCCTTGGGCACAACCGGGAGAATATCGCCGCCCTCGTGAAGAGCTGGAGGCAGCTAAAGCCGAGAGGAGGTGGTATGAGGAGGCAGCACGGAGTCGAGGCTGGAAGCCCGTGGGTACTACCCAAAAATTTCTTGGGGGGGGGCTAAAAGGGAGTGTGGCGAAGTCAGGTAGGAGACCTGCGCCTACTCCCTGGACTGACCGTGGAGAGCGAGAGTACGGGCAGACACCGTGTTACGCAGTAGAGCGCATGGTGTCTCCTGTACGCAGGCATAGCCCGGTTCGGTACATTCCAGCTCCACGTATCGGCCGGGCTAGATTGAGCATTGAGCCGGATGTCATGAAGCCGGCCCAACGCATCAGGCCACCAGTGCGTCTCCTCGGGCCGGCTTACATGGCACCAGCCTTACGCATGGTGTCCCCGGTTCGCCTACATAGCCCGGTGCGGGTTATTCCTCCTTCCCGTACTGGTCGGGCGACGGGGAGTATACAACCAGGTAAGGTTGGGCAGGCTCAGTGCTCAAGGGAGCCAGTACGCCTGCACGGTCCGGTATTTCCGGCGCCACCTCCCCGCTCCAGCCCAGTACCACCAGTGCCTACACCACGCACCAAGCCTCCTGTGTGTCCCCAGAGTCCTGTGCGTCCTGTTGCTGCTCCCCGCACTAGCCCTGAGATGCGTGTCCTCAGCCCGGGACCACCAGTTCCGGCACCACGCACTAGGCCTTATGTGCGTCCCCAGGGTCCAGCATGCCCTGTTGCTGCTCCCCGCACTAGCCCTGAGATGCGTGTCCTCAGCCCGGGACCACCAGTTCCGGCACCACGCACCAGGCCTATAGTGCGTCTCGGCCGGCCAGAGTCTGCCGTCTGCCCAACGGCGCCTGAACTGCCCGTCTGCCCAACGGCGCCTGAACTGCCCGTCTGCCCAACGGCGCTTGAACTGCCCGTCTGCCCAACGGCGCCTGAACTGCCTGTCTGCCCAACGCCGTCTGAACTGTCCGTCTGCCAAGCGCTGCATAAGCCGCCCGTCTGCCATGAGCCTTCAGAGCCGTCCGCCAGACCGGAGCCGCTAAAGCCTTCCGCCAGACAGGATCAGCCAGAGCCTTCCGCCAGACAGGATCAGCCAGAGCCTTCCGCCAGACAGGATCAGCCAGAGCCTTCCGCCAGACAGGATCGGCCAGAGCCTTCCGCCAGACAGGATCAGCCAGAGCCTTCCGCCAGACAGGATCAGCCAGAGCCTTCCGCCAGACAGGATCAGCCAGAGCCTTCCGCCAGACAGGATCAGCCAGAGCCTTCAGCCAGCCATGAGCAGCCAGATCCGTCGGCCAGCCATGAGCAGCCAGATCCGTCGGCCAGCCATGAGCAGCCAGATCCGTCGGCCAGCCATGAGCAGCCAGATCCGTCAGCCAGCCATGAGCAGCCAGATCCGTCAGCCAGCCATGAGCAGCCAGATCCGTCGGCCAGCCATGAGCAGCCAGATCCGTCGGCCAGCCATGAGCAGCCAGATCCGTCGGCCAGCCATGAGCAGCCAGATCCGTCGGCCAGCCATGAGCAGCCAGATCCGTCAGCCAGCCATGAGCAGCCAGATCCGTCAGCCAGCCATGAGCAGCCAGATCCTTCAGCCAGCCATGAGCCGTCCAGCCAGGATCCGCCAGAGCCGTCCAGCCAGGATCCGCCAGAGCCAGCCAGCCAGGATCCGCCATTGAGTCCGGTGCTGTCCCTTAGCCCGGTGCTGCCCCTTATCCTGGTGCTGCCCCTTAGTCCGGTACTGCCCCTTAGTCCGGTGCTGCCCCTTAGTCCGGTGCTGCCCGTTAGTCCGGTGCCGCCCCTTAATCCAGTGGGGTTTAGTTGGGGGGTGGTCATATGGAGGAGGCTACGGAAGCGGATAGTGACTAAGGTGGGGTGGGGACCACGACCAGGGCCAGAGCCGCCACCGTGGACAGACGCCCACCCAGACCCTCCCATAGACTGTATGCTGGTGCGCCCGGAGTTCGCACCTTTAGGGGGGGGTACTGTGACACTCTGGCTCCGGGACTTTTATATTTGAGCCAGGGTGTATTTGTTTTGTTGGGTTTTGGTTTGGTTATGTTGGGTTTTGGGTGTATTTCTATGTTTGCAGTTCTGTGGGGTTTATGTCTAGGTTTGGTCAATGACTCCCAATCGGAGGTAACGAGTGTCAGCTGTCGGCTCGTTATCTCTGATTGGGAGCCATATTTAATCTGATTGTTTTCCTGTGGGAATTGTGGGTTTTTGTTCCAAGTTCAGTCATTGTCACTGTGGACTTCACTTTCGTCTTTTGTTTTGTAGTTACGCGCTTTCTTAATTAAAGTCATCATGTTCACTCGCAACGCTGCGTATTGGTCTGCTCCCTTTATAGACGATCGTGACACTGTATATATACAGTGGGGGGAAAAAGTATTTAGTCAGCCACCAATTGTGCAAGTTCTCCCACTTAAAAAGATGAGAGAGGCCTGTAATTTTCATCATAGGTACACGTCAACTATGACAGACAAAATGAGGGAAAAAAATCCAGAAAATCACATTGTAGGATTTTTTATGATTTTATTTGCAAATTATGGTGGAAAATAAGTATTTGGTCAATAACAAAAGTTTCTCAATACTTTGTTATATACCCTTTGTTGGCAATGACACAGGTCAAACGTTTTCTGTAAGTCTTCACAAGGTTTTCACACACTGTTGCTGATATTTTGGCCCATTCCTCCATGCAGATCTCCTCTAGAGCAGTGATGTTTTGGGGCTGTCGCTGGGCAACACGGACTTTCAACTCCCTCCAAAGATTTTCTATGGGGTTGAGATCTGGAGACTGGCTAGGCCACTCCAGGACCTTGAAATGCTTCTTACGAAGCCACTCCTTCGTTGCCCGGGCGGTGTGTTTGGGATCATTGTCATGCTGAAAGACCCAGCCACATTTCATCTTCAATGCCCTTGCTGATGGAAGGAGGTTTTCACTCAAAATCTCACGATACATGGCCGCATTCATTCTTTCCTTTACACGGATCAGTCGTCCTGGTCCCTTTGCAGAAAAACAGCCCCAAAGCATGATGTTTCCACCCCCATGCTACACAGTAGGTATGGTGTTCTTTGGATGCAACTCAGCATTCTTTGTCCTCCAAACACGACGAGTTGAGTTTTTACCAAAAAGTTCTATTTTGGTTTCAACTGACCATATGACATTCTCCCAATCCTCTTCTGGATCATCCAAATGCACTCTAGCAAACTTCAGACGGGCCTGGACATGTACTGGCTTAAGCAGGGGGACACGTCTGGCACTGCAGGATTTGAGTCCCTGGCGGCGTTGTGTGTTACTGATGGTAGGCTTTGTTACTTTGGTCCCAGCTCTCTGCAGGTCATTCACTAGGTCCCACCGTGTGGTTCTGGGATTTTTACTCACCGTTCTTGTGATCATTTTGACCCCACGGGGTGAGATCTTGCGTGGAGCCCCAGATCGAGGGAGATTATCAGTGGTCTTGTATGTCTTCCATTTCCTAATAATTGCTCCCACAGTTGATTTCTTCAAACCAAGCTGCTTACCTATTGCAGATTCAGTCTTCCCAGCCTGGTGCAGGTCTACAATTTTGTTTCTGGTGTCCTTTGACAGCTCTTTGGTCTTGGCCATAGTCGAGTTTGGAGTGTGACTGTTTGAGGTTGTGGTCAGGTATCTTTTATACTGATAACAAGTTCAGACAGGTGCCATTAATACAGGTAACGAGTGGAGGACAGAGGAGCCTCTTAAAGAAGAAGTTACAGGTCTGTGAGAGCCAGAAATCTTGCTTGTTTGTAGGTGACCAAATACTTATTTTCCACCATAATTTGCAAATAAATTCATTAAAAATCCTACAATGTGATTTTCTGGAGAAAAAAAATCTCAATTTGTCTGTCATAGTTGACGTGTACCTATGATGAAAATTACAGGCCTCTCTCATCTTTTTAAGTGGGAGAACTTGCACAATTGGTGGCTGACTAAATACTTTTTTCCCCCACTGTATATATATATATATATATATATATATATATATATATATATATATATACACACAGTACCAGTCAAAAGTTTGGACACACCTACTCATTCAAGGGTCATTCAAGGGTCAGGACAGTCTTCAAGGAGTTCCCACATATGCTTAGCACTTGTTGGCTGCTTTTCCTTCACTCTGCTGTCCGACTCATCCCAAACCATCTCAATTGGGTTGAGGTCGGGGGATTGTGGAGGCCAGGTCATCTGATGCAGCACTCCATCACTCTTCTTCGTAAAATAGCCCTTACACAGCCTGGAGGTGTGTTGGGTCATTGTCCTGTTGAAAAACAAATGATGGTCCCACACCATATGGGATGGTATATTGCTTCAGAATGCTGTGGTAGCCATGCTGGTTAAGTGTGCCTTGAATTCTAAATAAATCACAGACAGTGTCACCAGCAAAGCACCCCCACACCATCACACCTCCTCCTCCATGCTTTCCGGTGGGAACTACACATGTGGAGATCATCCATTCACCCACACCGCGTCTCACAAAGACATGGCGGTTGGAACCAAAAATCTCCAATTTGGATTCCAGACCAAAGGACAAATTTCCACCAGTCTAATGTCCATTTATTGTGTCCTTTAGCAGTGGTTTCTTTGCAGCAATTTGACCATGAAGGCCTGATTCACACAGTCCCCTCTGAACAGTTGATGTTGAGATGTGTCTGTGACTTGAACTCTGTGAAGCATTTATTTGGGCTGCAATTTCTGAGGCTGGTAACTCTAATGAACTTATCCTCTGCAGTGCTTTCCTCTCAATCTTAAATAAGCATGCCCCATTCAAAAAAGGCAGAACTAAGAACAGATATAGCCCCTGGTTCTCCTCAGACTTGACTGCCCTTGACCAGCACAAAAACATCCTGTGGCGTACTGCATTAGCATCGAATAGCCCCCGCGATATGCAACTTTTCAGAGAAGTTAGGAACCAATTAGCAAGCAGTTAGGAAAGCAAATGCTAGCTTTTTCAAACAGAAATTTGCATCCTGTAGCACTAACTCCAAAAAGTTTTGGGACACTGTAAAGTCAATGGAGAATAAGAGCACCTCTTCCCAGCTGCCCACTGCACTGAGGCTAGGAAACACTATCACCACCGACAAATCTACAATAATTGAGAATTTCAACAAGCATTTTGCTACGGCTGGCCATGCTTTCCACCTGGCTACCACTACCCCGGCCACCAGCTCTGCACCCTCCTCTGCAATTTGCCTATGCCCCCCCCGCTTCTCCTTCACACAAATTCAGACAGCTGATGTTCTGAAAGAGCTGCAAAATCTGGAACCCTACAAATCCGCTGGGCTAGACAATCTGGACCCTTTCTTTCTAAAAATTATCAGCCGAAATTGTCGCAACCCCTATTACTAGCCTGTTCAACCTCTCTTTCGTAACGTCTGAGATCCCCAGAGATTGGAAAGCTGCCGTGGTCATCCCCCTCTTCAAAGGGGGTGACACACTAGATCCAAACTGTTACAGACCTATATCCATCCTGCCCTGCCTTTCGAAAGTTTTTGAAAGCCAAGTTAACAAACAGATCACCGACCATTTCGAATCCCACCGTACCTTCTCCGCTATGCAATCCGGTTTCCGAGCTGGTCATGGGTGCACCTCAGCCACACTCAAGGTCCTAAACGATATTATAACCGCGATCGATAACAGACAGTACTGTGCAGCCGTCTTCATCGACCTGGCCAAGGCTTTCGACTCTGTCAACCACCGCATTCTTATTGGCAGACTAAATAGCCTTGGTTTCTTAAATGACTGCCTCGCCTGATTCACCAACTACTTCTCAGATAGAGTTCAACGTGTCAAATCGGAGGGCCTGTTGTCTGAACCTAGGGCAGTTTCTATGGGGGTGCCACAGGGTTCAATTCTCGGGCCGACTCTTTTCTCTGTGTATATCAATGATGTCGCTCTTGCTGCTGATGACTCTCAGATCCACCTCTACGCAGACGACACCATTTTGTATACATCTGGCCCTTCATTGAACAATGTGTTAACAAACCTCCAAACGAGCTTCAGTGACATACAACACTCCTTCCGTAGCCTCCAACTGCTCTTAAACACTAGTAAAACTAAATGCATGCTCTTCAATCGAACGCTGCTGGCACCCGCCCACCCGACTAGAATCACTACTCTCGGCGGGTCTGACCTAGAGTATGTGGACAACTACAAATACCTAGGTGTCTGGTTAGACTGTAAACTATCCTTCCAGACTCACATTAAGCATCTCCAATCCAAAGTTAAATCTAGAATCGGCATCCTATTTCGCAACAAAGCCTCCTTCACTCATGCTGCCAAACATGCCCTCGTTAAACTGACTATCCTACCGATCCTTGACTTCGGCGATGTCATTTACAAAATAGCCTCCAACACTCTACTCAGCAAATTGGATGTAGTCTATCACAGTACCATCCGTTTTGTCACCAAATGCCCCATATACTACCCACCACTGTGACCTGTACGCTCTTGTTGGCTGGTCCTCACTACATATTCGTCGCCAAACCCACTGGCTCCAGGTCATCTATAAATCACTGCTAGGCAAATCCCTGCCTTATCTTAGCTCATTGGTCACCATAGCAACACCCACCCGTAGTATGCGCTCCAGCAGGTATATCTCACTGGTCATCCCCAAAGCCAACACCTCCTTTGGCCGCCATTCCTTCCAGTTCTCTGCTGCCAATGACTGGAACGAACTGCAAAAATCTCTGAAGCTGGAGACTCTTATCTCCCTCACTAACTTTAAGCATCAGTTGTCAGAGCAGCTTACCGATCACTGCACCTGTACACAGCCCATCTGAAATTAGCCCACCCAACTACCTCATCCCCATATTGTTATTTATTTTGCTCATTTGCACCCCAGCATCTCTATTTGCACATAATCTCTTGCACATCTATCATTCCAGTGTTAATACGAAATTGTAACTATTTTGCACTATGGCCTATGTATTGCCTTACCTCCATAACTTGCTACATTTGCACACACTGTATATATATTTTCTGTTGTATTTTTGACTTTATGTTTTGTTTACCCCATATGTAACTCTGTGTTGTTGTTTTTTATCGCACTGCTTTGCTTTATCTTGGCCAGGTCGCAGTTGGAAATGAGAACTTGTTCTCAACTGGCTTACCTGGTTAAATAAAGGTGAAATAAAAATAAATAAATAAATAAAAGAGGTAACTCTGGGTCTTCCATTTCTGTGGTGGTCCTCATGAGAGCCAGTTTCATCCTAGCGCTTGATGGTTTTTGCGACTGCACTTGAAAAAACTGTAAAAGTTCTTGAAATGTTCCGTATTGACTGACCTTCATGTCTTAAAGTAATGATGGACTGTCGTTTCTCTTTGCTTATTTGAGCTGTCTTGCCATAATATAGACTTGGTCTTTTACCAAATAGGGCTATCTTCTGTATACCCCCCTACCTAGTCACAACACAACTGATTGGCTCAAACGCATTAAGAAGGAAATACATTCCACAAATTAACTTTTAACAAGGCATACCTGTATATTTTTATTTGTTTAACACTTTTTTGGTTACTACATGATTCCATATGGGTTATTTCATCGTTTTGATGTCTTCACTATTATTCTACAACGTAAAAAATAGTGAAAATAAAGAAGAATCCTTGAATGAGTAGGTGTGTCCAAACTTCTGACTGGTAGTGTATATATATATATCACAGGAGGTTGGTGGCACCGTCATTGGGGAGGACGTGCTCGTGGTAATGGCTGGAGCGGAATTAGTGTAATGGTATCAAATTTGCTCCGTTCCAGCCATTGTTATGAGCCGTTCTCCCCTCATCAGCCTCCACTGATATATATATATATATATATATATATATATATATATATATATATACACATACATCTTTTCGACAAAGGGGACTGATTGCCTTTTCCCCTTTGAATGAAGTTTCTACCCAGAACTATCCATTCCCTACACCAGAATGTGCTTTATAAGATGCAAAGGGACGCAGGGCATTTTCAAGGTTAAAGAGAGGGAGAGAAAAGGAGAGTGGGGAAAAATGGAAGAAGGGGGATGAAGTTATTGATTATTTTCATAAAATATAGTATGAATACCTCCAGGGTATTTTCTTATACAGTAAGCTGAGATGAGCTGTCTTGGGCTACTGGATAGAAGACCCCCAAGCTAAGATTTGTGAGTCTGCATGTGTGTGCTTTTGCTTCCCTCCCCCTCTTCATCTTTCTTCCACATTTCCCTTCCTCCCTCTCTTCCTCACTACCCACTCTTACCCTCTCATTTTCACTTCTCCTCCACACACTCTCTTGTTCTCTCACTGTCTCCCTCGCTCTCAATAATAGGTTTCTATGTAAAGCTCAGGTCTGCATCTTAGGGCTCAAACTCACACTCCTAATGACGCAAGTATTCCCACGGCAGAGTCACACATATCTCTCCCTTTGTTATGGGAGCTACTTTTTATATGGGATAATGAATGGAGATTAATATGGAGGTTTGTGCCTGTCAGCGTGCATGTGTGTGTGTGTGTGTGTGTGTGTGTGTGTGTGTGTGTGTGTGTGTGTGTGTGTGTGTGTGTGTGTTCTCCTTCATCTACTTAAGCTAAACTAATGAACATGACAGAGCGGTAAGGTGAGCCATTATTCATTTGCGGCTGTCCGAAGCACAACGCGATTGAAATTCAACTGTATTAATCATCCTTTAAAAAATACATGTTACAACTTCATTAATCAGGGAAATGCATTCACGTTTAAAGGGTAAACTAGGGGGTTGAAGTAGAACTAAGCACACTGTAAGGGAGGAGGGTAGGTGGTTTAAGCATCCTTTATACACTGAGTGTACAAAAACATTAGAAACACCTGCTCTTTCCATGACAAAGACTGACCAGGTGAACCTGTGAAAGCTATGATCCCTTATTGATGTCACCTGTTAAATCCACTTCAATCAGTGTAGATGAAGGGGAGGAGACAGGTTAAATAATGATTTTTAAGCAATTGAGACATGCATTGTGTATGTGTGCCATTCAGAGGGTGAATGGGAAAGACAAAAAACGTAAGTATGGTAGTAGGTGCCAGGCGCACCGGTTTGTGTCAAGAACTGCAACACTGCTGGGTTTTTCACGCTCAACAGTTTCCTGTGTGTATCAAGAATGGTCCACCGCCCAAAGGACATCCAGCCAACTTGACACAACTGTGGGAAGCATTGGAGTCAATATTGGCCAGCATCCCTGTGGAACGCTTTCGACACCTTGTAGTCCAGGGGTAGGCAACCCCACTTCATGTTTTTGATTTAACTGACCTGGAACACCAGGTGTGTTGAATTTAGGCAATCACTGAACTGATCAATTAACTCAGTTGGTCAGGTGTGGACCCTAGATGGACCAGAATCCTGCAGTACCTTTGGCACTCCAGGAACAGGGTTGCCTGCCCCTGTTATAGTCCATGCCCTGACGAATTGAGGCTGTTCTGAGTGCATAAGGGGCTGCAACTCAATATTAGCTAGGTGTTCCTAATGATTTGTCCACTCAGTGTATAATGGATAAGAAGACATACTGTACATCTGATCTAAAAGGTTGGTTTATTTTGAAGTTATCCGTTTTAGGTGTGTGTTGAATATGCCAGGTCGTGGTCGGATGCTCTAGTAAACACTTTGCCTCACCCTGTTTGGGGATTTGATGCATGATCACAACTTGTTGTGCTGTGATTTGGTGAATTCACAGCTACAGTCGTGGTCAAAAGTTTTGAGAATTAAGTATTGGTCTTCACAAAGTTCGCTGCTTCAGTGTTATGAGATTAATGTCAGTTGTTACTATGGTATACTGAAGTATAATTACAAGCATTCCATAAGTGTCAAAGGTTTTTATTGACAATTACATTAAGTTTATGCAAAGAGTCAATATTTACAGTGTTGACCCTTCTTTTTCAAGACCTCTGCAATCCGCCCTGGCATGCTGTCAATGAACTTCTTGGCCACATCCTGACTGATGGCAGCCCATTCTTGCATAATCAATGCTTGGAGTTTGTCAAAATTTGTGGGGTTTTGTTTGTCCACCCGCCTCTTGAGGATCGACCACAAGTTCTCAATGGGATTAAGGTCTGGGGAGTTTCTTTGGCGCCCTGACGCTTTCTTCACAACAATTGAACCTCGCTCCTTGAAGTTCTTGATGATCCGATAAATGGTTGATTTAGGTGCAATCTTACTAGCAGCAATATCCTTGCCTGTGAAGCCCTTTTTGTGCAAAGCAATGATGACGGCACGTGTTTACTTGCAGGTAACCATGGTTAAGAGGAAGAACAATGATTTCAAGCACCACCCTCCTTTTAAATCTTCCAGTCTCTTATTCTAACTCAATCAGCATGACAGAGTGATCTCCAGCCTCCAGTCCTCGTCAACACACTCACCGGTGTTAACGAGAGAATCACTGACATGATGGCAGCTGGTCCTTTTGTGGCATGGCTGAAATGCAGTGGAAATGTTTTTTTGGGATTAAGTTCATTTTGTCAGGCCACCAGCAACAATGACGAACGTCCTAACCACTGTCCGAATAAGGGACATCTCTAGGATATGTGCTTATTGGACCAGTATAGTTAGGCCCTGTCCAGAACCCCCCCCCTCCCTAGGCACTTGTGTAGAACTGAAACAACTTGATAGGTGTAAGCAATAGGGTGACTGCACTTTGAAGTAAATCTCAGCTCTGTTAAAAGTACATTCAAGAAAATATGTTATTGATCATAGTGATTCAGGAGTATCATTAAAACAAGTTCATATGCGCACCAACTATACAGAATGCCCTTCAATTGCTGAAATAAGTAAATCAAATCAATGATGAGAATAGTCAGATGAACGGATAAGTTCATTTTCACGGCACAGAGGGACTTTGCAATTCATCTGATCACTCTTCATGACATTCTGGAGTATATGCAAATTGCCATCATCAAAACTGAGGCAGCAGACTTTGTGAAAATTACTATTTGTGTCATTCTTAAAACTTTTGACCACGACTGTACATTCCAGCTAATAATTCATAGAAAAATTTTTTGTATCAGTTGTCAGGACCCGCCTAATGATCCCAAAGAAACGTTCTCCCCAAAACATTTTTCATTACACATCACGCCTTGTTACTGTTGCATCAAGGCCCTGATTGGTGAACCACTGATCCATTCAAAACTATTTGTGTCTGTTGGCAAGGTTAGGGATACTCACACAGTACTTTTAACATAGTGTTTCAACTTACATATTTGACACACTTTGAGATACATGATTACATTGTGCATGTTCATGAGAATCTCCCCATTCCACAGTGAGGTCCCATTAGTTTGTAGCCCAAATGGATTGGACGCTACCAAACAGAAGTTGGCACATCGACGGTATCGACTTCAGACGAGTCTCCTGACACTTGTGGGGGTCGTAGAGCAAAACAGAGAACACCACCGTGTTTGTGAGAGTCTCCCCTTTCCATATGTTATAGACAGAAGCATGCTACATGGCAGACTAATCCTAACTCATCTCTCGGCATGTCCAGCCCATCCATTATCTCAGCCAATCATGGCTAGCGGGAAGGTTCCTGTCTTTTTCCGTGGCTAAACCAACTAGCCTCGTAATTTAACAATTTAATTCGTAGTTACAGATGCCATACAAGTTTGTTATGAAGGCAGAAGGGATTTCTGCCCAAAAAATTAATTTTGATAAAAAAATAAATGTTTACGTTCAAATGCTTCTCCTGTGAAGTGGTGATGTGTGACATACGCCTAGTTTCCTGAAACGAGTCGCATATTACTTTTATGAGTAATGGAGTAATATAACGAGTTACTGTTTTTAAATATTGTAATATTATTACAGTTACTTTTTCAAGTAACTCGTATATATTTGTTTTAAGCCTTGTCTCATGCTAACAGAATTCATACCAGTTTCCAATTGGCTATCGTAAAGCTGAAAATCAAAGAAACATAGCAGCTCTGTTGTTACCCCGCTTAACCTTTTCCTTGTGGAAATGCTCCCATTATTTTGAGTTAATTGAGGAGAAAGAGAATAACAATGTTTGTCAAATGCAAACTCTGCAAAGGCAGCATTGATCTCTTCGTCCAGAAACACCATATCAAACCTAAAAAAGCATCTGGAGGTCGTGCACAAAGGAACAAAGCTTGTACCCAAAGTTCCAGAAACGCGTGAAAGAGGAGAAATCTATACACATAATGATAATAAACATACAAGTGTTCTAACGGAGTTTCCATATAAGCAATCGAAACGTCTGATAAATGCAATTCCAAACTGCAATAATGACACTAATACTGTATATTGCTAAGAATGTGAGAGTAGGATGACTTCCCTAGCGGATCTGGAACCCAGGCCACCAGCACCAATGACGAACGTCCTAACCACTGTCCGAATAAGGGACATCTCTAGGACATGTGCTTATTGGACCAGTATAGTTAGGCCCTGTCCAGAACCCCCCCCCCCTCCCTAGGCACTTGTGTAGAACTGAAACAACTTGATAGGTGTAAGCAATAGGGTGACTGCACTTTGAAGTAAATCTCAGCTCTGTTAAAAGTACATTCAAGAAAATATGTTATTGATCATAGTGATTCAGGAGTATCATTAAAACAAGTTCATATGCGCACCAACTATACAGAACGCCCTTCAATTGCTGAAATAAGTAAATCAAATCAATGATGAGAATAGTCAGATGAACGGATACCTGACATGAACATGGTGCCGTAGCAGGAAGATCAGAGTACCATGCACCAAGAGGTTGTGAGTTCAAATCCCAGGTGAGGAATAATGGTTACTGTATAAATAAATATGCACAATGTAATCAAATATGTAAGTTGAAAACAGTGTATGTTAAAAGCACTGTGTGTGTGAATATCCCTAACGTTGCCAACAAACAAAGAGCTATGAATGTATCAGTGGTTCACCAATCAGGCCCTTGATTGGCTCGGCAACAAGACGTGATGGGTAATACATTTTTCTTTGGACACATCAATGTTCCCATGAAACGTGTCTAGAACATTAATATCTTATGTTCTGAGAAGATGGCAACCATGGTCTGTGTATGTTTGGTGGGACGTTGATGGAATATTCTCCTAACCCACAGAAAACTGGATACATGAATGTTCTTGCAACATTCTCATTTAACGCGTCTAGAACATTAATATCTTATGTTCTGAGAACATTTGACATTAAAGGAATGGTCTCTTGGAAATATTCCTTGCACATCATGGGAACATTTCCGTGAAAACGTTAGTTAAGGACCTAATGAGACTCTTAAGGGAATGTTCTCTAAAGTTCTGGGAACGTTTGTTCTTAGCTGTGATCTTTGCATTTTGGCTCCCTTCCACATTTCAACATGCAGTGATTACCAGTGTACCACAGATACTTATGCTATAGGGTACCTACAGTATAGGTTCTTAAAAGGTCTATAGGAAGTATCTGTGACTGTGCCGTATGGTGGTTTGGTGCAGTGGTTTCCACACACATCACGTACCTCCTCCTTGGTTTTCTTGGAGATGACTCTGAACCAGTCTCCTATCATACTGAGCACGGCAGCAAAGTAGGCTAAACCAATCAGGATCCAGAACCACACCACAGGCTTGTAGTAGTCCAGATACTCTATCTCAGAACCACCTATAGGGAGGAGACAAACACACATTTAATAAAGAATATACAAGCTTTTAGTGATATCACACCTCTAGCCAGAGAGAAGAAAAGAGAGGGGGAGACAGAGAGAGAGGAGGAGAGAGAAGGAGAGAGAGGCTATGCCACACAGAGTATTGATTATTGATCTTCTACTGTGAAGAAGGGGACAGAAATCACGTTTTGTCTCAGTAGATTTAGCACAAGTGTGATTTCAAACTAAACCTTTTTAAGACAAATAAGGGTGGATAGGAGAGGGGGATAGGAGAGGGAGAACATACAACATTGTCAGAAAAGATAGCTCTTAAATACCTTTTTCAAGACCTTTTTCACCGGCCACAAAGTCGCCGAAGCCGATGGTGGTGAGGGTGATGACCACAAAGTAGATGGACTCCAGCGTGCTCCAGCCCTCTATGTGTTTAAAGATGACCGCCGGCAACGCCACGAAGAGGACACAGCCAAACAGGATGAAGATCACCGTGGAGATCACCCTGATCTTGGTCTGGCTCACTTTCCACTTCTGAGGGAGAGACTGGGAGGCATGGTAGAATAGATCAACACATTAATAAAGAGATGGATAAAGAAATGAATAAATAAACGTGGTAATGGAATGTATGACATAATTAACATTTGAAAACAGTACAAAAACATCCAGGGCTCTATTTTAACAAACCTAACGCAATTCTTTAAATAGCCTGCCCCATATTTGCTAAATATGCTGAACATGTTTGCAGTCCACATTTTTCTAATTGCATTGCTTCAATATGGAAATCCATTGTTAAACATAGGCTATAGCATTCACACTGATATAGGGGCTAGGCCTACTGTAATTTGTAGTTTGGACATGGACGTGCCAAATATAGTCAATAGGTAAGATTCAATTCACTAGGCTATTGATAAGGACTAAAAAGACAGTGTATAATTCTTATCAAATTCTAATAAAACGAAACAACAACTTGTTTTAAACAGGGTATGTCTAAATACAGTAACAGGCACCATAATTGCTCCTCGTGGATGTATAATACAGACAAGGCAACTTAGACAATGGATGGTTTATGCACATCCCAACCTTTCAAAGGAGCTGCATGGACAAAAATAATGTCCAAAATAAAGAAAAAGCAGGAATGTATGTTGACTGTTTTGCTGCTCGTGATATTTTAATAAAAGATTGGTTATAGGCTACTGATTAGGCAAAATCGATGCCATAATCAATTGCGTTACCGCTAAGACCAGCTTTTGGTGAGTCTTAAATATCACCAGTAGCACTGCTTGAAATTGGAACATGTTTCTAAGGACACAGCTCAAATATTTCCACCCTTCCCACGAGCTGATATAAGACAGTTAAATTACCAACCCTGGCGCCAGGGTTGGAAAATAGCAAAGCTCTGGCTTTTACATATCGAAATTGCCAAGGAGCGTGCATTTGACACTAGCACCGCCTTAACGCCAGCCGAAAATAGAGCCCCCAGTCTTTAACAAGGCCTTTTTCCAGTCACTTCACAATGAGATGAGTCATTTCCTTGTGTTGGCATTTTTCCTGGAATAAATGTTCAGTGTTTTGAATGTCACACACACAGTGGGTCTGCCAATGAGCTTTACTGACATCATGTTCCTTACAGACCATGTCATACTGTATGCCATCAGGCTATACATCATTACATCAGCAGGCTACATCGCAGTCGCCAGACAAAGTTTAATTCAAACCCATAGAAAGACATGTGTAACATGGGCT
The DNA here is from genome assembly GCF_964263955.1 of Coregonus lavaretus. Taxonomy (NCBI): domain Eukaryota; kingdom Metazoa; phylum Chordata; class Actinopteri; order Salmoniformes; family Salmonidae; genus Coregonus; species Coregonus lavaretus. The sequence goes on along the minus strand of NC_140018.1, from coordinate 17,398,360 downwards.
CCCAAGTGGCGCAGAGGTCTAAGGCACTGCATCTCAGTGCTTGAGGCATCACTACAGACCCCCTGGTTCAATTCCAGGCTTTATCACAACCGGCCATGATTGGGAGTCCCATAGGGCGGTGCACAATTGGCCCGGGTTTGGCCGGTGTACATTTACGTCATTTAGCAGACGCTCTTATCCAGAGCGACTTACAGTTAGTGCATACATTATTTTATTTTTTTTCATTATTTTTTCATACTGGCTCCCCATGGGAATCGAACCCACAACCCTGGCGTTGCAAACGCCATGCTCTACTAACTGAGCTACCTCCCTGCCGGCCATTCCCTCCCCTACCCTGGGCCAATTGTGCGCCACCCCATTGGTCTCCCGGTTGCGGCCGGCTACAACAGAGCATGGATTCGAACCAGGATCTCTAGTGGCACAGCTAGCACAGCGATGCAGTGCCTTAGACCACTGCGCCACTCGGGAGGTGTAGGCCGTCATTGTAAATAAGAATTTGTTCTTAACTGACTTGCCTAGTAAAATAAAATAAATAACAGGGGTATGACAGTCTGTAGTACTAGTAAACCTTCTTAATACACTGAAGTGTACACTCCACGATAGAGTCCTTGTCCTTCCCTAGACAGTGGGTTACACAAGCATGAGAACAGGGCCTGTGGGACTGAGACTTAAAGAAGGGTCATCCTCAGATCAGCTCATCAGTGATGTGTTCCACTGTGTTTTACAGCACACAGCAGCTAGAGCCCAGAGAGAGACAGAGGGAGAGGTCAGAGTCAGGACTGAACCCTATAGGTCCAGCCTTGGGCCCTGACAATAAATGTTGATACGGAGGGAATAATTATGATTTATTTAACCAGGTAAGACCCATTGAGGTTAAAAACCTATTTTGATGAATGATGATGAATAGACCATAGCCGCTTGCCAAGCATAATATACTGTATATTTCACAGCTCACTGGCATAAAAAAAAAACTAGAGTCGATTGATGTGCCTGCGCGTCACACGTGACATAATTTTAAAACATTGAATAGCTCCCGTGTTTTTATGAGATTTACCGTTTCTCGCGGGGCAGCTGGTAGTTTAGGGGTTAAGAGCGTTGGGCCAGTAACTGGAAGGTCGCTGTTTTGAATCCTGAGCCAACTAAGTGAAAAATCTGTCAATGTGCCCTTGAGCAGGGCACTTAACCCTAGTCGCTCTGGATAAGATCGTACAGTGGGGGAAAAAAGTATTTAGTCAGCCACCAATTGTGCAAGTTCTCCCACTTAAAAAGATGAGAGAGGCCTGTAATTTTCATCATAGGTACACGTCAACTATGACAGACAAATTGAGAAAAAAAATTCCAGAAAATCACATTGTAGGATTTTTAATGAATTTATTTGCAAATTATGGTGGAAAATAAGTATTTGGTCACCTACAAACAAGCAAGATTTCTGGCTCTCACAGACCTGTAACTTCTTCTTTAAGAGGCTCCTCTGTCCTCCACTCGTTACCTGTATTAATGGCACCTGTTTGAACTTGTTATCAGTATAAAAGACACCTGTCCACAACCTCAAACAGTCACACTCCAAACTCCACTATGGCCAAGACCAAAGAGCTGTCAAAGGACACCAGAAACAAAATTGTAGACCTGCACCAGGCTGGGAAGACTGAATCTGCAATAGGTAAGCAGCTTGGTTTGAAGAAATCAACTGTGGGAGCAATTATTAGGAAATGGAAGACATACAAGACCACTGATAATCTCCCTCGATCTGGGGCTCCACGCAAGATCTCACCCCGTGGGGTCAAAATGATCACAAGAACGGTGAGCAAAAATCCCAGAACCACACGGGGGGACCTAGTGAATGACCTGCAGAGAGCTGGAACCAAAGTAACAAAGCCTACCATCAGTAACACACTACGCCGCCAGGGACTCAAATCCTGCAGTGCCAGACGTGTCCCCCTGCTTAAGCCAGTACATGTCCAGGCCCGTCTGAAGTTTGCTAGAGTGCATTTGGATGATCCAGAAGAGGATTGGGAGAATGTCATATGGTCAGATAAAACCAAAATATAACTTTTTGGTAAAAACTCAACTCGTCGTGTTTGGAGGACAAAGAATGCTGAGTTGCATCCAAAGAACACCATACCTACTGTGAAGCATGGGGGTGGAAACATCATGCTTTGGGGCTGTTCTTCTGCAAAGGGACCAGGACGACTGATCCGTGTAAAGGAAAGAATGAATGGGGCCATGTATCGTGAGATTTTGAGTGAAAACCTCCTTCCATCAGCAAGGACATTGAAGATGAAACGTGGCTGGGTCTTTCAGCATGACAATGATCCCAAACACACCGCCCGGGCAACGAAGGAGTGGCTTCGTAAGAAGCATTTCAAGGTCCTGGAGTGGCCTAGCCAGTCTCCAGATCTCAACACCATAGAAAATCTTTGGAGGGAGTTGAACGTCTGTGTTGCCCAGCGACAGCCCCAAAACATCACTACTCTAGAGGAGATCTGCATGGAGGAATGGGCCAAAATACCAGCAACAGTGTGTGAAAACCTTGTGAAGACTTACAGAAAACATTTGACCTGTGTCATTGCCAACAAAGGGTATATAACAAAGTATTGAGAAACTTTTGTTATTGACCAAATACTTATTTTCCACCATAATTTGCAAATAAATTCATTAAAAATCCTACAATTTTATTTTCTGGGAAAAAAAATCTCAATTTGTCTGTCATAGTTGACGTGTACCTGTGATTAAAATTACAGGCCTCTCTCATCTTTTTAAGTGGGAGAACTTGCACAATTGGTGGCTGACTAAATACTTTTTTTCACCACTGTATGTCAAATGTAAAAAATGTCTTGCTGCAGCTCAATCCCCTCTTTCTGCCTTTTCCATAACATGGGGCTTGTGAAACAGGATCCGGACAAAGAAATTGTCTGTAAAACTCAAACAGTTTGAGCTTGCAACTCATACTACCCCATCTTCGAAAGATGAGACTCTCACGAACTCCCACAAGCTTTACAGTGTCTGAACTTTCAGACGCCCACGTCCTAATTTCAAAGATGTCTTCTTACAAAACTGACTGTCCAGACCAAGCTACAAACTAATAAGTCACCAACATCGACTGGTAAGACTTTCAAAAACATTTAGCCCTCGCTTGTTTGCTCTACGACACACACAAGCTTTAGGGGAGTCTTTAGAAGGTAACCCAGTACCACACTGTACAAACGTCACAAAAGTGAATAGGGTGTAAAAAGTGCCATATCGTAAAACTTAAATGAATGGGTGTTTATTTGCTTAAATCACTGAACACAACAGGGGCTTATTAGAGACAGGCTTCTATATGAGCCAGGCGTCTATGTCCTTAATGCACATAGCTTTTGCTCATTTGCATTGTTAATTGTTTAATTCCAGCATTCACTTCCAGCATTTTAATCAATTTCTTAATTTCCTGCACTAATGTGGTATCATTTACACAATGTTTCACGTTTCTTTTGACTTAATATGCCTCTATTTTGGGAGAAAAAAAACTTCCTTGACAGAATAATTATTCTCAGCTTTGACTTTGCATTTTCGGCGGTTCTTACTTTTGCCACTAGAAGGCGATCAGCCGATTTCTGGGGGTCTGTACTCCCGAAGTTGTGGACTGTTTTTGTGCTTGCCAGTTAGCTGTAAGCAGCCAATGGCAAGCAGTTTCTTACTGAATTACATTACTTAATTATTTACTGTAACAATTCAAACATTAAACTTCGTAAACAATTCATGGTAACCTCGTAAACAATTCATTTAGACTCAGCGTTTATTTGAAACAGACACTTCAAATCCTTATTCCTTATTTTGTCTGTTTTGCCATTTAAGAATGTGTTATTCAGTGCGTTTCTATGGACTATAGCAGTAAAGGCCTCACTGCAATATTTTATCAAATAATAAAAAATAAAAAATAAAATGTTTATATACCTACAGGGGTCCTAAAATTCAAATCAAATAGCTAAATGATCCATGGTATGACCATCTTAAAACAATTCCATATGTTAGCTTAGTAGATATCGCGAACCAAGGGCTTAGACTCACAGGGGCTCTCCTGTCTATGTTTCATCTGGATACTGTACTACTGTCCTACTCTGCTGCTCCCTATGGGCAACACTAGCAGAGAAACACATCAATCAAAGCTCATCTTATAAAGCCTTCAATTAAAGAGAGCAGTAATTTCCGCCTAGCTCGGTAGTAACAAATGAAAAACAATGCAATTCAGTCACTGTAATAGTTCTAACAAGGACAGAGAAATCATCAAACAGCTCTCTGTGAGTTTTGTGTTGGCTGGTGCCTGACTACGGCCTGTTTGATAGCCCAGGTTTACATGCTGCTCCTTGTGGGTGGTTGTGGATCGGTGCGGCTCGCTGTACCTCATTGTGAGTCGTTGTGGGCAGAGAGGGGAAAATTAATGACTGACTATAAAACTTTGCTCTCGTTCCGTTTATAGAGTATGTGTCTTCCTGGCTGAGCGATTGTCCTCTCTAATCCCACTCACAAAGTGTGTGTGTGTGTATGTGTGTGTGTGCATTTGCGTGTGTGTGTGTGCAGTTAACAGTAAGAGCAGAGTGCCCTGGTGATAGGTCTCCTCCAGTGAGGGATAGACTCTCCTTACTGTCATTAATAATGGCTGTACAGGTTTGCTACAGCAACACATCCAAGCCCTTCTTTTGATTTCACTCTTGTAGTATTGCTCTTAATATTCAGTCCAGAGTGAGGGATACTACATGTATGGGAAATAATTCCATATCCTCATGTGAGCTGGGTAACCACTCAAATAGTCTGTCTTTTACAATTGGTCTCCAGAAGCTGTTGTCGTGGCAACCCAAATAATGCATGCACAGTCAAACTACTTCTGCATTGAAATCTCCTTATGCATTGGTAATGAACTGAGGGGGTGTAGAAGCTGACTAGCTAAAAACAAATACTCAACTACTAGAATGTGTGGCCAAAGAGCTCTATTTTCATGTCATCCAACAAATGTAAATGCCTGGAGTTGCTAAATGGCATTGGCACTCGGATTGGAACCGGTGCTATGGTCAGATGACAGGAAAATATAACTCTTTGGCCATACACATCAGTGGTGGGTTTGGTATTGAAATTAGGATGTATAAGCAGAAAATAACCCTATACCTAGAGTAAAATAGGGTGGTGGATCTTTGATGTTATGGGGAAATGTTGCTTCCACTGATCCTGGGGCCCTTGTTAAGGTCAATGGCATCATAAACTTTACCCAGCACCAGGACATTTTTGACAAAAACCTGGTTGCCTCTGCCAATCAACATTTTGCAATGGCCATCTCAGTCTCTGAACTTGAATCCCATTGAAAATCTGTGGTTTGAAATTAAGAGGGCAATCCATAAGCGCAGAAAATGGATATCAAGGATCTGGAAAGAAGGATTCAAGGATTCTGTATGGAGGAATGGTCTAAGATCCCGCCCAATGTGTTCTCCAATCTCATAAAACATTTTAGAAAAAGGCTCAGTGCCGTTATCCTCGCAAGGTGAGGTATTGAAAGGTATTGAAAACAGGGTGCCAATAATTTTTACATTCCCATCTTTTTGAGAGAAAAAATATTACTTGTCAAAATCTCTGTCACGCCCTGGCCTACAGAACTCTAGCTAGTTTGGTCAGGGTGTGAATATTCTAGATTTGTATTTCTATGTTGGCCGGTGTGGTTCCCAATCAGAGGCAGCTGTCGCTCGTTGTCTCTGATTGGGAATCATACCTAGGCAGCCTTTTGGCACTATCTAGTTGTGGCTTCAAGTTCCGTGTAAGGTTTGTTGTGTTGTACCTTTGGACTTCACGTTTCGTTTCCTTTGTCGTGTGTTTATCGTTGAATAAACATGTACGCATATCACGCTGCGCCTTGGTCCGACCCTTCTTTAAACGATCGTGACAGAAGAACCCACCAAACGAGGACCAAGCAGCGTGCCCAGGAGAAGCAGAAACCCTGGACACAGGTGGAGGAGCAGAGAGTATGGACTTGGCGGGAGATAAGAGAGGATCTGGCAAGGCAGATGGAGGCCCTGAAAGGGATCAGGGTGGAGAAGGAGAGACAGCCCCAATATTTTTTTTTGGGGGGGCTAAAAGGGTGGTCGGGGAGTGACATAGAGGAGCCCCGACCACTGCACTCGTGGGGGCTCAAGGAGGAGTCCTAACTGGAGGAGGACGGGGCACGGAGTTTAAAGGACGGAGACAGTCATAGACCTCCAGCGCCGGTTCCCAGTCCGGTACGCCCCGTACCTGCTCCCCGCACCAAGCCAGTGGTGCGTGTTCCCAGTCCGGCCCGGCCTGTTCCTGCTCCTCGCACCAAGAGAGTGGTGCGTGTTCCCAGTCCGGCCCGGCCTGTTCCTGCTCCTCGCACCAAGCCTGTGGTGCGTGTTCCCAGTCCGGCCCGGCCTGTTCCTGCTCCTCGCACCAAGCCTGTGGTGCGCGTCGCCAGTCCGGCCCGGTCTGTTCCTGCTCCTCGCACCAAGCCAGTGGTGCGTGTTCCCAGTCCGGCCCGGCTTGTTCCTGCTCCTCGCACCAAGCCAGTGGTGCGTGTTCCCAGTCCGGCCCGGCCTGTTCCTGCCCCTCGCACCAAGACAGTGGTGCGCGTCGCCAGTCCGGCCCGGCCTGTTCCTGCTCCTCGCACCAAGCCAATGGTGCGCGTCGCCAGTCCGGCACGGCCCGTGCCCGTTCCACCGGTGCCTGGTCCGGCACCGGTCAGTGGCTCCACTCTGGAGCCAGAGCAGTCCGCTCCACCGGTGCCTGATCCAGCTCCGGTCAGTGGCTCCACTCTGAAGCCAGAGCGGTCTGCTCCACCGGTGCCCAGTCCAGCTCTGGTCAGCAGCTCCACTCCGGAGCCAGATCAGTCCGCCCCACCGGTGCCCAAGCCAGCTCCGGGCAGCGGCTCCACTCCGGAGCCGGAGCCGCCACCGAGGCTGGAAGCCCACCCGGACCCTCCCCTATTCAGTCAGGATTGTGCGGCCGGAGTCCGCACCTTTGGGGGGGTGGGGGGGGGTACTGTCACGCCCTGGCCTACAGAACTCTAGCTAGTTTGGTCAGGGTGTGAATATTCTAGATTTGTATTTCTATGTTGGCCGGTGTGGTTCCCAATCAGAGGCAGCTGTCGCTCGTTGTCTCTGATTGGGAATCATACTTAGGCAGCCTTTTGGCACTGTCTAGTTGTGGGTTCTTGTTCCGTGTAAGGTTTGTTGTGTTGTACCTTTGGACTTCACGTTTCGTTTCCTTTGTTGTTTTGTCGTGTGTTTATCGTTGAATAAACATGTACGCATATCACGCTGCGCCTTGGTCCGACCCTTCTTTAAACGATCGTGAAAATCTCTTTCTCTGAGCAATTGCATTAGTATAAAATAATATAATTTTCAAAAAACTTTCAGCATACAATATAGCTCAGTATCTGTATTATTTGTTTTATACAATCTTTTTTGCTCATCTTTATCAAGGGGGTCAATAATTTTTGATCTGACTGTATGTATGTCCATTATTATGGGTTGTCTGCACACAACATACTGTTTCAACAGCCTGATCCTGCAACTGCCACTGCGAGATGAGCATAGGGGAATGTAACCACTCTCAAATTAATAGACGGAGCTATGGATGCAAGGACTGAGACACAAACAGACATGAAACGTTTAAAACTCACCCCAACGATCTTCTCCACTCTGTTGATGCCTTTCCCGAAGATGGTCCCAAGCTGGTCTCCAACACCAGCCAATAGGAAGCCAAAGAGGGGGATTCCCAGGAGGGCATAGATGATACAGAAGATACGGCCCCCCTCCGTGTGGGGAGAAATGTTCCCAAAGCCTAGAGAGAGGAGAGAACACACACACACACACACACAAACACACAGGGAGAGGTTAACTAGACCAGGGTTTCCCAAACTCGGTCCTGGGGCCCCCCCAAGGTGCACGTTTTGGTTTTTGCCCTCACACTACACAGCTGATTCAAATAATCAAAGCTTGATGATGAGTTGGTTACTTGAATCACCTGTGTAGTGTGTAGGGGCCAGGACCGAGTTTGGGAAACCCTGAATTAGACAATGGTTTCTCAGCTCCATGCAGTCCTGGGCACCGGCGGCAGGTTTTTATATTCCAGACAATTATTCTCATTACCAAGACTCAACCAAATGGACAAATTGTTACAACAGTATATGAAGTATTCCAATAAACAATTGAAATGAACTATTCAGATCTTGCCGTGTGACCTACTATTGAGGATTGAATTGAGTGTCAGTTAATTGGTTTCAGCACACAGTGGTTCTATAGGATCAGCGTAAAGAAAAAGTGATTAAAATCTACGCTAAGTGTACAAAACACTCAGTGTCCAGGTGAAGACTAACCAAGTGAATCCAGGTGAAAGCAATGATCCCTTATTGATGTCACTTGTTAAATCCACTTTAATCAGTGTAGATGAAGGGGAGGAGACAGGTTAAAGAAGGATTTTTAAGCCTTGAGACAATTGAGACATTGATTGTGTATGTGTGCCATTCAGAGGGTGAATGTGCAGGACAAAATATTTAAGTGACTTTGAACGGGGTATGGTAGTACGTGCCAGGCGTACCGGTTGGAGTGTGTCAAGAACTGCAACGCTGCTGTGTTTTTCACACTCAACAGTTTCCTGTGTGTATCAAGAATGGTCCATCACCCAAAGGACAACCAGCCAACTTGACACAACCGTGGGAAGCGTTGGAGTCAGCATGGGCCCGCTTCCCTGTGGAATGCTTCGACACCATGTAGAGTCCATGCCTGGACGAATTGAGGCTGTTCTGAGGGCAAAAGTGGGTGCAACTCAATATTTGGAAGGTGTTTCTAATGTTTTGTACAAATACCCCTTTTAGGGGGACATCGTGTGATGTTGAAACGACAGTCCTGTCTGAGCCTTCAATTTTCCCATCAGGAAAATATCTTGAATGACTCATGAATACCTAATAATCCCAGCATGATTTTTGAGTGCTCCAGTCCTAACAACTTGAACTAAAAATATCCATGTTTTGACTATAACTCATTCAAGCAATTGAAACACGAACTGTGTGATGTAGGATGTGAAGACAAAGCTGATCATGATCATCTCGACTGAGAGCTGCAGCATTAACCAGTCTGAGAGTAGGAGTAGAGGGAGTTTTACACTAACTGGCTGAGAGGGGTAGAGAGAGCCTAATCACAAGGAGCAGCAAGCCAGTGCCGCATCTATAATTCACACACACCCTCCTCTCCTTTCTCCTCCAGGAGCTCACACTGCAGACCTGTGCTCAGTGCATTACACACACAGACACACACACGCAGGCAGGCACGCATACACATACGCAGGCACACACACAGGCACACACTTACTTAACCAATTAGGCTGCACTACTGTATTCAGTGTGGTGAAAGAGCCCCATTGAAAATCCACCTTCTCATTGCAGTAAGAAATGCATATATCAGGCAAACCCCATTCACATTCCCATTTAAAAATACGTAGCACTAAACAAATTGAACACCCATTCACAAATCCATTCATGTACTACAACAGCACCATTCAAAAACCCATTGCTCTGAAACAGCTTATAGTAATTACAAAAAGCTGAACGATACATTAACACTATCATTCAAAGCACTGAATCACTCTCCCCATTCAAATACTGTATGCACAGTCAGTGGATGTAACAACATCTAAATCCAATTGCCATTGGAATTTCAATAGATAGGAAAGGAACTACTGTATATTTAGACAATGTTTCCAAAAAAAAGTTTATTACACCACTTTACATTAAAATGACTAGATTTCCCAAAAGCCAACCCCCCTTTAGGCTACATGCAACTGAGCCAATTCCAGCAGCCAATTCCACCCACTTAGACTGTAGTCCCCTGAGCCAGGAAAGGATGGGAAGGACCTGCAGGGCAGAGTCTAATGGCTCTGTGGCTTCACTTCCTGACAGACAGTCACATGCCACACACACACACCAATCATGCCTCATTAATTGCTGCACTCAAACAATCAGAACTCGACAGGACGCAACATTAGTCATAACACCCCATGCATGTGGTGAGGAGGATAGAAATCGCTCTCGCTTTTGAACTTAATGTCTTTCGTTTGTCTTTAAAAAAAAATGCATTATTCATTTATTTGAGACAGATGCCAATCAGCACTGTCTGGCATGTTGAATGAAACCAATAGATGTTTTGTATCATTGCACTTGCTGACACTTCCTGTTTTCAGCATCGGCAACATCTCTGGTTAAGATTTCCTCTGTCTGAATGAATCTAACGAGAGAGAGAGAGAGAGAGAGAGAGAGAGAGAGAGAGAGAGAGAGAGAGAGAGAAACCCATTTCCAGGGTCAGCAGCTATTGTCATTACCCAGGAGGGAGGGCTCCTATTATGGGATGAGAGAGAGGACTTCATGGGCAGAGAGTGGAGGTAAGTGGAAGAGAGGAGGAAATCAGGAGAGTTTCTGAAGGAGAAAACCCTTTTAGCACCGGAGATGGGGAGGAAATAAAGTACATGTACTGAAAGATGGGAAACATTACTATAGGCTGTCAGTCACTGACTTCTGTACAACTGAAGAGTAACCCTCTGCTCTCCGTATCAAAGACATTTGATGAGAGAGCAGTGTAGAGTGTAAATCTACTATCCTTACCCACTGGGCACACACTGGTTGAATCAATGTTGTTTCCATGTCATTTCAATGAAATTATGTTGAACCAACGTGGAATAGACGTGGAATTGACATCTGTGCCCAGTGGGTAGTTGCTACACCCTTTTTTTGATAAAAAATTAATGATATATACCCATTGATTCTTAAAGAATATAACATATAAATGCCTCATGAGCAACTGTCATACCGCATCAGAACCCAAAATATATGCTTGTTTTCGCCAATGTTTGTAAAGAATATAAATGTAAACAAACACTGTATAGCCTCAAAACATGGTTAAAAGTATAATTTTGATCATAATAAATGATAATATGCCATTTAGCAGACGCTTTTATCCAATCCAATTGATACCATGGATGGTCAGTCCTTGTATACATAGCTCTGTCTATGAATTGGAGAATTTGAGAGTGGTTACGTCATTCTATGCCCATCCCTTAGCTTTTTACCAAAATAGAGGTGGGGTGTCTGCTTTGTTATTGTTTAAATTAAGGATTCTAGCTTTAAATCAGTTGATGATATGGGCGAGAGAAAGAAAGGGAGAATGGGAGAGAGAGAGAAAACGAGAGGGGTAGAGCGCAAGAGACATGTCTGACAAGCTAAAGCTGTGGAAGATTAGTGCATAGGTTACTGTGGGGTTTTAAATGAGGCTTCACATTTTTAACACTGAATACAGTACATCTCCAATTAAACTGTGTTAAGGCCTTAAAGAGGCAGTGTGTGAACTATGTGTGGGAACTGTGATGACACCTGACCAGACCTCCACCTCCATTATCCACACATCCTCCACATTAAGTACAGTGTGTCATCACACATACAGATGTAGGATCTTAATTTGAGCCAGTTTGCTACAGCAGGAAAATAATCCTGCAGCAGCAGGAAATGTGAATTATTATGTGGATTATAATTACATTGACATTTTTGTAGGGGTTAATACATTTTTCATAAGGAAAAATCAAGTCTGAAATTACAAAGTGGGAATTACAAACTTCAGAAGCCTTTTTAAACCTAAAATACACTACACATTTTGTGCTGCATTGCAGGAGAGTTCTCCTGCAACAGGGTGATCAAATTAAGATCCTACATCTGTACTGTAGTAGGTTATCATTCATCGAGTCACGCAATAGCAACGTGCTAACGTTAATGTTTGGACTTGGAAAATACAGTGTATGTAATAACACATATAGCAACCTGTAGTAGCCCCTAGCCCCTCTCAGTGGGACCAGTGGGACTGCAAATGGACAATAAAAGCTTAATGACGGCACGGCTCTAGAAATGTATGCACTTTGAGATGCAGGATCCAAAATGTTATTAAGGTGAGCCACTTCATTAGCCTTTACAGGGGGAACATGCTCGTTAGGCTTTAATTGAGACACGTTTTAACCCCTATGGATTGAGTGGAGGCCAGGGTTTGGTCAGGGTTTGGTCTATTCAAAACACGCCATCTTATGTTACATAGGATATATACCATGTTTGAACAAAGGGACGAGAGAATAATCATATTTGAGATTGGGTTAGTTGTTCTCCAGATTCTGCAGAAATCTGTAAATTGATGCTGAAATCTTTTGATATAATAAACCTTTATAATCAAAGTACAGTGTCAGCGGATTCCTTGTCAACACAGCATATCAGCATCGTTGTCTCGACACCACAAGTGACAACAGATATACCATGGCCTAGTTACTGTAACTGTATACTGAGTTCAGCAAACTTGGTTCAAGATTCATGATGTTTGCGGGCACCATGTGGACACCAAATGTTCCATTATTTATGTATCCATTATTTATCTTAAAGTGGATAATTCACCCTCTCGTCTCTTCGTGTACAGTACTTGGGGGATACAAGATCTGGGGGAGAAGCAGTGTTAGATACAACAACAGAACAGAACACTGTAATTAACTATCAACCCTTCAATGTTAACTACCTCTCTCATTTACCAGCTCTGTGTCTTAAGGATGGGATAAATCCTCTGAGAGCTGTTTGATCTCCATACCATGTAGGATGCAGCCTTCACGGGAGAGACAGGCTATAGGAGGAGGACTAAATGAGGGTTCCCAGGAGGAAAGCCCATTGTGATCAATTGCATTGTTTGCCTCTGCCTCACTGACAGATATAGATGGCAAAGACAGAGAAAGAGACACAATCCAGAGTTGTTTCAATTCACTTCCTGGATAGATTGAAATCCAGGCGAAGCTAGAGAATGACTGATAACCAATTAGACCTCTTCTACACCCACATCTCCCGAACTACTCGTCAGAGTGGATTCTGTTCAACCACCTCTAATTGATTCAAAGAAGCAACCGCAGCAGAGAGAAAGAGAAATAAATAGAAGAAGGCTAGTTATAAACATTATTTAACCAAAAGGCTTTAATTGTTATAGCAGAGATGAACTGTGAGTCATTTCCTTGTTGGAGAAAGTCTGCCAGTCTAGTCTTTTGTTTCTGGGCAGTGGAATGAAAAGGATAATGGGAGAAAATGAATCACCCTATTGTGTGTTATATTATTTATATTGTACCTCTCCTCTAATCAATGAGCTAATCAATGGCTACATATCCGCAAAAGCAGCAGTTGGCAGGGAAGATTGTCTAAATGGCTGGACAAAGTGTGACCATTTAATACAAACAGATTGTTAAAGCATTAAAGTGGTGTTATGTCTGTCAAGTTCACGGGAAGTTCCCCTAGGTAAAGGAGATGTAACATTACCTGTGGATAACCCCTTGAAAACAAAGGCAGTCAAAACAACATCAAAGAAGTTCACAAACATTTGTGAAAAAACGGAGAGAAAAGCCTTCATGATGTTGTATAGTCAGACAGAGATCCAGAATCGAACAGCTTGAAAGGACAAAATTGTCCTGCAGATAAAAAAACATTCAAACTAGAGCAGTTTTAGTTGGAAATCTAGAAGTCTAATGTCAGTGAACACCATTGCCTGGTTCCAACAAACAGCAATCTCAAACATGCCTACACAAGACTTGTGCTGCAGTGAAGGGAGAAATAGAACTCGTTCTCACATCCCAGATGACTACCATCAAATGTCAGAAAAGCACAGATGGAGGGTACTATAGATCTGACTCTCTTCCACCATTCCTCTTAGTGGGTACACAAACAGCACATTGAAGGTTTGTGTTCATGTTGATTTAAAGAGGCAAAGACAAGTGCCTAGGAAAAGGTTTGGAACCGAGCCCAGCAGACACACGTTCCTCTGACAGGTTCTACTGTCAGGATCCAGACAAGCTATCAGACCAGCGGTGGCTCTGTGTTTGTGTTTGTGTGTGTGTGTGTCACGCTTTTCTCCTTTCTGCAGCTAAGCTCTTTCAGCTGGAGCTGACAAGTAAAGTGAGGGGAAGAGGGGTGCCAGAGCTGTGAAGAGATATAAACATTCAGACTCATACCCACCTTTGGGATTTATGACAATCCCTTAATATGTATGGTGATGATTAGTAATTACACTCAGTTAGTACTAAGTACTTCAGTGCACCCCCATTATTCAAGAATCCACACTAGAATACTCGCGCATCAAAAACTCTCAATCATTGCTACTCTCCCTTCCGAGACGGCTACAATGCCCTCCCCCGCCCTCCCTTTGGCAAATCAGATCATGCCCCCATTCTGCTCCTCCCTTCCTATAGGCAGAAGCTCAAACAGGAAGTACCCGTGGTAAGGACTGTTCAACGCTGGTCTGACCAATCGGAATCCATGCTTCAAGATTGTTTTGATCACGCGGATTGGGATATGTTCCGGGTTGCCTCTGAGAATAACATTGACATATACACTGACACGGTGAATGAGTTCATCAGGAAGTGAATAGGGGATGTTGTTCCCAATGTGATGATTAAAACCTATACAAACCAAAAACCGTGGATAGATGGCAGCATTCGAGCAAAACTGAAAGCGCGAACCACCGCATTTAAACACGGCAAGGTGACTGGGAATATGGTTGAGTACAAACAGTCAAGTTATGCCCTCCATAAGGCAATCAAACAGGCAAAATGTCAGTACAGAGACAAAGTGGTCACAATTCAACGGCTCAAACAAAAGACGTATGTGGCAGGGACACCAGATAATCACCGATTATAAAGGGAAAACCAGCCACGTCGAAGACACCGACGTCTTTCTACTGGACAAGCTAAACACCTTCTTCGCCCGCATCGAGGAAAACACAGTGCCGCCGACGCGGGCCAATGTCACTTCCGAGGACTGTGAGCGCTCGTTCTCCGTGGCCGACGTGAGGAAGACATTTAAGCACGTTAACCCTCGCATGGCTGCCGGCCCAGACCGCATCCCTAGCTGCGTCCTCCAAGCATGCGCAGACCAGCGGGCTGGAGTGTTTACGCACATATTCAATCTCTCCCTATCCCAGTCTGCTGTCCCCACTTGCTTCAAGAGGTCCACCATTGTTCCTGTACCCAAGAAAGCAAAGTTAACTGAACTAAATGACTATCGCCCCGTAGCACTCACTTCTGTCATCATGAAGTGCTTTGAGAGGCTAGTTAAGGATCATATCACCTCCACCTTAGCTGACACTCTAGACCCACTGCATAACGCCCCAATAGATCCACGGATTACGCAATTGCCATCGCACTGAACACTGCCCTATCCCATCTGGACAAGAGGAATACCTATGTAAGAATGCTGTTCATTGACCACACCTCAGCCTTATAATAATATAATATAATTTGCCATTTAGCAGACGCTTTTATCCAAAGCGACTTACAGTCATGTGTGCATACATTTTTACGCATGGGTGGTCCTGGGGATCGAACCCACTACCCTGGCGTTACAAGCGCCATGCTCTACCAATGGAGCTACAGAGGACCACAGAGCCTTCAACACCATAGTACCCTCCAAGTTCATCATTAAGCTTGGGGCCCTGGGTCTGACCCCGCCCTGTGCAACTGGGTCCTGGACCTTCTGATGGGCCACTCCCAGGTGGTGAAGGTAGGCAAGAACACCT
The DNA here is from genome assembly GCF_964263955.1 of Coregonus lavaretus. Classification (NCBI taxonomy): domain Eukaryota; kingdom Metazoa; phylum Chordata; class Actinopteri; order Salmoniformes; family Salmonidae; genus Coregonus; species Coregonus lavaretus. Next base: position 17,382,761 of record NC_140018.1, on the reverse strand, counting down.
CCACTACGCTGATCCTCAACACAGGGGCCCCACAATGGTGCGTGCTCAGCCCCCTCCTGTACTCCCTGTTCAACCCATGACTGCGTGGCCACGCACGTCTCCAACTCAATCATCAAGTTTGCAGATGACACAAGAGTGGTAGGCAGCAGTGGAGAAGGTGAAAAGCTTAAAGTTCTTCGGCGAACACATCACTGACAATCTGAAATGGTCCACCCACACAGACAGTGTGGTGAAGAAGGTGCAGCAGCTTTACAGTTGGCACTATGCATTCGGGCAGTTAGCGTTCTCCTGGCATCCGCCAAACCCAGATTCGTCCATCAGACTGCCAGATGGTGAAGCATGATTCATCACTCCAGAGAACGCGTCTCCACTACTCCAGAGTCCAATGGTGGTGAGCTTTATACCACTTCAACCGACGTTTGGCATTGCGCATGGTGATCTTAGGCTTGTGTGTAGCTGCTCGGCCATGGAAACCCATTTCATGAAGCTCCCGACGAACAGTTATTGTGCTGACGTTGCTTCCAGAGGCAGTTTGGAACTCGGGTGTGAGTGTTGCAACCGAGGACAGACCATTTTTACCCGCTTCAGCACTCTGTGGTCCCGTTCTGTGAGCTTGTGTGGCCTACCACTTAAAGGCTGAGCTGTTGTTGCTCCTAGACGTTTCCACTTCACAATAACAGCACTTACAGTTGACCAGGGCAGCTCTAGCAGGGCAAAAATTTGACGAACTGACATGTTGAAAAGGTGGCATCCTATGCCACGTTGAAAGTCACTGATGTTTTCAGTAAGGCCATTCTACTGCGAATGTTTGTCTACGTAGATTTCATGGCTGTGCGCTCGGTTTTATACACCTGTCAGCAGCAGGTGTGGCTGAAATAGCCGAATCCACTAATTTGAATGGTGTCCAAATACTTTTGTATATTTATTGTATATATAATATCTTATATTATACAGTGGGGAAAAAAAGTATTTAGTCAGCCACCAATTGTGCAAGTTCTCCCACTTAAAAAGATGAGAGAGGCCTGTAATTTTCATCATAGGTACACGTCAACTATGACAGACAAAATTAGATTTTTCTTTCTCCAGAAAATCACATTGTAGGATTTTTTATGAATTTATTTGCAAATGATGGTGGAAAATAAGTATTTGGTCAATAACAAAAGTTTCTCAATACTTTGTTATATACCCTTTTTTGGCAATGACACAGGTCAAACGTTTTCTGTAAGTCTTCACAAGGTTTTCACACACTGTTGCTGGTATTTTGACCCATTCCTCCATGCAGATCTCCTCTAGAGCAGTGATGTTTTGGGGCTGTCGTTGGGCAACACTAACTTTCAACTCCCTCCAAAGATTTTCTATGGGGTTGAGATCTGGAGACTGGCTAGGCCACTCCAGGACCTTGAAATGCTTCTTACGAAGCCACTCCTTCGTTGCCCGGGCGGTGTGTTTGGGATCATTGTCATGCTGAAAGACCCAGCCACGTTTCATCTTCAATGCCCTTGCTGATGGAAGGAGGTTTTCACTCAAAATCTCACGAATATACCAAAAAGTTATATTTTGGTTTCATCTGACCATATGACATTCTCCCAATCCTCTTCTGGATCATCCCAATGCACTCTAGCAAACTTCAGACGAGCCTGGACATGTACTGGCTTAAGCAGGGGGACACGCCTTGCACTGCAGGATTTGAGTCCCTGGCGGTGTAGTGTGTTACTGATGGTAGGCTTTGTTACTTTGGTCCCAGCTCTCTGCAGGTCATTCACTAGGTCCCCCCGTGTGGTTCTGGGATTTTTGCTCACTGTTCTTGTGATCATTTTGACCCCACGGGGTGAGATCTTGCGTGGAGCCCCAGATCGAGGGAGATTATCAGTGGTCTTGTATGTCTTCCATTTCCTAATAATTGCTCCCACAGTTGATTTCTTCAAACCAAGCTGCTTACCTATTGCAGATTCAGTCTTCCCAGCCTGGTGCAGGTCTACAATTTTGTTTCTGGTGTCCTTTGACAGCTCTTTGGTCTTGGCCATAGTGGAGTTTGGAGTGTGACTGTTTGAGGTTGTGGACAGGTGTCTTTTATACTGATAACAAGTTCAAACAGGTGCCATTAATACAGGTAACGAGTGGAGGACAGAGGAGCCTCTTAAAGAAGAAGTTACAAGTCTGTGAGAGCCAGAAACTTTTGTTGTTGACCAAATACTTATTTTCCACCATCATTTGCAAATAAATTCATTAAAAATCCCACAATGTGATTTTCTGGAATTTTTTATCTCAATTTGTCTGTCATAGTTGACGTGTACCTATGATGAAAATTACAGGCCTCTCTCATCTTTTTAAGTGGGAGAACTTGCACAATTGGTGGCTGACTAAATACTTTTTTTCCCCACTGTATATATATACAGTACCAGTCAAAAGTTTGGACACACCTACTCATTTCAGGGTTTTTCTTTATTTTTACTATTTTCTACATTGTAGAATAATAGTGAAGACATAAAAACTATGAAATAACACATATGGAATCATGTAGTAACCGAAAAAGTGTTAAACAAATCAAAATATATTTTATATTTGAGATTCTTCAAAGTAGCCAAACTTTTCCTTGATGACAGCATTGCACATTCTTGGCATTCTCTCAACCAGCTTCATGAGGTAGTCACCTGGAATGCATTTCAATTAAAAGTTAATTTGTGTAATTTCTTTCCTTCTTAATGCATTTGAGCCAATCAGTTGTGTTGTGACAAGGTAGGGGTGGTATACAGAAGATAGCCCTATTTGGTAAAAGACCAAGTCTATATTATGGCAAGACAGCTCAAATAAGCAAAGAGAAATGACAGTCCATCATTACTTTAAGACATGAAGGTCAGTCAATACGGAACATTTCAAGAACTTTTACAGTTTTTTCAAGTGCAGTCGCAAAAACCATCAAGCGCTATGATGAAACTGGCTCTCATGAGGACCGCCACAGGAAAGGAAGACCCAGAGTTACCTCTGCTGCAGAGGATAAGTTCATTATAGTTACCAGCCTCAGATTGCAGTTCAAGTAACAGACACATCTCTACATCAACTGTTCAGAGGAGACTGTGTGAATCAGGCCTTCATGGTCGAATTGCTGCAAAGAAACCACTACTAAAGGACACCAATATGAAGAAGAGACTTGCTTGGTCCAAGAAACACGAGCAATGGACATTAAACCGGTTGAAATCTGTCCTTTGTTCTGATGAACCCAAATTTGAGATTTTTGGTTCCAACCTCTGTGTCTTTGTGAGACGCAGAGTAGGTGAAAGGATTATCTCCGCATGTGTGGTTCCCACCGTGAAGCATGGAGGAGGAGGTGTGATGGTGTGGGGGACTTTGCTGGTGACACTGTCAGTGATTTATTTAGAATTCAAGGCACACTTAACCAGCATGGCTACCACAGCATTCTGCAACGATTCGCCATCCCATCTGGTTTGCGCTTAGTGGGACTATCAATTGTTTTTCAACAGGACAATGACCCAAAACACACTTCCAGGCTGTGTAAGGGCTATTTGACCAAGGAGAGTGATGGAGTGCTGCATCAGATGACCAGGCCTCCACAATCACTCGACCTCAACCCAATTGAGATGGTTTGGGATGAGTTGGACCGCAGAGTGTAGGAAAAGCAGCCAACAAGTGCTCAGCATATGTGGGAACTCCTTCAAGACTGTTGGAAAAGCATTCCTCCTGAAGCTGGTTGAGAAAATTCCAAGAGTGTGCAAAGCTGTCATCAAGGCAAAGGGTGGCTACTTTGAAGAATCTAAAATCTAAAATATATTTTGATTTGTTTAACACTTGGTTACTAAATGATTCCATATGTGTTATTTCATAGTTTTGATGTCTTCACTATTATTCTACAATGTAGAAAATAGTAAAAATATAGAAAAACCCTTGAATGAGTAGGTGTGTCCAAACTTTTGACTGGTATTGTATAGATACACACATACTCCGGACTCTGACATTGCTCGTCCTAATAGTTCTATATTTCTTTGTGTGTATTCTTGTGTATTGTTAGTTATTACTGCAATGTTGGAGCTAGGAACACAAACATTTAGCTATACCCGCAATAACATCTGCTAAATATTTGTATGCGACCAATACAATTTCATTTGATTTGATTATCCTGATAGATTTTCTTTAATAACCAATTGGTTCTTCTCTTCTTTATAAATAAAGTACCACTGCTTTTACGGCCTGGCTGAAAGTTACCAGTGGAAAAATGTACACAGCATTGACATAGCATTGATTAGTCTGGCTAATGGTTGATTATGGATCAGAGAGTACTGATTAGTGAGCAGACTCACCAATAGTGGTTATGACGGTGCCAGCGAAGAAAAAGGAGGAGCTTAGGTCCCACAGACTTGTCTGATTGGATGAGTTTGCTGTCGGGTTGACACCCGCTCTGATGGCAGAGACCACTTGCTGAGGAGACAGAGAACAGCGGTTTAGGGTTAAGGGTCACACACATACTTTCACAAACATTAATATAAACACACTCCACTCAAGTAGGATAATACCTCCTAATGTGTGTGTGTGTGTGTGTGTCTGCATGCATTCGTGTGTGTATGTGTGCACTAGAGCACACGTGTGTGCACGTGTGTGCAGGATTGGGTGTGCACTTGTGTGCATGAGTCTGCTCTTATGGTAGATGCACCACATGCTGGGAAACAAGTCTTTTCACTCGGCATTCATTCACTACCAGAGCCGCCTCTTCCTACTCTCAGACTACGTGCTGTGCGTATGGCCTCGCGGCAGCTAGGGCCGCTAGTGTGTGTGTGTGTATGTTAGCTGTGTGTTAGTTGTGACTGGTGACCCAGTAGTCTTTGTGCGTGACTGTCCTGTCAGATCCCAGACTGTTGCATAGGGAATAGAGCAGCAGAGCGTAAACTCACTCAGAACACTAGTCTTATCTCAGGAGAGACAGAGAGGGAAGTCATCTGAAGGAGACAGAACACACACACAGAGAAACTTCGGGGATCTGAGGAGGATGTGCTGTCGGGCGAGAAATTGTGGTCATGCATAGGTTCAGCTAAACTCAAAGCTTTCTCAAGCACACTCATATCATCTTCAGACATCAGAGTTTCAGCTAGTGCCAGTGGAGTCGGAGCATGGTTCATCCCCTATAAACCCCCCTAAAACAGCTCGAAATGTTAGATGGCGACAATACTCTGTAATCCTAACAGATCTCATTTGTGAGTTCAGCCCTGCTCTAACAAACAATATGAGAACCTGTCGGGTCAAACGACTGCCGACTCAATGACAGGTCTGGACATCCTTGTGTGTGTCCAGGAGGGAAATAACTCTTTAACAAACACAGAGGAAACCACAGGGTTTAACGAACGCCCACTCACTGATAATCCATGGCCATCCATGTGTCCCAGAGCAAAATAATTAAACATTGTGACAAATATAGAAAGACAAGTGGAGTCTAAACACAGCTCTTCTGCTTCCATACCAATCCCTTTAACCAATCAATAACATAAATAAACATCAATCTGAGCCTCTTGAGAGTTGGAGCCTTAAATGCTGCTTTTGTTGGATTATATGGATTTTGTCATTACGTTTCCTAGAGTAATAGGACAAGGGCATGATCTTTATAGATTGAGATCCAGCCTCAGTCCCTGAAGGGCCATAAACTCCACCTAAGAATGTCTTAGTCCAACACAGGAAGACATAGTATACAGTACATAGCTAGAGTACAGTATAGCCTCATGATAATATAAAAAAAATCGCTGAAAGAGTGTCAGATTAAAATAATTACTTGAAATATTGCTAGCTGCCCAAAAAGGCCCTGCAGATATTATAAGGCTATCAATGTTTCATCGTGGAGAGCAGATGCGGGCTGTGGTCCGTATCCTGCTGGTGGGAGTAAAACAGAACTAAGGCACTGTACTGCAGAAAGAGTCATAGCAGAAAGAAAAAGGAGACGATTTGGTGAGCTGGTGGGAATCATTAGGACTTCAGATGAAATGTTTGATCTGATTTAAGTATTTCACAGGCACATTGGGAGGTTTTTTCCATTACTGATAAAGTGCACTGAAGGCTCTCCCACATTCTGTGATTGCCTGCTTGCAAACATATCACATATCATCACTCAAGCCTGATCTTATCTGAGAAGTGCACTTGAATAAATAAATTAATGTGACATAACTGCAACGCAGGCAGGCAGCATGCAGCTAAATCAGGGACTCTGTGTTCCACTGCTATTATTATGTATTATTAAAGCCAGGCCACACACCCCAGCAGGGGAAACAGCACAGAGCACTGTCCATGGTCCTGATCCTGCACAATCAGCACCTACCCAGGCTAGGCTGCATGCTAGGCTACACCCCACACAAAAATACTTTGTAACAGGAGTTTAACCCAATGAGTCTCACCGACTTCTAACCCCTTTTAAACATTATGTGTTTGAGCGACAGACTTATGGGTTGTACCATTGGATTTGTCTATTTCTTCTGCATCCATAGATATCAGATACTAGTCTGTGTCAGTAATGGGGGCTGAGCTAGAGTATTGTTTGTGAGACAAGGGCAGATCCCCGAAGTGGCTCACAAGCTACACAAGAGGCATTAGAAGCTAAGGGGTTCTTCTACATAGCAGATCAAAGGACATCCCAGGACATAGTATCTATAATACTGTAATAAGCTCACATAGTTGCTGTCTCAAACTCCGAACTCCACACAGTAATTCACTGACTAGCTGGATATTAATTTCCCAGTGAGCAAACAATTTCTGTACTTACAGTATTCATATAATTCATAAATACATTTGCCAATAAAGCTCATGAATGCAACTATTCATGTCAAATTGTTTGTGTTCTACTTGTAGCCCTGGATGTCCTGAAAATAAAATGGTAAAACACTTAATTGTGAGGCTAAATATAAGGGCATGCAGATAAATGAAAGTTAGATAAATTAAAAGCCGATATTTGCTGGGGTCTCGGGAGTTGGGACTGAGGTCGTTCCACGAAATGAGTTCCTTTTGCATCCCTTTGATATTTTAAAGTGGAACTGACAGCATTTTAGCAACATGAAATCTTAATAAAGTCTGTTCATATACACCCCCAGGAAGATTATGACACTACATTTTCTGACAAGTGCACACTTAGACATGGTCATTTTCAAATTTTCCTAATTCTTAGAATGTTTGGGATTTACATATACTAAGGCATTTGTGAAAATTCTATAGCAATATATAGTGGGAAAGCAGCCGTGAGTTTGGACAATTAATAGATACTGCAGTAAATAAAACCTAATAAAAACATCTGTCTCATCCAGGACTGGAGTCTATGCAGACTGGTGTGCCATAGCCAACCAGAGCTACAGTAGGCCTTTATGCAGACAAGCCATTTGCCACTCGGGCCAGCCATAATTCACTTTAAACTGGACTGTGTGTTTACAGGCAGTAGTAACAGCGTGACTTTAGATCATTAGAACGCATTCGCCAAAAGTCACAAAATATACCTGAATTGATTTCTGCAAATATGTATATACCACAGGAGTCCTCTTACATTTGGGAACTTTACAGTCCTATTGATCAAACAACCATGAAAAGGTAGGCTATCTCTTATGCACATCAACAACAACAAGATCAACAACTAATGCTAGCCAGAGTATGATGAGCTAAAATCTAACGAAGGAACATTAGATAAACCCTCTCAAACTTTTTCAGCTAGTTGGCAGTCAAAATTGCACTGATAAACGATGGGGAATTGTAGCCTACTCATCCTTCTGCAGCTTGCCTGCCAATGCATGCTTGTCCCAACCAAGCACCCAAGCTAACTGGCTAAAGTTGGCTAGCTTGCTTACTATAGTCATTTCTATTATTAACCTTTTGATATGGGAAAAAGTGTTTTTTATGAAGTTGAAGATGTGCTATTATAAGGGTTTTTAAACATCTCAAAGGTCACTGAATTGGTGGATCGACCCAGCTACTACTACCCCAGTGACTTTCAGTAGAGCAGCAACTGGGTTGGTGCAAAGTCAAGGCGCTGTCCACTTCAATTCATCACTGTGAGTGAAGGGGAGACAAAACTTTACATGAACTTCTGGCCAACCCAGCCTGTGACTGTTGAATGTGATAAGAGCGGTGTTATAGTGTGATGTTAAAATCGGCATAATAATAAGTAAGAACCCTTTTTAGTTCCAGGTAGAACTCTTCTGGGTTCCATTTAGCATAGCATCTACTCTGATAGGCCTGCTGGCTCCATCTCTCTGGATGTCTGTCTCCTATCTGTCTCCCAGCAAAGGCAGGCAGGGATATTGATGCACATATTAATGCACTGTTTTAGCATTCACTTCCATAGTTGTTCTCAATCTGACCCTGTGGAATCATAAGATGGGGATAAGAAGAGGCCCACAATGGAAGGCCTTTCTGTTGGCGTTAACAAATGTGCCTTCATCCTTGTGCCGCTGTGCTGGAATCTCCCCGCGGCCGGACTTTCAATAACAAACACGCTTTTAATTACTCCCTTCGAGGGAACGTCTTTGTTCATTCATCCAGCGAGGTGGAGAGCCGGGGGCTCTGGAACACAGAGAGCTTGGTAAACGGAGTGTGTGTGTGAGTGAGAGTGAGAGTGAGAGTGAAAGTGAAAGTGAGAGTGTGAGTGAGAGTGATAGTGAGAGTGAGAGTGAGAGTGATAGTGAGAGTGTGTGTATGAAAGCTGTGCATATTAAAGAGAGGTGTGTGAAAGTGGCGGGACTAAGTGTGTGAGATAGAGCAGTGTGTGTGTGTATTAATAAATCATCTGAGTAGCCAGTTAGTGCCTTGCACTAACCTCACTGAAGGCCCTACTGGAGTGGTGCAACAGCTGACTAATGGCTACTAATGGAACGAGCCACCATTGCTGCGGTGTTTCCCCCTTAGGGAGGCTTAGGCGGGCAGCCGGGCGAGAGCTAAGTCTGTTCCTTACCTCCTACTCCCCTCATACAAACAATCCTGATCTCGCAAGCTTGCGAGATCAGGATGGTTCGAACGAGGCTAACTCCCCACCCCCATTCAAGCCTCAAACAGTTTGGCTTCAATGAAGTTGAGTTGAAAGTTATTTTGGTGTCACAAGCCCCCAGCTGTTGTGTTGAGTGTGCTTTTATGCTCCGTCTACAAAACAAAATCTAGCAGGAAACACAGCACAGGCTCAAATATTAATGCCATTATTCCTGTACTCAAACACTAGCAGGCGTTCACATCAGCACGGTATCTATTACCCCAGAGTGATAAGCCATGGTAGCCAGCCAGGTGGGTGCCACAGCATTGGTAGTAGTGGGAGATTTTGTCAGTGATCTCTATTATGGATAGACACTAGCAAGTGATCACTTCGGCTAGGGTGTTCCACTATAGGGGTAAGGCTTTTCCCTCAATTACACTCCAGCAAAAACCAACATACACTGTAAATGTAATCCATTATCATTCATTACTGTATGTAAACACTAGCACATCAGCTAGGGGCATTTCTCCCAGGAAATAATCTAGTGTTTTTCCCACTATAACTTTAGCCTACATAGTAACTCTGTGGACAGGATGTAGAGTCTGGACCCACCTTGACAAGGTCCTCGAGTTCGGAGGAGTTCACACAGGTGTGCAGCGACAGGAAGTCCAGTTTCTCGGCCAGGATGGCCAGCTTCTGTTGGCTCTCGTGGGGCTGCTCCAGCGCCCGGAACACCAGGGCTCCCACAATGAGGTAGAGCACCACCAGGAAGAAGATGACTGATACTGTCTTCCACCTCATGACGGTGAAGCGTGAGGTGTCGTACTCGTCCTCTGGGGAGTTCAGGACCACCGGCTTGGCAGCCGAGAAGGAGAGGCGGGGCTTGGAGTTGTGAGCGGCAGACTTTGGGTCAAGGAGATCAGGTGGGGCCACTGTAAGAGCGGAATAATTTCCATTGGCTGTTAACTTGGATGTCAATAATCACTGGTCATCGATCACTTTGTTATGGCCTCTCTTGTAAACACATCTCGCTAATGAAAAGGTTTACTTCATTTTACTGATAAAGTGGTAAATGAAAGTTCAATATGTTGTGTTAAGCCTTAGCTAAAGATGCAACAACAGCATTATTACATTATGGTGATGGAACTAATCATAAGATAAATGTGATAATGTAGGCTACTTAAACCATATTTGGACCAAATTGCAATCATCTATGACCTTAGCAGTACTCAGACATGAAAGCAGATGCAGGAGGATATCTCACAAGACAGGTGACGTGAATCACGTGAATTCCGGTTGAAGGACGACTGCTTGTTGTTCGATGTTCACGACCTTGATTTAACAATTATTTTACGGCCTCCGGTTTTATTTTCTCTCAATTGTTTTAATAGCCCTAGTAACAAAGTCTGGTTATGCACTAGTTGTATTATTTCACTATCTTACATCAGTTTTTACAAGTTGTAACTTTTTAGGCTAGGCTACTCTCTTTCCTGCATCTACTAGCCTACCTGTGAGTTGCACCTTAGAACATTAGACCTGTCAACGAAGATAATCCCAGTTGTGTCATTGATATCCAGCTAGTACATCAACTGGTATAGCTGCTTTTAGCAATCCTAGTATTTACACATTAGCGTTGCTGGGAATTAGCTTGCAAGAAAACGCAATAGTCCGCCGGAAGCCAGAAGTTAAATAAAATTCAGTTTAAACTTACTCTGTCGATTGTTTGTAGGCTTGGTCCTTATGCAAGGGGGAACTTGAGAAAAAAACATCTAATGGAACGTATAATTAAACAGAATTTCCAAACTTGGGTCTGTTGTAGACCCATGCATTTCCTCAGTGAGGCCAGTTCCTCTTTGCTTACCTCATATCAAAATACGTTTTTGCATTTTTTTGTGCAGGTATGGCGCACATGCAGGAATTTTATTTTGACATTAGGTGTTACAGGAGGGGGTCGCAGTTCCAGAACGACCCACTAGGTGTCATCCTCCGACAACCATAGGCCCTCCTCATTCAGTCGGGACTAATCATCATCATCCTATTGGTGTCACCTGTGTCTATTGGTTCACCCGTGTATTTATGCCCTCACTTCCCTGTGTTCCCTTGTTCAGTTTTCTCTGCTAGTTTCTCTATGTCCAGCAGTACTACTCAGTGTCTGATCGGAGATCTATGTACAGGTACTTGAGAAGTGTTCTCCCTGTTTCGTTATTTGTTTCAGTCTTAGGTAGTATTTTGTATTTTGGCTGTCAGACGGTTTTTGGAGACTTATTTGCTCCGCCTTTCTTTTATTATGATAAGTCCGTTATTTTGTATTTTGGGACCACCAGTAAAGATCCTTGTTTCACCATCTCTGCTTACTGCCTACTGTATATCCTGCACCGCACCTGGGTCACACCTCACCCCAACCCTTACAATTAGGTAAGCAGAGAGGAAGTGGGTCTACAACAGACCCACGTTTGGAAAGTCTGTTTAATAGAGTTCGCCAGCTTGTAATCCTAAAACCTGGAAATGAGTTACCACTGGTTGGTTCAGCCATTCCTATGGGGAAAATTAATGGGGAAAGAATAGGGTTTTGGGATAAATGCCGAAAATCAGGTCTGTGGTTAACACAGGCTTATGAGATCATATATGTTTTGCTCTATTTACATTTTAGTCATTTAGCAGACGCTCTTATCCAGAGCGACTTACAGTTAGTGAGTGCATACATTTTTCATACTGGCCCCCTGTGGGAAACAAACCCACAACCCTGGCGTTGCAAGCGCCATGCTCTACCAACTGAGCTACAGGGGAGATAATGAGATAATATCAGTCAGTTAACATTACCTTCATGAATTATGAAGCCTGTGTGCTTTTTTTAATTACATAAATGCTTCAAAATTCACAAAAAGTGACGTTAGCTGATGAAGATTATCTCATAGATCAAAACGTATAAGATCTCCTAAGCCTATGTTTACCACAGACCTTATTTTCAGAGGTTATCCAAAAACTCTCCAAAAACTCCATTCATTTTTCCATAGGCTTTGTCCAACCAACCATGGCGGAGTTAGTGCCTACAAAAAAAGCACCATTACTATTGCTCTCTATTTACAGTATGTTCTATTAGATGTTCTTTCTCAATTTTCCCCCTTTATAAGGACCAACCCTACTGACAATCGGACAATTGGCAGAGTAAGTTGAAATATAATTGTATTTAAAGGTAGACTCAGCGATATGACGTAGATGCAGAAAGTACACAGTATAGTGGGTACATTTCCGCAGCAATTAAGAGCGTTGAAGCGCGAGGCTCAACTTCTCCACTGTTTTGGTGCCCTGGCTACCACACTGAACAGCGTGAAGCGAACCTGTGCACATGCGCAGGTCCTGTGTGGGACTGTGTGAGAGTGAAGTCTTGCATCTCGGGGTGCTACTCATGGCAACGTCATTTCACTGAGTCTACCTTTAACTTCTGGGTGACTATCCTGTTTTTTTGCAAGCTAATTCCTAGCAATGCTAGTGTGTAAATATTAGTGTTGCTAAAAGCAGCTACAACTGGTAAGGATTGTTGGATCTTAATGACAATAGAAAATCAATGTTCTAATGGCATTGCTTTGCTAGGAGTACATTTTACATTTCATTTTTTTGTAATTTAGCAGACGCTTTTATCCAGAGCGACTTACAATTAGTATAATTTCCAGGTTATTCACATCTATGCCATTCCCCATCCCTGAAAGTGTCAACCCTTAATCGAAACATTAACATCCACACCCCGCTACAGTTTCAATAAAAAGCTGAGGGATGGGGCTAGAGAAATGCAACCACTCTCAAATCCATAGACTACGCTATGGATGCAAGGATTGACCATCAATGATATCAAAATTATAGTTTTAACCATTTTTTTAGGCTATACAGTGGTTGTTTAGATTTAGATTGTTTACAAACATTGGAGTAAAACAAGTTTAGACCTATATTTTGGGTTCTGATGGAGTATGACAGTTGGACTAAGCTCATGAGGCATGTATATAGTCAATGAGTATATCATTAATTTATAAGTCCAAAAATGGTTGTAGCAACTAAGGATTGCCCCATTATGTCAATGGAACAATGTACATAAACAAATGCATGTACCATATTATAAAATTAATCACAAGGACATTACCAAAGATAAACTTGCTCCATTTCTGAAGCAAGAAGGAACATATCTCTCTGTAATTCGTGACAGAAAAGGACCTAGGCATGCTGTATTGTCAAAAAATAAAACATTTGAAAAATAAATTAAAAGGAAAGATTGAAACCAGGGCATCAGCTGTCTTGTGCATGAAATGTGGTTTTGCCATTATTAACAAAAGAGCCCAAGCATTTTTAATCTCTTGATAAATTAAACATCCTCAGTTTCACACAAGGCAGACCAACCGATAACAAGCGTTACGAGTCTGTATTACTACATAATGACAAGGTTTTTCAAAAGAACAAACAAAACGTCTCTAGGCGATTGTAGCCTATACTGTAGGCTATTATCTCGTGAATAAGATGAATTATCTACTTGTTATAATTGTTTCCCATTCATGCATATGGTAGCTTGATGCGTTTAATGAAGATTTTAGAAAAGCACCCAAATGACGTCCGTTGTGCACAACTAACTATCCACGTGATGTTTTGCGTTTGAATCGTTTTTAATCGGATAACTGTCTCTATTGCATATGGTTAAAATCGAATAGGCCTATTGAGTAGAATAAAAGGCTACGCATCGAATAACCCAGATTTTATCATTGTCAAAACTAAACTAAACAGTAGAACAACACCAAACACTGGACACGCGAAAGGACACCACCAATTGTTTCACTGTACCTGGGCATGGTCTTTTCCTCCAAAGCAACGGTTTTCTGAATAATATTAAACGATCTGAAAAAGGCACGGTAGACTGGCCAGCTGGTGGGAGTGTGTCAAGCAACATGCGATTTGAATATCAGCCCACCGTAGGCTACTGTAGTCTAGCCTAGGCTACTTATCATGCGTCTGAATTTCAAAATGAGTGGGTTTCGCACTTACTTCTTCTCTACCAAATGCCCTTTTCTTGCTGTTCCTCATCGGCAGAGATTTCCAACCGTAGGCCTAAATATCTTATTGTTTTCAATTCGCCCGTCTCCCTGTTGAGCGCTCCGTGCATCAAGGGTCGCAATTATCCACATGGTTTTGGGGAGGCGTACTTCCCACATAAAAGTATTCCTACTCTCTCCTCTCGTCTTGGTCCAGTTTATAATCGCCGAAATAAATATTTGTCAGTACGCCGCGTTCCCATTTAAGGGTGGGCGAAGATGGAGCGTGACACAATAGCGGGAGGGCGGAGAGGAACAAATGGTTCCAAGATATCCGTCCAGTTCTTTCCAAACATAGTGCCCTGGGAAGAACGCATAGGTCCCTTTCAGATTCTGTGCGTCCACTGGCGAACGGCAGTAACTCGTGCGGGGTTATAATAAAGAGGGGCGCCCACAATTCAAGCGAGTTGGAGTGCGAACCCACGGGAGAACGCACAGACTCCAAGACAGGTTCTTTATCTGAAAGATTTCTAGTTTGACTGTTCTTTTGTGTTCTTCATGCCTTTGAAGAGCTGAATTGCGTCCTCACGCTGGTCTTTCTGCCTTGCCTGTGTCCTTCTCTGTTGTGTCTACGGTGTCCATCAAAGGCACACAATCCTACAGTATCAGTTATGGTGTGCTGTGTTGCTCCCTCCTCATTCAGAAATGTTGGGTAAAAGGTCACATTACTTATTCAACATTGGGTTCTATCTATTCATTGCATATTCTGTGTTATGCAGGGCTAATGTAGGCCAAAGTAAATTACTTATTCAGAGGTTCCAGCCCTAACACTTAATTTTGACATGCTGTCATATATGTATTTTCTGTTTATGTCAATGGCCAGCTGGTCTTAATGGTTAGTGATGGAGTAAGACATGTCTTGCATAATTAGGGGTGACAGACATTTTTCAATTAATTTGACTTTTACTCAAGGTTCACATCTGGGAGAATGTGTGTGTTTCTTATTCATTCTGCACACAGCTCAGCTTCACTAACTTCACACACTTTATCTCTCACTATCTTAAAGAGCCTGCACAGGCATACCTGTCAAAATGTTTTGTTTTTGCATTGTGCTTAAAAAAGAAGCAGTTATTAATAATTGTAATGTTTTTTTAGGGGCAAAATGACAGACAATGGTGTTGTCCCCCCAGATTTTGTTCTTGGCTCTGTTTCTGGTCTATTTGAACAACGTTGACTTAGCAAGTATTATCTTGTAGTCTATGTCAGGTGCATAGGCCTAATCTTGTATTATATGTTTGGGAAAAGTTCACAGATAATGTCTCTGGTTCAATTCAAAATGACTTATTGAAAATCCCATTTGTGCTTAAGCTGACAAAATATATAATTGCCTGCTGTACCCTTCTCCTCAAGAGAAATGCAATAATCAATACTCTGTGTGACATGAGCCCTCCTCTCCCTCCTCCTCTCCCTTCCCCCTCTCTCTTTCTCTCACTCCACATCCTCAAAGCTGACTTGTTTTATTTTTCACCATACACAAGGCTTCAAATCGGTCATTTTCCCCACGTATACTCATTAGTCTGCAGGTGTGAATGTGTATGCATTAGTGTTATATTTAGTGAAACCACTACCATTTTTCAACACATAATTACCCTATTTCCATACTAGGATTTTGGACCGTGGGTAGTTGTTGACAGTGGTGAGTTAACATGTGACCCACATTCAGGTGTACCTGTGCTGCGCTACACACACTAGTCATGTTGGGAGTCTGTGGCCCACTCTAAGGTGTTCAGATGCACCTGTGCTGCACTACATTTGAAGTATGGATAGCACTCACTCATGAATCAATACTTCTTCTTAACTAAAGGTACTTGGGTTTTAAGTGATGATTGATACTATCTGAGCTTGGTCTGTGTCTCAATGGGTTTTAAAGCTACAGTATATCTCTCTTAACGTCCTTTCCCTCGTCATCACAATTGCAAATTGGCATGATGTGTGACATCACTATGGTTGAAAACCCCTCCAGCCATCTTACCTCTAGGTGGCCATGAAAGGAAAGGATACAAGGTAAGGAGTATTTGAATCAAGCCTGAGTGTTTGTGGTAATCATCTTACCTTGTATTCAGTGTCTTTGCTCAGACAAGCCTGGTGCCATTCAGATAAGCTCTCATATGGTTCGACAGACTACTACAGTACAGTCTGCTGTTTGTCTTTTACAAGCCACACAGCACTTAGCGGCGCTAAGTTATGAGCTTGGCTGGGACAGCTGTGTGACTCAGGCTGCTAGCTGTACTGTGTTGTTTTCTGTGTTGTTACTTGTTTGGCTTTGCTTTGGGTCTGTGTTGTAACTGCTCTCTCTCTACTCTTCTTTGATGAGCTATCACTAACATTTGTGATTTGACAATGACATTGGCTATTAATTGTATACATTTAGGCCTTGATTGGATATTGATGTGGCTCACTTGTTCCTTACTGGCTGTATTGTGATGTGTCAGACTTAGGCCCTGATTGGCTGGGTTATGGTTAATTTGACCCTTATTATGGCCTGTTTTATAGCTGGATTGATGGCCTTTATGGGTTCTGTGTTCCCAAGCACTCACTTCAACAGTCTGATGGTTTTAAACAGTGTTGCGTGAGATGATGGAAGATTATGGTATCCTGATGGCATCAGCTGGATGAGTGGTAAGGGTCCATTTCAAGGCCTCTCTCTCTCCATCAAATAGACCATTATGGTCCAGGTCAACTATATTTATAAAATAGTCACATCTCCTGATAATTGCCTTCAAGCTATTCACAGATGAGTGATCTGATATGAGGAGGATCATGGTATGGTTGTATGTTGAAGGGACATAGAATAAAACAACCTGGTCTCTTGAATCAGGACAATGCAGGCAACTGTCCTCTGGCCACCAGCAGTAATATATTTTACAGATCAATGAGTTGAGCTGGGAGGTGAATTGCTATTTATGGTCTCAGTGTGTAGAAGTGAGGAAAGGGACAATAACCTGACTGGATGAGAGCTGAGTTGAAAAGAGGTCTAGGCCCATACTAGCCTGCTTTGACTCCAGATCTTTGTTGGCTTACATTTACATTTACATTTTAGTCATTTAGCAGACGCTCTTATCCAGAGCGACTTACAGTTAGTGAATACATATTTTTTTTATACTGGCCCCCCGTGACGAGTCATTCAAACATCATATTCAGTGGAATCTCGTCCCCAGGCTAATTGCGCATATACAGTGAGGGAAAAAAGTATTTGATCCCCTGCTGATCAGTCTATAATTTTAATGGTAGGCTTATTTGAACAGTGAGAGACAGAATAACAACAACAAAAATCCAGAAAAACGCATGTCAAAAATGTTATAAATGTATTTGCATTTTAATGAGGGAAATAAGTATTTGACCCATCTGCAAAACATGACTTAGTACTTGGTGGCAAAACCCTTGTTGGCAATCACAGAGGTCAGACGTTTCTTGTAGTTGGCCACCAGGTTTGCACACATCTCAGGAGGGATTTTGTCCCACTCCTCTTTGCAGATCTTCTCCAAGTCATTAAGGTTTCGAGGCTGACGTTTGGCAACTCAAACCTTCAGCTCCCTCCACAGATTTTCTATGGGATTAAGGTCTGGAGACTGGCTAGGCCACTCCAGGACCTTAATGTGCTTCTTCTTGAGCCACTCCTTTGTTGCCTTGGCCGTGTGTTTTGGGTCATTGTCATGCTGGAATACCCATCCACGACCCATTTTCAATGCCCTGGCTGAGGGAAGGAGGTTCTCACCCAAGATTTGACGGTACATGGCCTCGTCCATCGTTCCTTTGATGTGGTGAAGTTGTCCTGTCCCCTTAGCAGAAAAACACCCCCAAAGCATAATGTTTCCACCTCCATGTTTGACGGTGGGGATGGTATTCTTGGGGTCATAGACAGCATTCCTCCTCCTCCAAACACGGCGAGTTGAGTTGATGCCAAAGAGCTCGATTTTGGTCTCATCTGACCACAACACTTTCACCCAGTTCTCTTCTGAGTCATTCAGATGTTCATTGGCAAACTTCAGACGGGCCTGTATATGTGCTTTCTTGAGCAGGGGGACCTTGCGGGCGCTGCAGGATTTCAGTCCTTCACGGCGTAGTGTGTTACCAATTGTTTTCTTGGTGACTATGGTCCCAGCTGCCTTGAGATCATTGACAAGATCCACCCGTGTAGTTCTGGGCTGATTCCTCACTGATCTCATGATCATTGCAACTCCACGAGGTGAGAACTTGCATGGAGCCCCAGGCCGAGGGAGATTGACAGTTATTTTGTGTTATTTTCACCTTCTCACCAAGCTGCTTGGCGATGGTCTTGTAGCCCATTCCAGCCTTGTGTAGGTCTACAATCTTGTCCCTGACATCCTTGGAGAGCTCTTTGGTCTTGGCCATGGTGGAGAGTTTGGAATCTGATTGATTGATTGCTTCTGTGGACAGGTGTCTTTTATACAGGTAACAATCTGAGATTAGGAGCACTCTCAGCTCGTTACCTGTATAAAAGACACCTGGGAGCCAGAAATCTTTCTGATTGAGAGGGGGTCAAATACATATTTCCCTCATTATAATGCAAATAAATGTATAACATTTTTGACATGCGTTTTTCTGGATTTTTTTGTTGTTATTCTGTCTCTCACTGTTCAAATAAACCTACCATTCAAATTATAGACTGATCATTTCTTTGACAGTGGGCAAACGTACAAAATCAGCAGGGGATCAAATACTTTTTTCCCTCACTGTATAGGCAGAAGTGGTAAACAAGATTAGCCTACTTTCAGTGCTACTTTCCCGTATAGTAATTTAAGTAGCCTTAAATTCACACCTCAAGATTCTGAGCCTGCCTGGCAGGGTTGGTCCTACAAAGCCAGAGCCCCCGATGGGGGAGCATAATATACAAGGAAATTCTCAAAGCTGCTAATGAGAACCTTGACGACCTTGTACCTAGCCGGTGGGGATTCCGGTGGGGTACCCCCACCCAGGTAGTGGCAGTTCTGGCAACACTGGCTGCAGTATCCCATGGGGAGGGGGTCACACTCGGACAATCAGAGAGGGGGCTTACTATTGTGGCCCAAGTGGCACAAAATAATCAAAGGTATGACTGCACAGAGATGCTTGGGAAAATGGTTACAACGGGGGTCCAGAGTGTTTGTGTCTCAGGTGAAGAGGGTGGATCTGATCTCCATCACCTAGGACTTAACATAGATTAAATAGATTAATCAAATCTCACATTGTTGTTCACTTTTGCTCAATCTTGCATGCTTTCTCAAACGGCTGTAACTGTATATGCATTCGTAAATCAGGTCCTTTCTTGAGTTGGGCTCTGGGTTGTATCAACCATTGAGCATCTGATCTTGTGGCTGGTTGTAGGGGGGGGGGGGGGGGGGTTGAGTGTGTGTGCGTGTGTGTGTGAGTTTGTGTCCAGCATCAGTTGAATATATATTTTTTAAATAGCTATATAAATATATTGAGGTGAGAGCATTGGAAATGCTTTTGGCGGTTTACCTGCTTCTGTTTTGTGGGTGGCCTGGCCACTCGGGGGCATAGGGATCCGGGGGGACAGGGGTGGTATGATGATCACTGGGATGACGGCCCAACTTGGGATGGGGAGGGGTTTTAGCGGGGGAATTAGTGGAGAACAATTGGAGGGTTATTTAGTAACATTGCAAATATCATGGTATAGCTATATGGACACTCAATCACTATGGTATTTTCTATTGATAAATTTACAAACATACAGTGGGGAGAACAAGTATTTGATACACTGCCGATTTTGTAAGTTTTCCTACTTACAAAGCATGTAGAGGTCTGTAATTTTTATCATAGGTACACTTAAACTGTGAGAGACGGAATCTAAAACAAAAAAAAATCACATTGTATGATTTTTAAGTAATTAATTTGCATTTTATTGCATGACATAAGTATTTGATACATCAGAAAAGCAGAACTTAATATTTGGTACAGAAACCTTTGTTTTCAATTACAGAGATCATACGTTTCCTGTAGGTCTTGACCAGGTTTGCACACACTGCAGCAGGGATTTTGGCCCACTCCTCCATACAGACCTTCTCCAGATCCTTCAGGTTTCAGGGCTGTCGCTGGGCAATACAGACTTTCAGCTCCCTCCAAAGATTTTCTATTGGGTTCAGGTCTGGAGACTGGCTAGGCCACTCCAGGACCTTGAGATGCTTCTTACGGAGCCACTCCTTAGTTGCCCTGGCTATGTGTTTCGGGTCGTTGTCATGCTGGAAGACCCAGCCACGACCCATCTTCAATGCTCTTACTGAGGGAAGGAGGTTGTTGGCCAAGATCTCGCGATACATGGCCCCATCCATCCTCCCCTCAATACGGTGCAGTCGTCCTGTCCCCTTTGCAGAAAAGCATCCCCAAAGAATGAGGTTTCCACCTCCATGCTTCACGGTTGGGATGGTGTTCTTGGGGTTGTACTCATCCTTCTTCTTCCTCCAAACACGGCAAATGGAGTTTAGACCAAAAAGCTATATTTTTGTCTCATCAGACCACATGACCTTCTCCCATTCCTCCTCTGGATCATCCAGATGGTCATTGGCAAACTTCAGATGGGCCTGGACATGCGCTGGCTTGAGCAGGGGGACCTTGCGTGCGCTGCAGGATTTTAATCCATGATGGCGTAGTGTGTTACTAATGGTTTTCTTTGAGACTGTGGTCCCAGCTCTCTTCAGGTTATTGACCAGGTCCTGCCGTGTAGTTCTGGGCTGATCCCTCACCTTCCTCATGATCATTGATGCCCCACGAGGTGAGATCTTGCATGGAGCCCCAGACTGAGGGCGATTGACCGTCATCTTGAACTTCTACCATTTTCTAATAATTGCGCCAACAGTTGTTGCCTTCTCACCAAGCTGCTTGCCTATTGTCCTGTAGCCCATCCCAGCCTTGTGCAGGTCTACAATTTTATCCCTGATGTCCTTACACAGCTCTCTGGTCTTGGCCATTGTGGAGAGGTTGGAGTCTGTTTGATTGAGTGTGTGGACAGGTGTCTTTTATACAGGTAACGAGTTCAAACAGGTGCAGTTAATACAGGTAATGAGTGGAGAACAGGAGAGCTTCTTAAAGAAAAACTAACAGGTCTGTGAGAGCCGGAATTCTTACTGGTTGGTAGGTGATCAAATACTTATGTCTTGCAATAAAATGCAAATTAATTACTTAAAAATCATACAATGTCATTTTCTGGATTTTTTGTTTTAGATCCCGTCTCTCACAGTTGAAGTGTACCTATGATAAAAATTAAAGACCTCTACATGCTTTGTAAGTAGGAAAACCTGCAAAATCGGCAGTGTATCAAATACTTGTTCTCCCCACTGTATGTATATATGTATGTATGTGTATCTATGTATGTATGTGTATATACAGTGGGGAGAACAAGTATTTGATACACTGCCGATTTTGCAGGTTTTCCTACTTACAAAGCATGTAGAGGTCTGTAATTTTTATCATAGGTACACTTCAACTGTGAGAGACGGGATCTAAAACAAAAATCCAGAAAATCACATTGTATGATTTTTAAGTAATTAATTTGCATTTTATTGCATGACATAAGTATTTGATCACCTACCAACCAGTAAGAATTCCGGCTCTCACAGACCTGTTAGTTTTTCTTTAAGAAGCCCTCCTGTTCTCCACTCATTACCTGTATTAACTGCACCTGTTTGAACTCGTTACCTGTATAAAAGACACCTGTCCACACACTCAATCAAACAGACTCCAACCTCTCCACAATGGCCAAGACCAGAGAGCTGTGTAAGGACATCAGGGATAACATTGTAGACCTGCACAAGGCTGGGATGGGCTACAGGACAATAGGCAAGCAGCTTGGTGAGAAGGCAACAACTGTTGGCGCAATTATTAGAAAATTGAAGAAGTTCAAGATGACGGTCAATCACACTCGGTCTGGGGCTCCATGCAAGATCTCACCTTGTGGGGCATCAATGACCATGAGGAAGGTGAGGAATCAGCCCAGAACTACACAGCAGGACCTGGTCAATGACCTGAAGAGAGCTGGGACCACAGTCTCAAAGAAAGCCATTAGTAACACACTACGCCGTCATGGATTAAAATCCTGCAACGCACGCAAGGTCCCCCTGCTCAAGCCAGCGCAGGTCCAGGCCCGTCTGAAGTTTGCCAATGACCATCTGGATGATCCAGAGGAGGAATGGGGGAAGGTCATGTGGTCTGATGAGACAAAAATAGAGCTTTTTGGTCTAAACTCCACTCGCCGTGTTTGGAGGAAGAAGAAGGATGAGTACAACCCCAAGAACACCATCCCAACCGTGAAGCATGGAGGTGGAAACATCATTCTTTGGGGATGCTTTTCTGCAAAGGGGACAGGACGACTGCACCGTATTGAGGGGAGGATGGATGGGACCATGTATCGCGAGATCTTGGCCAACAACCTCCTTCCCTCAGTAAGAACATTGAAGATGGGTCGTGGCTGGGTCTTCCAGCATGACAACGACCCGAAACACACAGCCAGGGCAACTAAGGAGTGGCTCCGAAAGAAGCATCTCAAAGTCCTGGAGTGGCCTAGCCAGTCTCCAGACCTGAACCCAATAGAAAATCTTTGGAGGGAGCTGAAAGTCTTTATTGCCCAGCGACAGCCCCGAAACCTGAAGGGTCTGTATGGAGGAGTGGGCCAAAATCCCTGCTGCAGTGTGTGCAAACCTGGTCAAGACCTACAGGAAACGTATGATCTCTGTAATTGCAAACAAAAGTTTCTCTACCAAATATTAAGTTCTGCTTTTCTGATGTATCAATTACTTATGTCATGCAATAAAATGCAAATTAATTACTTTAAAATCATACAATGTGATTTTCTGGATTTTTGTTTTAGATTCCGTCTCTCACAGTTGAAGTGTACCTATGATAAACATTACAGACCTCTACATGCTTTGTAAGTAGGAAAACCTGCAAAATCGGCAGTGTATCAAATACTTGTTCTCCCCACTGTATATACAGTGGGGAAAAAAAGTATTTAGTCAGCCACCAATTGTGCAAGTTCTCCCACTTAAAAAGATGAGAGAGGCCTGTAATTTTCATCATAGGTACACGTCAACTATGACAGACAAATTGAGATTTTTTTTCCCAGAAAATCACATTGTAGGATTTTTAATGAATTTATTTGCAAATTATGGTGGAAAATAAGTATTTGGTCACCTACAAACAAGCAAGATTTCTGGCTCTCACAGACCTGTAACTTCTTCTTTAAGAGGCTCCTCTGTCCTCCACTCGTTACCTGTATTAATGGCACCTGTTTGAACTTGTTATCAGTATAAAAGACACCTGTCCACAACCTCAAACAGTCACACTCCAAGCTCCACTATGGCCAAGACCAAAGAGCTGTCAAAGAACACCAGAAACAAAATTGTAGACCTTCCCCAGGCTGGGAAGACTGAATCTGCAATAGGTAAGCAGCTTGGTTTGAAGAAATCAACTGTGGGAGCAATTATTAGGAAATGGAAGACATACAAGACCACTGATAATCTCCCTCGATCTGGGGCTCCACGCAAGATCTCACCCCGTGGGGTCAAAATGATCACAAGAACGGTGAGCAAAAATCCCAGAACCACACGGGGGGACCTAGTGAATGACCTGCAGAGAGCTGGGACCAAAGTAACAAAGCCTACCATCAGTAACACACTACGCCGCCAGGGACTCAAATCTCAAATGTATCGTGAGATTTTGAGTGAAAACCTCCTTCCATCAGCAAGGGCATTGAAGATGAAACGTGGCTGGGTCTTTCAGCATGACAATGATCCTAAACACACCGCCCGGGCAACGAAGGAGTGGCTTCGTAAGAAGCATTTCAAGGTCCTGGAGTTGCCTAGCCAGTCTCCAGATCTCAACCCCATAGAAAATCTTTGGAGGGAGTTGAACGTCCGTGTTGCCCAGCGACAGCCCCAAAACATCACTGCTCTAGAGGTGATCTGCATGGAGGAATGGGCCAAAATACCAGCAACAATGTGTGAAAACCTTGTGAAGACTTACAGAAAACGTTTGACCTGTGTCATTGCCAACAAAGGGTATATAACAAAGT
Organism: Coregonus lavaretus; assembly: GCF_964263955.1. Taxonomy (NCBI): domain Eukaryota; kingdom Metazoa; phylum Chordata; class Actinopteri; order Salmoniformes; family Salmonidae; genus Coregonus; species Coregonus lavaretus. The sequence continues at coordinate 17,358,736 of NC_140018.1, read as the reverse complement.
ATTGAGAAACTTTTGTTATTGACCTAATACTTATTTTCCACCATAATTTGCAAATAAATTCGTTAAAAATCCTACAATGTGATTTTCTGGAATTTTCTTTCTCATTTTGTCTGTCATAGTTGACGTGTACCTATGATGAAAATTACAGGCCTCTCTCATCTTTTTAAGTGGGAGAACTTGCACAATTGGTGGCTGACTAAATACTTTTTTCCCCCACTGTATATATGTATGTATGTATATATGCGAGAAAAAACAAAACATATGGGGGATTGGAAGTGATGCAGACAATTACATTGATGGAAGTTACAATTTATCTGCAATATTAAAGCTGATCTACCCCCTAAAAAAAATTATAATAATAATAAAAAAATACAATAAATAAATACAAGTTCACACTGTCAACAAAGTTAGAGTAATTTGATGTTCAGAAGCCCTTCAAAAGAGCCATGTGGTCATTTGTAAAGAAATAATCTCAGAACATGGTTGACTCTGTTCTATTTTGTTTCTCATTAATGGTCACTTCAGGAAGTAAAAGTCTGACCGTCAAACCAAGGCACGTGCGTCCGCATCTTTCATCAGAATCCGCTGACAGTTTCCCGCACGCAGACTTCCACCTGTGGCGGGAAGATGCTGCCTTTGTTTTGTGAGTAATAAACGGATTATAGCGTTACTGGCGACTGCATTAATGCCCGTTATTACTATGGTAATCTATTGTAATATTGCTAAAAACGGACGGAACGCAGAAGCGCAGTGGGCCTTGAGGAGGGGAATTATCTGGGTTGAGATGACACGGCGTGATTACTACGAGGCGACCTCGTGACCCTTTGAATTCAATTTGTATGGTGATGTAACATGATGTAAAGTAGTGTTTTCACCAACAACGAATTCAACAGGAGAAGTTCCGCCCCAAGGAATTTTCAACAAGTGCACGAGGTGAAATGTGCGGGGGATTGTGGAAAGGTTAGCGGCAAGAACCCTGCTTGTGGAGCGGTAGAGAAAATGGAGCTCTGCTCTACTTTATGCAAATTTCAAGTAAATCACCGCCTCTGGTTAAAACCCACTGTAAGGGAAATAATGCACACACAGGCATACAGTTATTCACCTCCTTAAACTTAAGCTACTTTACATTGATTCTGACAGCATTATACAGTGCCTTCGGAAAGTATTCAGACCCCTTGACTTTTCCACATTTTGTTACGTTACAGCCTTATTCTAAAATGGATTAAACTGTTTTATTTCCTCGTCAATCTACACACAATACCCCATAATGACAAAGCCAAAACAGGTTTTTAGAAATCTTTGCTAATTTATTAAAAATAAAAACTGAAATATCACATTTACATAAGTATTCAGACCATTTACACAGTCCTTTGTTTAAGCATATTTGGCAGCGATTACAGCATCGAGTCTTCTTGGCACACCTGTATTTGGGGAGTTTCTCCCATTCTTCTCTGCAGATCCTCTCAAGCTCTGTCAGGTTGGATGGGGAGCATCGCTGCACAGCTATTTTCAGGTCTCTCCAGAGATGTTCGATTGGGTTCAAGTCTGGGATCTGGCTGGGCCACTCAAGGACATTCAGAGACTTGTCCCGAAGCCACTCCTGCATTGTCCTGGCTGTGTGCTTAGGGTCGTTGTCCTGTTGGAAGGTAAACCTTCGCCCCAGTCTGAGGTCCTGAGCGCTCTGCAGCAGGTTTTCATCAATGATCTCTCTGTACTTTGCTCTGCTCATTTTTGCCTCGATCCTGACTAGTCTCCCAGTCCCTGCCGCTGAAAAACATCCCCACAGCATGATGCTGCCACCACCATGCTTTACCGTAGGGATGGTGCCAGGTTTCCTCCAGACGTGACGTTTGGCATTCAGGCCAAAGAGTTCAACCTTGGTTTCATCAGATCAGAGAATCTTGTTTCTCATGGTCTGAGAGTCTTTAGGTGCCTTTTGGCAAACTCCAAGCGGGCTGTAATTTGCCTTTTACTAAGGAGTGGCTTCCGTCTGGCCACTCTACCATAAAGGCCTGATTGGTGGAGTGCTGCAGAGATGGTTGTCCTTCTGGAAGGTTCTCCCATCTCCACAGAGGAACTCTAGAGCTCTGTCAGAGTGACCATCAGGTTCTTGGTCACCTCCCTGACCAAGGCCCTTCTCCCCCGATTGCTCAGTTTGGCTGGGCGGCCAGCTCTAGGAAGAGTCTTGGTGGTTTCAAACTTCTTCCATTTAAGAATGATGGAGGCCACTGTGTTCTTGGGGATTTTACGGACAATTCCTTTGACCTCATGGTTTGGTTTTTGCTCTGACATGCACTGTGGGACCTTATATAGACAGGTGTGTGTGCCTTTCCAAATCATGTCCAATCTATTGAATTTACCACAGGTGGACTGCAATCAAGTTGTAGAAACAGCTGAAGGATAATCAATGGAAACAGGATGCACCTAAGATCAATTTCGAATCTCATAGCAAAGGGTCTGAATACTTATGTAAATAAGGTATTTCAGTTTTTTATTTTTAATAAATTAGCAAACATTTCTAAACCTGTTTTTGCCTTGTCATTATGGGGTATTGTGTGTAGATTGCTTAGGATTTCTTTTTTTAATCCATCTTAGAATAAGGCTGTAACGTAACAAAATGTGGAAAAGGTCAAGGGGTCTGAATACTTTCCGAAGGCACTGTAGATACTTTTTTAGTGTTGACATATTTACATTTACGTCATTTAGCAGATGCTCTTATCCCGAGCGATTTACAGTAGTTAATACATACTGGTCCCTCGTGGGAATCAAACCCACAACCCTGTTGTTGCAATCGCCATGCTCTATCAACTGAGCCACACGGGAAATATCTATGTGAGTTACATACAAATATAAATTAAGCCAACAGACTTGGATGATAGAGTAGGCTAGCCAATCATAATAAAGAAGCCTGACAACTTGTCAACAATGTTCTTGGAAAGAAGAGCTTTGAAGGAAGAAGTTACTTGGCAGGCTTCTGGTGAAATTAGGATGGAGAAGAAGATGAGGAGAAAGAGAGAGAGAAAAAAAGTGCTGCTGTCAGTTTACCATAAGGTATGTGTTACGGATACAGGTATCCTGGATGGGTTTTTGTGTTTTTCCTCTCCTTCTGCCCTAATCACAGGTGTCCTTTGTGTTCCTGATTGGTGGTCGTTGGGGTGTCCCACCTGTCCGACATCCGTTTGTCTGCTGATTGCTGAGGTGGACCAATCAGTGGACATTCCTCTGCATTGCACCACCTGTTTCTGGTTTTTCACTCACACCTCCCATTGTTTTAAAAGCCAGTCAGTTGTGTTTGTTGAGAAAGACAATTTTTCGTATGTGAGTATGGATACTGTGGTGTCCTGTTTTTTTGTGTACTCTATGTTGTGTGTTTCTGGGAAAAGGGGGATTTAGCAAGTTGCCCTTGGGCTTACATTACCCGTAGAAAGAACATTGTCTAAAAACATTAGTTAGACCTGAGCGGACCACCCACTGTAATTTTTGTATGGTTAGCAGTAGCTTAGCGGTTCTTGAGGCAGGCAAGATCAGTTTAGTTTTTTTTTAACATTATTGTTTCATTCCTTGGGTTCTGCTCAGCCCTTTTTCCCAAACCTTTACCGTGTGTTCACAATAAACATTTTGTGTTTGACGGTAGCATGGTGGTCAGTGTATTTCTTGTTCTCACTGTTTCCGTGTCACGATTCTAATTTGCATGAATTATGTTACGGGTCTCTTTTCCATCCACCCTAGATTTTTAAAGCCACGGGGTTCGTAACATAACGTGGGGGTTCGTCCGGGATCTATCTCATTGATACCCATGCTACTCATGCAAATTGGTTTAGTGTCTGGTTCAGTGTTGAGCTTGGAAGCTGTGACTAACTGGTTTTGTGTTCAGTATTCGTCGGCTCGTGTTGCTAGCTTAAGATGGCTACTTTTGAGTTGGATGCCTTTTTGGAAAACCCTACGTGGGAGGTTTTTGATAATTGCCGTAGATTGGATCTACAGGCTTTGGCTGACCACTTTTCTGTACCCATACCAAGGGTTTTAGTGAAAGCAGAAGTTAGGAAAGCGGTGTTAGAGATATTATTGAACGAGCGAGTGCTTGAGTTACCGCCGCCTGAGCCTGCTGCTCCTGTAGGGGATGTGGCTGCTGCTCCGGTAAGCCCGTCGGTGTCTGAGGACGAGGCTAAGGCTCCAGCCATATTGCCCCGTTTTGACCCACTCTCCCCACTGTCCGACAGTGATGCCAGGATGGATGTCCGCTCGACACGGCTCCAAATGGAGGCGGAAGAGAGGGCACAAATCAGGCAAGACAAGCTGGAGACGCGTAAGCTAGAGGCAGAACAGGAGACGCGTAAGATGGATCTGGAGACGCGTAGGCTTGATCAAGAACTGGAGACGCGTAGACTTGATCAGGAACTGGAGATGCGTAAACTGAAACTGGAGGCAGAAACAGCGAGGTTAGTCTGCTCATACTATGCCTGCTAGTGAGCCGTCCTCACCAGTTGTGTCATCTGCTACTTTTGATATTAGTAGACAGATCACCTTGGTACCTGTGTTTAGGGAGTCAGAGGTTGATTCCTATTTCAGTGTTTATGAGCGTATAGCAGTAGCATTGAAATGGCCCGAAGAGGTATGGTGCCTATTACTTCAGTGTAAATTAACAGGTAAAGCCCAAGAGGTTCTGTCAGCGCTACCTCTTGAAGACAGCTTGAATTATGACGTGGTCAAAGCTACTGTTCTTCGTGCCTATGAGCTGGTTCCTGAGGCATATCGACAGAGATTTAGGTCTCATAAAAAGTATTCTACTCAGACTTATGTGGAGTTTGCTAGAGACAAAATAAATCTGTTTGACAAATGGCACACTGCTAGTAAGGTAACTGATTTTAACTCTCTACGGGAGTTAATCTTGTTAGAAGAGTTTAAAAATTGCTTACCTGAACGCATTGTAGTTTATCTGAACGAACAGAAAGTATCCTCACTGTCGGAAGCGTCTGTATTGGCAGACGAGTTTGTGTTGACGCATAAGAGTGTGTTTTCGGCTCCTACGGAGAGCAGGGCCGCGGAGTAGCTAACTTTTAGTCCTAGTCGACCAGCAGTACATCCAGCACGCCCAAAAGATGTGCGTCACTGTTTCTATTGTCATAAGGTGGGACATATGGTTAATGATTGCTTTCTGCTAAAACGCAAACAGGGGATGCCTCAGCACACCAGGCCGCCAACAGGTGTTGGGCGGATTCGTACGGTTGTAAGGCCGGAATCAAAACAGATGCCTCATAGTGAATGTGGTTTGAAAGTCCCAGTCCCAGATCACAGTTATGAACCGTTCATTTTTGAGGGGTTTGTTTCCATATCAGATGACGAAGCGTCTCAGCGTCCGGTTAGAATCCTCAGAGATACTGGTGCGGCGCAGACGTTCATACTATCTGATGTGTTGCCCGATAATACATATTGTGGTTCCAGTGTGTTAGTACAAGGAATTGAAATGGGATTCGTCCCAGTGCCATTGCACTTTGTGAACGTACACTCTGAGTTAGTCAGTGGATTGTTCAGAGTTGGGGTACGTCCTATGTTGCCAGTAAAAGGTGTAACATTTATAATGGGCAACGATATTGCCGGAGGAAAGGTGATACCCCTATTGGAGGTAATGGACAAAAGTGACCAGTCTCTCTCCGAGGAGCTGGCACAGGGTTATCCAGATGTGTTCCCCGCTTGTGCTGTCACACGTGCTCAAGCACGACAAGTGGGTGACGTGATAGATTTGTTGAACACGATTCTATTCAGAGAGTGTGACCCAGAGGATAGCTTGGGTGCTACCTCTGGTAAGCTGGTGCAGTCTGACCAACAGCCCAGGGAAAGGAAGAAGTATGTGGAACTTGTTGCTGAGGCAATACAGTTACCAGTCACTCGTGAGCAGCTGATCTCTAACCAGAAGGTTGACATTAGCCTGGCTAAATGTTTTTCTAGTGTTGTCTCAGTGGAGGAGCTAAAGAAGAAAAACATGGCATATTTCATTGATGGTAATCTCCTCATGCCTAAATGGACATCCCATGTTGACGCTGGCGGAGAATGGAATGCTGTTTACCAAATAGTGATTCCTACAGCCTTTCGACAAAATGTTTTATCCCTCGCTCATGATCACCAGTGGTCCGGACATCTGGGAGTCACCAAGACTTATGATCGGGTTTTGCGACATTTCTTTTGGCCTGGTTTAAAACAAGATGTGGTTCAGTTCTGTCGGACTTGCCACACCTGTCAAGTAACTGGGAAACCGAACCAGGTTATTCCTCCCGCGCCACTTTGTCCCATACCTGCCATAGGTGAACCATTCGAACATGTGATGGTTGATTGTGTTGGACCATTACCAAAGACAAAATCTGGTAACCAGTTTCTGTTGAGGATTATGTGTGTGGCCACCAGGTACCCAGAGGCCATTCCTCTGCGAAGGATTACTGCTCCGGTGGTGAGTAAAGCTTTGATCAAATTATTCTCAACTTTTGGGTTACCTAAGGTGGTACAAACTGATCAGGGTACGAATGTCCTTTCTAAGCTTTTCAAACAAGTGTTAAAATCCTTGTCAGTTACACACCGTGTGTCAAGCGCATATCACCCAGAGTCTCAGGGTGCGCTTGAACGTTGGCATCAGACACTGAAGTCTATGCTCCGTAAATATTGCTTGGAATCTGAGAAGGATTGGGATGAGGGAGTTCCTCTTGTTTTGTTTGCTGTTCGTGAGATGGTACAGGAATCCCTAGGGTTCAGCCCAGCTGAACTGGTGTTTGGACACACCATGAGAGGACCTATGAAAGTCCTTAAGGATCAGTTTTTATCACAAGAGTTGTGTGTGAAAGAAAATGTGTTGGACTATGTTAGTCGCTTTCGTGAGCGCCTACATAGTGCCTGTGCTCTAGCAAAGGAAGCGCTGTCTTTCTCACAGAGACGGATGAAACGGCACTATGACAATCTGGCTGTTTCTCGTTCACTGCAGCCAGGTGACCAAGTTCTTGTATTGTTGCCTGTACCAGGAGCGTCATTGTCAGCACGTTTCTCTGGTCCTTATGTAATTGAAAAAAACTAAGTGAAACTGACTACGTGATACAGACTCCTGATCGAAAACGCCAATCTCGTGTGTGCCACGTTAACATGTTGAAGACATACCACACCAGACCCGTCACTCAGATAGACAGTCCAGAGAAACTGGCCGAGTCGGCTGTCTCTATTGCTGCTGCGGCTGTAGTGGGAGGTCATGTTAATGATGTGGACGGAGATGGTTTGGAGTTGCGCAATACTCAGCAGCAATGTGCTAGATTGCCCAATTCAGAGATGCTGCTGTCTCTCCCGTCAAGCCTGATTCATTTAACGGATGGACAGTCAGATGATATTGTGAGGCTATTACACAGCTTTCCATGTCTTTTTAATGATGTTCCTACATGCACAAATGTGTTAGAACATTACATTAATGTTGGAAACGCTGCACCTATCAAGCAACATGCTTATCGTGTCAACGTCTCTAAAAGAAAGATAATGAGGGATGAGGTCGGTTATTTGCTGGAGAATAACCTGGCTATGCCGAGTTCAAGTCCTTGGAGTTCTCCGTGCATTCTGGTTCCCAAACCTGATGGGACATCCAGGTTATGTACGGACTATCGAAAGGTTAATGCTGTCACAGTGCCCGACTCGTTCCCGTTACCCAGACTGGATGACTGTATTGACACTGTTGGTGCTGCTACTTATGTAACCAAACTAGATCTTCTAAAAGGTTACTGGCAGGTGCCGTTAACCTCACGTGCCTCCGACATCTCTGCCTTTGTGACCCCAGACCACTTCCTACAATATGCTGTCATGGCATTTGGGATGCGGAACGCACCAGCCACATTCCAACGCCTGGTTAACACAGTATTGGCTGGAGTTCCTAATTGTAGTGCTTACCTTGATGATCTTGTCATTTATTCAACTGAGTGGTCAGATCATGTTAACACAGATTCAAAATCTGCAAGTGTATTTTTGATTCACAGCAGAATATTCATAGTCCTAAATGGATTTGCAATAATTCTGAAAATAAATTATGCTCGCAAATCTTATTGAATATATTCAAATATCAAGTTACAAGTTTGCGATCGTTGTTAAATCTTTAACACATTATACAATCTTGCGAAATTAAATGAAACATGAATCGTCCTTGCAACCATGAATCTGAATGTGCGACCACGAAATTCAAAATACAAACTCACGTAGTTCTGTCATCATTATAATCCCATAGATTAAAGGAACAATTATAAATGGTTTTGTACACATTTATCGTTCACCTGGAACCAGTTGTTGTGATGAATTATATTTAGCTCATTCTTTTCCCTCATTAAAGCAGCAATCAGTAGTTTAAACAATAACAAAGCACTCTCCGCCCCTGTTTCGGTAAAAATCTGAGGGATGGAGCAGGAGAAATATAATCACTCTCAAATTCATAGCCATAGCTATGTTTGTTTACATTTACTTGGTTTACAAACATTGGAGTAAAATAAGCTTATATTTTGGGTATGACAGTTGAACTATGCTCATGAGGCATTTATAAGTTATGTTCTTCAAGAATTAATGGGTACATATCATTTTTTTATAAATCCAAAAATGGATGTAGCAACAGCAGATTGCACCTTTAATGTATGTGTTTTGGTAACACTACTCTGTGTGAGTGTTTGATGTTGTAATGGTTCTGAGTGTTCCAGTCACTAGGTTTGAAAGAGAACTTAGTTCAAAAAGAATAATTTCAGCGTCACGGTTGACAGTCTTATCTCTTGCTCAGTGCACTGAACACTTGAAAATCTATCTCATCATGAACAACCCACTGAAATAAATGCACACTGGATTGAATGTGTGTATATACTCAATCAACATACACACACACACACACAGCGCTGATACAGTATATAATTCACATTCTCACACAAGTGCAATCAAATCTCATTCACATTTTCAAACACATATGCCTGTATAGAGTAGATACATCAATACTCGCTGTGCTTTGGAATTTAAAAAGCTCATTTAGCACAGTTGGGTTAAATGGATGTTGAAGTTTATTGTGCTGTAGTTGTATTCTGCCTCTAAAACCTCAGCTCTCTTTTTTATTGGAATAGTGTTGTACTTCTACTATATTCTTAATGCTGTTAAAGTGAGATTCGGTTAGCTAACATGGTTATGTTAAGTAATTAAGTATTTTATAATTGATGAAGGAAAAATATATTTTCTTTAAAGACTGTTGGGAGAGAGTGATGGGTTGTTAAAAAGAAAAGGTATAGAGTATGGTTCAATAAGGTCATTATAGATAGGGAAGAGAATCAATAAACGGACCCTATATTTTAAGATGAGTTTAGTTAAGCCAATGTTGGAAGTTTGGTTGTGATTCGTCTTTCCACGGCATGAGAATATATATTTTTTGCTGCTATTGCAGCAAGGACTATAAATTGTTATTTATGCGAATCAGTTTCATCTGAGAGGATGAATACGTGTGGTTCACATGGGAGTTTTGTTTGAACAGTTTTGAGGACTGTTTCCGAAAAGTTATATTTCTTTTAGACCAGTAATGTCAGTGAAAAATATGCTAACATGATTGCCCGCTAGCTCGGTTAAGCTAGCGAGAACTTAATAAGATAGTTAAGAAGATATTTGAGGTAAGAAAATCATGAATTCTTAAGAAATGTTTGAGGAATTGCACTTACGAACTATCTTATGTTTTTTGAATCTGGGCACTGAAGCATAAGTGAGCTTCGAATCACAGCTCAATTTAGACTGCGCCAGATTTCAATGAGCAGGGGGGGAATTTACACTTGATTGTTGGTAATGTAATATTCTCAGTTCTCTCAGACTTGTGTGTGTGTGTGTGTGCTACTAGCATCAGGGTATGTTTGTATATTTTAAAATTACATGTATCACCCTATTGTGTTGGCACAGGGGTGAGACACACACCATGCAATTCGAACACAAATTATCAGCCATCTGCCATCGGCACTGCTCCAGACTTCTGTCCCTATCATAACCCTGTGAGGACTAGCCAAAGCTGGGACACTACTTGGCCTGACCCTGGCCAACCCAGGAAAATACCTAAAGGTTATTAATGTAATGGAAGGAATGCACTGTATTAAATTAACCAACAGTGGTGTAATATACTTAAGTAAAAATACTTTGAAGTACTACTTATGTCATTTATTGGGAGTATCTGTACTTTACTATTTATATTTTTGACTTTTTCTTCACTACAATCCTAAAGAAAACAATGTACTTTTTACCCTATACATTTTCCCTGACACCCAAAAGTACTCATACATTTTGAATGCTTAGCAGGACAGGAAAGGGGTCCAATTCACACATTTATAAAGAGAACATCCCTGGTCATCCCTACTGCCTCTGATCTGGCGGAATCATTAAAAAACAATGCTTTGTTTGTAAATTATGTCTGAGTGTTGGAGTGGCGATCTGTAAATAAAACAAATATACAAAACATTGTGCTGTCTGGTTTGTTTAATATAAGGAATTTTAAATGATTTATACTTTTACTTTTAATACTTAATTATATTTTAGCAATTGCATTTACTTTTGATACTTAAGTATATTTCAAAGCAGATACCTATGGACTTTTACTCAAGTAGTATTTTACTGGGTGACTTTCACTTGAGTCATTTTCTGTTGTGCTTGTGACTCTGCACTTTCCGGCTCTTCCTGTTGTTGTCTCTGGGATTGTTATGGAGGCACTGACACATCCTGTTACCCAGAATATGAGGAAGCTTTCCCTGTGGGGATGTATGTCTGAGGGAGAAGATAACTATGAGACCACCCATCCTCTCATCTCTCCAGGAAGGGTGAAGGGAGATATCTGGAATAATTATATTCCCTGTGGTGAGCCTTACACATCATCCATTCGTCAAACCTGCCATATGTCAGTCCCAAGTCAAATGGATGACGCTTTTGCCCTTTTGGGTCCATATCTTTAAATTCAATTCAATATGGTTTCATTAATCTCCTAAGGAGCAATTTAGAAGGCATTGTCAAAGCTCAAGAGCACATACAGTGCATTCGGAAAGCATTCAGACCCCTTGACTTTTTCCACATTTTGTTAAGTTACAGCCTTATTCTAAAATGGATTACATTTATATTTTTCCTCAGCAATCTACACACAATACCCTATAATGACGAAGCGAAAACAGGTTTTTAGACATTTTTGCAAAAACAGAAATACCTTATTTAAATAAGTATTCTGACCCTTTGCTATGAGACTCGAAATTGAGGTCAGGTGCATCCTGTTTCCATTAATCATCCTTGATGTTTCTATAACTTGATTGGAGTCCACCTGTGGTAAATTCAATTGATTGGACATGATTTGGAAAGGCACCTGTCTATATAAGGTCCCACAGTTGACACTGCATGTCAGAGCAAAAACAAGCCATGAGGTCGAAGGAATTGTCCGTAGAGCTCAGAGACAGGATTTTGTCGAGGCACAGATCTGGGGAAGGGTACCAAAAAAATATCTGCATTATTGAAGGTCCCCGAGAACATAATTTTTAAATGGAAGGAGTTTGGAACTACCAATACTTTTCTTAGAGCTGGCAGCCCAGCCAAACTGAGCAATCGGGGGAGAAGGGCCTTGGTCAGCAACCAACAACCCGATGGTCACACTGACAGAGCTCCAGAGTTCCTCTGTGGAGATGGGAGAACCTTCCAGAAGGACAACCATCTCTGCAGCACTCCACCAATCAGGCCTTTGTGGTAGAGTGGCTAGAAGGAATCCACTCCTCAGTAAAAGGCACATGACAGCCCGCTTGGAGCATGACAGCCCGCTTGGAGCCTGAATGCCAAGCGTCATGTCTGGAGGAAACCTGGCACCATCCCTACGGTGAAGTGTGGTGGTGGCAGCATCATGCTGTGGGGATGTTTTTCAGTGGCAGGGACTGGGAGACTAGTCAGGATCGAGGCAAAGATGAACGGAGCAAAGTACAGAACGATCCTTGATGAAAACCTGCTCCAGAGCGTTAAGGACCACAGACTGGGGGCGACCCTAAGCACACAGCCAAGACAATGCAGGAGTGGCTTCGGGACAAGCCTCAATGTCCTTGAGTGGCCTAGCCAGAGCCCGGACTTGAACCCGATCGAATATCTCTGGAGAGTCCTGAAAATAGCTGTGCAGTGACACTCCCCATCCAACCTGACAGAGCTTGAGAGGATCTGCATAGAAGAATGGGAGAAACTCCCCAAATACAGGTGTGCCAAGCTTGTAGCGTCATACCCAAGAAAACACAAGGCTGTAATCGCTGCCAAAGGTGCTTCAACAAAGTACTGAGTCAAAAGTTTGAATAATGATGTAAATGTCAAATTTCATTTTACAAGTTTGGAAAAATGTCTAAAAACCTGTTTTTGCTTTGTCATTGTGGGGTATTGTGTGTAGATTGATGAGGGGAAAATCAATTTTAGAATAAGGCTGTAATTTAACAAAATGTGGAAAAAGTGAAGGGGTATGAATATTTTCCGAATGCACTGTATTTGACAGACATATGATACATAAATATGAGTAACCAAAAATGTATAATTAATCAAATCCCAAACCCGATACACACACACACACACACACACACACACACACAGACAACCGCAAACGTGATCGTCTGTCTTTGAGAGCTCTAGCTCCTCCAGTGTTTTTTGTGAACCTTCCAATCTCCCTCCAGACTAGTGCTTCACAAACAGCTGTCAGGAGCTGTGACAGGTTAATCAATACAGGGCTGAAATGAGAGGAGCACACGAGGGACTTGGCCTCTCAGATCTAAGTCCCACGAAACCCCGCTTTTCAGACTAGACCTAAGAATGCTACACGCTAACAACAACAAATAACTGACACTGTCTCTTTTAACTTTCCCCCTGCTGTCTGAGGGATGTGTCTGGGCGTATCAGGTCGTCGAAGGAGGAGGGCGTCGGGTAAGCTTGGCTTTATACATAGCTTGGGCTTTGTCGAGTAAGGCTTAAACTATGTATTTAGATTGTAGTTAGGTATTGTAGGTAGTTATCGTGGGTTGTTGTATGTAATTATTGTAGGTTAGTATTGTATTCGGCTGTGCCGGGTGTAGCACGAAGCTAGCTGGCTAACCCACCACCTGGACTAGCTGGCAAGTAGCTATTAGCAACGGTATAGTTGTTTCACGCCTGAGAGTGCCTGTAATTACGCCAGCTGGCTGCCTACAATAATTACATACAATTATTGCCTACCATTCAGCTGTTTTCTAACCTCATTGTCTGAACCGTTAACGTTAGGTAGCAAGTGGCTACTGTGCTTGAAATTCAGCTAGCTTATTGCTACCTGGATAGCTACTAGTAAACAATAGCTGGAACGACCGAGCGAACAGACGCGAACTGGCTGAGTCAATTCAGTGGCTAGCTTTGCACTTGGCTAGCTAACAGTAGCTGCTAGGGGTAAGTCATAACCTACATTTGTGTTTTGTTTTTTTACATATTGATAGCCCGAGTCGTTCAAGGAATTCGGGACATGGGTGACTAGTTAACGTTAGTTTGGCTCTCTCTGTGTGTTCGTGCCGTGAAAGGAGGGGTTCTTCTTTGTCTGAAAGCAATGGCTAGCTAGTTTGCTAACTATTCTAGCTAACTAACTGGCTGAATAAGTTGACGACGGACTCGCTCAAGCTGTCGGGACTAACCCACAACGTTAGACACGGACACGAACGATCTGCTTGCGTGTTGATACACTGGTGGTTTGTTGTGGCCGGCATGCCAGCTGGCTGTGGCGTCTTATGACGAGGTGCCCGGACGATTTTCACGGAATAATACTGCACCTAGTTAGCTAGCTGAATAAACTAAGTTAGTCTATTCCTAGAAAACATTGAACCGCTGTAGTTTACAACAATTATAGTTTCTGAGGTGGAAGTTGGGAGAGTTATATTTGGGGGTTGTGGTGAGGGAGGCCCCGCTCTCTCCTTTCCCAGATGTTTAGTTCATTTCATTCCGATCTCCTCTGCATTATTGTAGCCATCTGCTGCAGCCTGTCAACTATGCCTCTGCCTATCCCTGTTCTCTCCTCTCCGCACAGGCTACACAAACTCCTCACACCACGTGGCTGCTGCCTCTCTAACCTGATGGTCCCTGCACGCACCTCCCACGTGGAGTTCCAGGTCTCAGGCAGCCTCTGGAACTGCCGTTCTGCTGCCAACAAGGCAGAGTTCATCTCAGCCTATGCTACCCTCCAGTCCCTCGACTTCTTGGCGCTGACGGAAACATGGATTACCACTGAAAACACTGCTACTCCTGCTGCTCTCTCCTCGTCTGACCATGTGTTCTCGCATACCCCGAGAGCATCTGGTCAGCGGGGTGGTGGCACAGGAATCCTCATCTCTCCCAAGTGGACATTCTCAATTTTTCCCCTGACCCATCTGTCTATCTCCTCATTTGAATTCCATGCTGTCACAGTCACTAGCCCATTTAAGCTTAATATCCTTGTCATTGGGGCTCCTGAGTGGCGCAGTGGTCTAAGGCACTGCATCGCAGTGCTAACTGTGCCACTAGAGATCCTGGTTCGAATCCAGGCTCTGTCGCAGCCGGCCGCGACCGGGAGACTCATGGGCGACGCACAATTGGCCCAGCGTTGTCCAGGGTAGGGGAGGGAATGGCCGGCAGGGATGTAGCTCAGTTGATAGAGCATGGCGTTTGCAACGCCAGGGTTGTGGGTTCGATTCCCACGGGGGGCCAGTATAAAAAAAATATGTATTCACTAACTGTAAGTCGCTCTGGATAAGAGCGTCTGCTAAATGACTAAAATGTAAATGTAAATGTAATCTATCACCCTCCAGGTTCCCTTGGAGAGTTCATCAATGAGCTTGATGCCTTGATAAGTTCCTTTCCTGAGGATGGCTCACCCCTCACAGTTCTGGGGGATTTCAACCTCCCTACGTCTACATTTCTCTCTGCCTCCTTCTTTCCACTCCTCTCCTCTTTTGACCTCACCCTCTCACCGTCCCCCCCTACTCACAAGGCAGGCAATACGCTTGACCTCATCTTTACTAGATGCTGTTGTTCTACTAATCTCACTGCAACTTCCCTCCAAGTCTCCGACCACTACTTTGTATCCTTTTCTCTCTCCCTCTCCTCCAACACTACTCACTCTGCCCCTACACAGATGGTAATGCGCCGTCGCAACCTTCGCTCTCTCTCTCCCGCTACTCTCTCCTCTTCCATCCTATCATCTCTTCCCTCTGCTCAATCCTTCTCCCTCCAATCTCCTGATTATGCCTCCTCAACCCTCCTCTCCTCCCTTTCTGCATCCTTTGACTCTCTATGTCCCCTATCCTCCCGGCCGGCTCGGTCCACCCCTCCAGCTCCGTGGCTTGATGACTCATTGCGAGCTCACAGAACAGAGCTCCGGGCAGCTGAGCGGAAATGGAAGAAAACTAGACTCCCTGCGGACCTGGCATCTTTTCACTCCCTCCTCTCTACATTTTCTTCATCTGTTTCTGCTGCTAAGGCCACTTTCTACCACTCTAAATTCCAAGCATCTGCCTCTAACCCTAGGAAGCTCTTTGCCACATTCTCCTCCCTGCTGAATCCCCCCCCCCCCCCCCCCATCCTCCCTCTCTGTGGATGACTTCGTCAACCATTTTGAAAAGAAGGTTGACGACATCCGATCCTCGTTTGTTAAGTCAAATGACACTGCTGGTCCTGCTCACACTGCCCTACCCTATGCTTTGACTTCTTTCTCCCCTCTCTCTCCAGATAAAATCTTGCGACTTGTGACGGCAGGCCGCCCAACAACCTGCCCGCTTGACCCTATCCCCTCCTCTCTTCTCCAGACCATCTCCGGTGACCTTCTCCATTACCTCACCTCGCTGATCAACTCATCCTTGACCGCTGGCTATGTCCCTTCCGTCTTCAAGAGAGCGAGAGTTGCACCCCTTCTCAAAAAACCAACACTCGATCCCTCTGATGTCAACAACTACAGACCAGTATCCCTTCTTTCTTTTCTCTCCAAAACTATTGAGCGTGCCGTCTTTAGCCAACTCTCTTGCTATCTCTCTCAGAATGACCATCTTGATCCAAACCAGTCAGGTTTCAAGACTGGTCATTCAACTGAGACTGCTCTTCTCTGTGTCACGGAGGCTCTCTGCACTGCTAAAGCTAACTCTCTCTCCTCTGCTCTTGTCCTTCTAGACCTGTCTGCTGCCTTTGATACTGTGAACCATCAGATCCTCCTCTCCACCCTCTCCGAGCTGGGCATCTCCGGCGCGGCTCACTCTTGGATTGCGTCCTACCTGACCGGTCGCTCCTACCAAGTGGCGTGGCGAGAAGCTGTCTCCGCACCACGTGCTCTCACCACTGGTGTCCCCCAGGGCTCAGTTCTAGGCCCTCTCCTATTCTCGCTATACACCAAGTCACTTGGCTCTGTCATATCCTCACATGGCCTCTCCTATCATTGCTACGCTGACGACACACAACTAATCTTCTCCTTTCCCCCTTCTGATAACCAGGTGACGAATCGCATCTCTGCATGTCTGGCAGACATATCAGTATGGATGACGGATCACCACCTCAAGCTGAACCTTGGCAAGACGGAGCTGCTCTTCCTCCCGGGGAAGGAATGCCTGTTCCATGATCTCGCCATCACGGTTGACAACTCCGTTGTGTCCTCCTCCCAGAGTGCGAAGAGCCTTGGCGTGACCCTGGACAACACCCTGTCGTTCTCCGCAAACATCAAGGCGGTGACCCGATCCTGTAGGTTCATGCTCTACAACATTCGGAGAGTACGACCCTGCCTTACACAGAAAGCGGCACAGGTCCTAATCCAGGCACTTGTCATCTCCCGTCTGGATTACTGCAACTCGCTGTTGGCTGGGCTCCCTGCCTGTGCCATTAAACCCCTACAACTCATCCAGAATGCCGCAGCCCGTCTGGTGTTCAACCTTCCCAAGTTCTCTCACGTCACCCCGCTCCTCCGCACACTCCACTGGCTTCCAGTTGAAGCTCACATCTGCTACAAGACCATGGTGCTTGCCTACGGAGCTGTGAGGGGAACGGCACCTCCGTACCTTCAGGCTCTGATCAGTCCCTACACCCAAACGAGGGCATTGCGTTCATCCACCTCTGGCCTGCTGGCTCCCCTACCTCTGCGGAAGCATAGTTCCCGCTCAGCCCAGTCAAAACTGTTCGCTGCTCTGGCACCCCAATGGTGGAACAAGCTCCCTCACGACGCCAGGACAGCGGAGTCACTCACCACCTTACGGAGACATTTGAAACCCCACCTCTTTAAAGAATACCTGGGATAGGATAAAGTAATCCTTCTACCCCCCCCTTACCCCAACCCCCCCCCCCCCCCCCCCCCCCCCCCCCCCCAAAAAAAAATAATAATAAAAAAAAACATTGTAAAGTGGTTATCCCACTGGCTATAAGGTGAATGCACCTATTTGTAAGTCGCTCTGGATAAGAGCGTCTGCTAAATGACGTAAATGTAAATGTTAACTCTTCTTATCAAACAGATATTGGCATTTCTATGGGCTAGAGCTGTAGCAAGCTCTTCATGAGTGCAATTCAATTCCACAACTTTGTGAAAACAAATTCTTTAGGAATTTTTACATAGCCTATAGCAAATTAACCTGATAATCTACATGTCATTTGCTTTATAAATAGGCTTTAAAAAATAACATAACTCAATACTCACATACCCACAATCCCCTTGGTGAGCTATTTCCCTTTGGAGCCTTGCAGCCCATGGCAACCTACAATACTCACTCCAAACATTCATTATTTATTGGCTGACACGGTCCTCATGGAGTTGATGATGCCATACCTCACAGTCTCACCTGAATAGACGTGTTATTAAAGGTGAGCTGTGAGTAGCAGTGTACCTGCTGTCCTAGATTACCTGAGAATATGTTTGAATTCAAGTCAGTACAATACCTCAGTTGTATTTTTTCTGTGCTGTCCTTTCAACGTTGAGTGTTTTGTGTTTGAGTCAGGGTTGGACACGTCTCATTGTGGATCATTCCCTTCTCTCTTGACAGGAGCAGATGGAGATGATTGTCCAACACAGAGGTCAGTGGGAATCCGTCACTCCATCTTTCTAAAAACGGTGCCATTAGACTGACTGACAACTCAGTGAAGTGCTTCTGGCTCAGCTAATAATATCTTATAATTAGAGTGAATATTCAGTACCATTAGTGTAGCATGCACTGCACTATAGGTAGATCAGAGATGAAGGCAACACAAGCCTATTCATTCACATACAATACATGAAATGACTAGTGTCACAAGTACATTGTTTTGATCCCATGTAGTGATGTGAAATGTTGTTTTCCAGTTTAAACATGAAAGGGACACTCATGTCCTTGACACCCAGTGTGACCATCTGTGCACCACTGCAATGCCTATGCTGTAATGCATTCAAGCTTGTGATGTGAAACATGTTACAGTGCCGTACCATACCATGGATTCTGCATAGCTTGAAAAGTGATGTAATAATTGTAGCACTTCAAATTGTGTCATTTTTTCATGTACAAACAGCTCATCTATTGACAGAGGTCAAATGCTTTGTTATCCTTTCATATCATCATTCACTTCAAACATTCATTGTTTCACACATCTGTTAGATGAATCAATTGGTGTAGGTGTGTTAGATCTAACAGTTCCCCATCACTCACGTCACTATAGCTTGTACGCACAAGCACACACACACAGTGGGAGTCGGAGATCCAAATGAGCAGGGAATCTGTTTATAGGTGTCACACACACACTTCATGTTCTCATGTTCACATAATAGCTAATTTACCTTGCCCTATTACTTGAGCAATGTTCTACACCGTATGGTTTCATTCTCGGCTCTTTGGTTTACATCTAATCTAGATAAAAAGTTCAATAATCTTGTGTAGGATTTGCTTCAACAATGCAGAGATATAAAATACCTGTGTTAATCCATCACATTCTGTTTACCTGTATCGAACAGCTTATCACAATAATCAGACAATTATCTGTCAGTGCCACTGTTACCAGGATTACGTTGTTTATTCTGGCGCCAATGGAGACCATTTCCAGTGGCTGCACCTAATCCAAAGCATCACAGAGGTCTGTTAGGGTGAATGTTAAGCAATAACAAAGTCTACAGACGTATATGTTTGTGTGTGTGTGTCTGTGTGCATGTGAATGCATATGTGCGTGTGTATTGGGGGTATTGAGTGTGTGTGTGTGTGGGTGGATATGTGTGTGGTTGTCCGTGTGTGGGGCTATGGTTGCCAAGAGAGACGGTGGGCAGATTTGTGTGGGTGTGTAGCTAGTGTTCGTAGATCATTCATTATGCATAACATTAGCATTATAAAACTGTATACATTACATTACTGCTGTTAAACAATGTTTCAGCATGATCATTAGTTAGTGAATCTAACTATATAGCCACAATACATTGTAGGTTGCCGTTTATTGTCATCAATCTTGCCCTGGAGGCAGAACTGAGTGATGTGCACTAAAATTGGCTATATCGTAAACATTTATGAAAACGAAAATGTGCTTAGATTTGATGACTTTGTGGCTATGCTAGCTAGTGACCATTCTGCAGAGTTGCCTCCAGGTCAAGATTCATGACAATAAATGACAACCTGGCCATTCATTACCCAAGTCTGCTCACTCATGTCCCTCTTGAGGCAGGGTTGGACACGTCTCATTGTGGATCATTCCCCACAAGTTATGATCTGGTTTACATCCTATGCAAATACTGTTCTTATCTTTATATAAACTATCCTCATACCATTTCCTACTTCTTATGTTTACCCTTCCTTTCAACTTTTTCTCCAACTTCTCCAAATCCCTCCCTATTTAAAAGGCATTTGGAATTTCATTATTGTGCAAATACCAGCATCCATTTGATATCCCTTTAAATGTGAACAAGGGAAATAAGTGATTTATCCGCAGATCAAAACTGCATTAAGCAGACAGTCCGGCAGAGCCCCAGCTAGCTGGCTCCCTGCTGTGTTCATCTGTTCTACACAAAACAGTTGTGGCTTAAATATCATCCCATATTGATGTGTTGTCCCAACATCTCCATAAATAACGACTGGGCTGTTCTCGACACCACTGTGCCAATGATGGAGATGTTGATAAAACTTTAACGTTACGAATGAGTTATGGCCAACTGAATAGGAGAGAGTTTAAGCATGGTGGCAAATGCATGAGCAACAAAAAACGTCCGGACTGATTCACTTGTAGGAAAGAGCACTTCGTCCTGTTCATTTTAATGGATTGACATTTGGAGGGAAGCGGTGTTGATTAATGGGGGAGAGGGTTGGCGGAGAGGGTTTGTCTCAGGTGAATTGAAAAATGTTTCCTTCCTGATTGTCCCTAAATGGGTTCCTCTTTAAATTGAAACTCAATACTTAACTCTCCAATAAAACATTGATTATATTCAATTGGATTGAGTTTCATTACTATCACTTTAAAAGATGCATCCATTGAGATTTTGGTATAACCTACTAGAATATTGCAGCTTGATCATCAAGCTCTCCATTGAAGCTATTAAGAGACTATACCCATAAAAAATAGTTAGTAAGGGAAGTAACCAGATTATGCCAAGAGCAATGGGGTTAGACAGAATCTTCTCTGGTCATCAGTACACCACATCAGGTGCGCAACTTTGGTTTTAGAAGTGGGGGGGGACATTTCAATTATAAAACTGGGGGGGACAAAAATGCAATTTCAGAATGTGGGGGGGACATGTCCCCGTCCCCAGTGAAAGTTGCGCCCCTGCACCACATGACCATGTTATGGTGCTTTCAAGACAACTGGGAATTCGGAAAAGAACGAGGTCAAATCGTGACGTCAGTGATCTTCAGGTGAGAAAGTCAGAGCTCTAGGAAGATGCCAGAGTTTCCGACTTGGAATTCTGAGTTGGAAGCTAATTTCTTTCTGAGTTCCCAGTTGTCTTGAACGCACTGAAGTTGGAGATTTCTCAGTTCCCAGTTGTCTTAAACACGGCATTAGCTTCTATAATGACCTCGTAGGTGGAGGTTAGTGTCACATGTGTGGTAGTGCAAAACCAAGACTAATTTCCAGTTCTCAAATGGGGATCTATTAACTCATGAGGCTTAAGAGGTAGTTTGGGGAATCTTCATGTCCCAAAATAAAGTACACTCAAACATGGCAAACACTCCCAAATCAAACACTGGCCCTTTAAAGCAATATCTAAAGTAAACTTAAGTACTGGGAAATATATTATTCAACCAGGGCAGACAGAGCTTCAAAACTTATCATATTGGGGTTCTGTTCTGACTGGTCCAATGACTGCAACAGAGCTTCGTCTCCTTACAGCTCGCTCGCTCTCACCCATTTTAATGCCACTGCGTAGCCTTTGTACTGCTGCTGCAGCCCTAATTGCAAATCTTGGGGCATTGGCCACTACAACCCACAGGTTGAAGCTGAGGTGGGAGGTGTGTGAGCACCTGAGGGGTGTGCAGCTGAGTCAATTAAGTTACTGTGGAGAGCTGCCACACCTAGCCACCAAATGGGGCCAAAAGCGGGCCTTTCCCATCCCTAAAACCCTCGGGTGCTCGCACATCTACGACCTCAGCTTCAACCTGTGGGTTGTAGCAGCCAATGCCCCTAGAGCGTTTTCGCTTGACAGGGCATCTGATCCAAAGCCATTGAGGTTCAGCCTCACCCTGGTTCACCCTCTTCATGGGTCGGGATCACTGCCACTTTCTGGGAGACACACATGACAACTGGTTATTGAGAGGGAGGAGTTTCTCACCTCAATGCATCTGTACCTCCTCACCAGCCTTCCTGTTCTCCTTTGAATGCCTAGCAAGTGTCCTCCTTGAGCGGCTTGACTCCATCCAATTGTGCCTCAGCGTTCTGAGTCTTGTTCTTTCGTCACAGAACTGTTCAGAAATTGTATTGTCCTTAACAGATTATTTTGCTTTATCACCTCCGGTCTTTCTTGCAAAACCATGCTTCTTCAACCTACTTCTCAGAGTAGAGCAGGTGTCTTCAACCTTTTCTTGCCCAGGGACCCCCTCCCAGGCAAACCGGCAACCCAGGGACCCCCCTTAATCTGTTAGCAAAAAAAAAAAGTTCATGTCTTATCATCAGGTGAATGATAATGGAACATTCCCTTGTTGACGGGCAACAATTGTTCCTTCCATTTCACTCTATCCTGTGGCACACGGCAGGGCTGTTCGCGCTCTCCTCTGTTATTTGCCTTATCTTTGGAGCCTGTCGCCCAGACGGTCCGCCAATCCACTATTCACACACCAATCATTATACAGGACACCAAGCATTACATCTACATATATGCCGACAATATACTGCTATTCCTCCAAAATACCCAGCCATCTCTACCTCATATTCTTGACATCTTTAATGAATTTAGCCAAATTTCAGGCTATAAAATCAACTGGGTCAAGTCTGTCCTTTTTCCTCTAATTGATATGGGAGATTATCCAATGGCAACACTTGGTACCCCTGTAGTAAAACAGTTTAGATACCTGGGAGATGATATTCACCCACAATCCAATCCATAGTTGACCCTGCAAAGGCAAAAAAGCGCAGGTAGCCAAGGCCTTCCACATTTTTTGTATTATTTCTGGTAATTTGTTCTCCGCCCTCATTCTACATGGTTTGATCCAGACGCTCAGGTGGCTTGGCGTCCCATAGAGGAGAACCTAGTATATCTGCACAGGATCTGGTCCACTCCAACGTCTCCTTGAGATACTCCCCAAAACAATTTGGTGCCTTAATAAGGCACCGCCAAAAACGTATCCAAAACCAATTGGCACAATCACATATTATTTATACTTCACATACTATATCCTTCCACTGGTGGAGTGACAAGGGTGCACACATCGCAGCTGATGTTCCTTGATGAGGGAGGGCTCCGTGCATTTCAGGATTTACAAACAACTTTTAATTTACTGGGCAAATCCTTTTTCTTTTATTTACAACTTTGCTCCGCAAATTTATGGTGTCCATCTGCCCAATTTTTGAGAACCGGCCTAAACCCAGGGGACTGGTTTCTGATCAATACTTGCATTTCTTAAAAGCATCTCAGAAGCCTTGACAAGAGAGACCTCTCACCTTCAGTCACTGAAATTAAAGAGTGACTGCCCCTAAAAAACACCTAATCCATTTGAAAACAGCCTATGTGGCATCAATTTGAGTCAGAAACATTTATTCTAGTGTCAAAATTGACTCAAGTCTAAATAGGATAATTTTAGTCATAAAGTCAGCCTTGTCTAAAACTAAGTTTGGAACCTCGGTGCGTCACAACGAGTAAATGAAGGTTGGGTTTGGATTACAATTATGTCTTCTTCTTCTTCTTCAGTGGGGTTTATCGGTGGTTGGCATCCAACATTATGGTGCATTACCACCACCTACCGTACTGGAATGTGGGCCAGAGACAGGGAGAAACTAAATCCTACCTGCCAACCCTATTTCTCTTAACAAAGATAACAAAATATTTGAGACTATATCTAATGACATTTTGCTCAATATACCCTTTCAACTAATTTCCTGTATCCCCTTCTCCCTCATACTAAATCTCATCCTCTCTCTTTCCCTCTGATACTGCCCACACTGTAGCAATACATGCTCCACAGTCTCTATTTCCTGACAATAATCACACTTTCCTAATGGATGCTTTCCTATCACGTTTAATGTCTTATTCAACTGGCTGTGTCCCAACCTTGATCTTGTAAAAATAGCCTCCTCTTCTGTCCCTTCCTGCCGTCCTCCCCTCGCCGACTTTCCTCTGTACCTGAAATAAATGCCTTCCCTTATTATTTTTATTCCACTGCTCCTGCCATCTCTGCACCATCACTGTATATATCAGTATTTTTGCCTCTGCCTTGCTCATTGACACTTCAACATCAACATCCCCACTACTAAGTGCTTGTTTAGCCTGTTCATCTACTGCCTCGTTCCCCTCCACCCCCACATGGGTTGGAACCCAAGTAAATCTTATCTGAATACCCATCTGTTTAATCAATATTTTATCAAATAATTTTTCTAAAATTCCAAATCAAATAGCTAAATGATCCATGGTATGACCATCTTAAAACAATTCCCCCCTCCCCCTACGGCTTAGACTTTTAGAGGTTAACTGACAAACTGTATGGTCTAACCTAATTCTCTCTTTTAGAAATCCTAATCTCCTGAGTGGCGCAGTGGTCTAAGGCACTGCATCGCAGTGCTAACTGTGCCACTAGAGATCCTGGTTCGAATCCAGGCTCTGTCACAGCCGGCCGCGACCGGGAGACTCATGGGCGGCGCACAATTCGTCCAGGGTAGGGGAGGGAATGGCCAGCAGGGATGTAGCTCAGTTGATAGAGCATGGTGTTGCAACGCCAGGGTTGTGGGTTCGATTCCCATGGGGGGCCAGTATAAAAAATATATATATATGTATTCACTAACTGTAAGTCGCTCTGGATAAGAGCGTCTGCTAAATGACTAAAATGTAATAAAAATTATCCATTTAGGCCTCCCGAGTGGCGCAGCGGTCTACAAATCCTGGTTCGATACCGGGCTGTGTCGCAGCCGGCCGCGACTGGGAGACCCATGAGGTGACGCCCAATTGGCCTGGCGTTGTCTGGGTTTGGTCAGCTGGGATGTCCTTGTCCTATCGCGCTGTAGCGACTCCGGTGGTGGGCCGGGCGCATGCACGCTGACACGGTCGCCAGGTTCGGTGTTTCCTCTGACACATTGGTGCGGCTGGCTTCCGGGTTAAGCGTGCATTGTGTCAAGAAGCAGTGCGGCTTGGCGGGGTTGTGTTTTGGAGGACGCACAGCTCTGTCACGAGCTGATGTGGATGTGGTGTTGGAGTCAGGCGCAGGACACAGAAGCTTAGTCAAACCGACTTTACTTGTCAAACACGACAATACAAAATAACGGGCCTCAAAACAATGGAGGCGAGCGATTACGCATACAGTGCGTCTATACACTAAATACAAGAGAGCAATAACAAATCACCAACGGACAGGCGGACAACTGCAAACAAAACCAAAGGAAACTTATAGGTGACATAATCAATACATAAAACGAAACAGGTGCACCAACAGACAAAACCAAACAAACATAGAGAACATCAAGCGGTAGTAGCTAGTACTCCGTGGACGACGAACGCCGAAGCCTGCCCGAACAAGGAGGAGGAGCAGTCTCGGCGGAATTCGTGACAGGCTCTCGACCTTCGCTTCTCCTGAGTCTGTACGGGAGTTGCAGCGATGGGACAAGACTGTAACTACCAATTGTAAAGGGGGTAAAAAAAAAACATATATATATATATATACATGGGCCTGGTCTCTGCAGGGTATGATCTGTGGACAAAATGTAAATGGATATATCTATATATTAATATCTCCATTTAAATTTAGCAGAGACCAGGACCAGATTCCTGAACAGGCACACAGGGCACGTGCCCCTGGGTCCCGACCTCCAAGGGGCCTCCTGGAGGTCGTTGTCCCCCAGATAGCATATGAACATATCATAAGCAATGTCAAAATGTGTAGAAACGCAGAAAACGTTCTCTCATCCTCATGGCAAAATGTGAAGAATAGCATGAGATGAGATTTTTCACTCTGTCCCATGGCAAAATGTGTAGAATTGCAGAAAACTATCTCTCAGCCTCATGACAAAATGTGTAGAATAAAGTTATTATAAAACTGCTTTTAGCAGTTTTCCCCCCCAAAAAACTAAATATTGGGGGATTCTGGGGCCCCCTGGAGGTAGGTGCCCCGGGGCCCCAAATGCGGTAGTCCGGCCCTGGCGTAGATGGTTCCAAATGAAAATACATCCAACCCCAAAATGCTCTCTATGCCCTCAGGGTGCTCCTGGTACCTTTATTCATATGGTCTGAGAGTGCCCTGAGGTATCCCAATTCTGGAGACTAGTCTCCAATATGCTCTCCACAATTCTCGAAACATATTCCATGCTCAATGACACTCCAAATTGCATCTGTCTTTTCAGGAAAAGTAGGAAGAGAGGGTAAATGATTAGCATCCTGCTCTTTTCTTTTTTGTTTGTTTAATTTCATGACTGAGTGTGGGCGGGGGGAGGGTGGGGGTGACAGAGGGCTAATGTGACTCTTCATTGCTTTCTTTGTACCCCTCAGTCAATATACATTAATATAAATGAAATAAAAATTGTATTAAAAAAAAGGTGAACGATAATGGCAAGAAGAAGTAATCAACATTTTAAAATGAATAGATTTGGCAGGTAGTTGTTTTATTATTTTTACCTCCCCACATTATAATTGGAAGAAGTGTATACTCTAACATACCTTTATAGCTAATAGGCTAACTCCAAACACTTTTTCACTAAGCGCAGCTGTTTAGCTGGTTAAACAAAGGTCAGCAATGTGTTGGCAAAAATGTCCAAGTCAAGAAAGCTTACCAGAGGCACTTGCTGCACTGGTAGCCTATTCACAGATGCTTTTTCAAAGCCTTTGTCAGATTCTCCAGTAAGTGTAATTGGCTCCAATGAGTGTAAGTTGGACAGTCAATTAGTTAATAGACCAATAAGAGAGTTCCAAACAAATAACAGCTAGTTTTCAGTTTCCCCTCCCCACTCAGACCACTCCCAGACAGTCCTAGCTAAATTCTTGCTTGAGAAATTGCTCTTTGCTAAGAAGCTGTTTTTGTTTCTTTTTGACCATTGAAAACAATCACAGTAAGGTACTTAATTGTTAGTCAGAAATTATTTGATATTGAGATTTAAAAAACGGCTGCATTGGACCTTTAAGTTTATTTCAGTGTTTGATTTGGAGTGTTTGTCATGTTTGAGTGAGGACTTTCTTTTGGGACATGAAGAATCCCCAAGCTACCTGTTGAGCCTTATTAAAGGGTAATTGCACCCGCTGGCCTCGTTTTTTTTTTTTGGGCTTGCACCTCAAGAAATGCAGCCAGTCATGACAGAAGTCAAACGTGAGTTGGCTTGGGGGTGTGGTTTGATGTGGGTGTTTCTTTTGTGTGTCCTTGCCACCACCAAGACACACACATCTGTCAGAACATTGCCCGCAGCTGATTCCTTCCACTCAATCACGACAAACAAACCTCCTGTATGTTGAGTTCAATAACTACATGCAGATGTATGGTGAGATGCCGGAGGAAGCTTTGAATAGGTCAGAGTGATATGCAGTGCTTAATTTGAGCCGGCACCTCTCAGATTTGACTTTCTTTGTTCCGGCACCTATTTACCCGGATCCGGTACCTCTCGCGGCATGATTTATTAATTGTTTAACAGTTCGCACTGTAGACATTCTAATAAAAGCGATCAGCATTAAATCAAGTTGCCTCCTTGTTATTTCTCCCGATCCCCAGAAAGACCATCATGTAAAAGCGCGGTGATCCTTCTATTTAATCATCCTATCCTGCCACACTGATTCCAGACCTGCTCTCTTATTTGTACATAGAGGTTATGGGGAGGGCCAGTGGGGTAAGTAACTAATCTTGACACAGGTCTTGGTAGTGGTGGTCAGCTAGTGAAGAGGTTCCTACATAATCACATCACGTAGCCTAGTCTAGTTGTCTCCCTACTGAATTTCAATCGTGGGAAAGTCAAATAAAAAATTGATGAGAAAAGGCAATAGATTTTGATGACATTTTTAAAGTCCAAAAATCCAGAGAAAGATGGTGAATCAAACCCGGAACGAGCCAGAGAACTGTCAGTGCCAGAGGAGAGGAGTGAGGGGCAAACTGTTCCTGATGGCGATGCCTTAGCTAGCAGCGATACTAGTCCCGCATCACCACCGGCACCTCCACTAGCTAGTGAGCCTACTAGCGAGAAGTCAGACACAGCGGGAGAGAGAGACTGGGAGCTGGGGGGCAGTGCATCCACCGATGAAGTGCTCGGAGCTGGTGCAATTTGCTGTTCAAGAACAAGCAAACGTATAACCCCTGGCTTGTCATGCAGAATTCAAAGTTGGGCTGTACAACATGCAAAAAGGTAGGGAGCTTGGGTCTAGAAATGACTGGAGGGATTAAACTAGCAAAAGAGTGGGTGGAATGTACAGTAATTTAACATCCTATGCCTCAGACGTTAAAAAAACAAAACAACAAAGAGCCCTCAGAAAAAAAGGGGTTTGAACATGCCCGAACCAAGGCGAATTTGGTGGCAGCAAGCCTTGTAGACAAGGCTAAAGAGGACACGCAGGTTATAGTTAACACTCAAAATTAGAAAATAGACACTACAGCCAGAGTCTTCAGAACAGCCTTAGAAGGAGGCTAAACGTCACAGCCACAGGCCGGAGGTAAGATCTTTGCCTGTATCCCATTGATGGGCATGGCAGCGTAGATCAGCTCTTGGCCCCTCATCAAAGATACTGGTCGGACACACGCACAGAGCACTGATTACATTATGAATGGTGGTTAAGATTAGCATGGTGGAACCAACCTGATCGTTGCATTCAACTTTCTATTTCACTTCAGATATCATGATATGTGTGTGAAGTGAAATAGAAAGGTAAACGCAGCAATCAGGCTGGTTCCACCAGGTTAAGTTATGAAGGTGAAATGGGACAAAACTCGAAACTGTTTTGACCAGGTCTAATTTCACCAAGCTGAATCAAGTGTCCTCCCAGTTCCATTTATAGGAATGCTCACAGCGAGGGCATGTCTGCATGATGCTGAGGGTTCCCTTGCTGGTCTTCTCTATGTTGCATGTTCGGCTGCAAACTGGACCTTTATTTTTTTTTTTACATTTTGGTCATTTCAACAGACGCTCTTATCCAGAGCGACTTACAGTTAGTGAATGCATACATGTTTTATTTTATTTCATACTGGCCCCCCGTGGGAAACAAACCCACATCCCTGCCGGCCAACGTGGACCAATTGTGTGCCGCCCATGGGTCTCCCGGTCGCGGCCGGCTGCGACAGAGCCTGGACTTGAACCAGGATCTCTAGTGGCACAGCTAGCACTGCAATGCAGTGCCTTAGACCACTGCGCCACTCGGGAGACATCTCTCAAACAACTGCAGCAGGCAATCCTCATAAACAATATACTTCCTCATCTTATGAGGTGGTGTTGACTGGGAGGGCCTGTGACAGGGTGATACAATAGATGGCCAAGTGGTCAATTGCATTTTGTAATAAAGAAAGAACAAAGCTTTTTGATAAACTTCACAACCAAAATGACTCTACTACTTGTATCTGCATGGCTGGGTAATTAATCTACTTGTTTATCAAACCGGGTATTTTTTAAATCAACTTTATGTTGATGAAGCAGTCTGTGTAATCAGGGCAGTAACTCAGGTCAAGCTAATTCTAGGTCGTCACTAGTTACAACAGCCACAAAGTCATAAATCCCACCTATTTCTACAATTTCTCTTCATAATGTGATTTTAAACCTAACCATAACCACACTGCTAACCTTATGCCTAACCTTAAATTAAGATCAAAAAGCGAATTGTTGTTTTTATGAATTTTTACAATTTAGCCAAGTTTGACTTTGTGCTTGTGGTAACTACTGGAAACCCTAATTCAATGCTTTACAGATGCAGACTGACAGTACAGTAGCTCCAGATTGGATTAGATTCAGGCCGGTGACGCCATTAAGGTCTATTGCTCCTAGTTCACAGTATTAGTCAGACTCAGACATGAGTTAGCTACCGCCATAGCTGCATCCATTATTTAGTTTTGCTCTAGACAATACAGAAACCACTTATATGAGCTACGAACTAAATTGCAAATCCGACTTGGAGGCTAACATCGCTAGCATTATCAAATGATAACATTACATAACCAGCAATTTCTAGACAATAAACAATAAACTTGTATGAGCTACGACCTAACTAAGTTGTAATGAGGTAGCTAGCTACTTATCTAGCTAGCTACGCTAACATTAACTAAAACATTAGCTAGCCTGCCTCGCTAGCTAATGTTAGCTA
Source organism: Coregonus lavaretus (assembly GCF_964263955.1). Lineage (NCBI taxonomy): Eukaryota > Metazoa > Chordata > Actinopteri > Salmoniformes > Salmonidae > Coregonus > Coregonus lavaretus. The sequence goes on along the minus strand of NC_140018.1, from coordinate 17,328,876 downwards.
GCTAGACTCCCTCTATCAAAAGATAGCTACCTACATAGCCAGGAGTAACGTTATCTAACATCGTTATACAGAGAGCAGTAGCGGTGCGTGGGTAAAATCATTGGGGAAGCCAATGAAACAAAACCGGATAGCAACCTCTGTCCAGTGAAGTCCACAAAGCATATTGCATGTACAGTAACAGACAGTTACATGACCTACAGCATGGTCACCTCTGCTTAGTCTAATACAATGACAACTAAAAGATACCAAAAGCTAAATATGATGTGGCTATCCATGGTTCTGATTTCTGTGTGCGTGTGTTTTTGTGTGTGTGTGCGTTCGTGCAAGTAGAAAAACATGTTGACTCACCCTACTTGTAGAAAAACGCCAATGCCATCCTCCTTTCTTTCATGTTGATGAAATTGTCTATCACTCTGTCATACAGTACACACTTTTATTTTTTGTTGTCCTAGGCTACCTGGCTAAAATGCTTGCTCGCTAGCCTAACTTCCATTCATGGGCAACGTTAGCTAGTAACATTAGCCTTCTACTTGTAGCTACATATTGAACTTTCATCCTCTCAGGCCAGGGGCACAACAATGTATGAATGAATGGTTGGATCAGAATCACTGTTGTAATCATTGGCCAGTACGAATAATTAAGTAAAACCACAAGTTCAAATCCCTATCTCCATCCACATACCTGCCAACTTTTCAAAAAACCTTGGAGTGAGATTTTGTCCTGGGTCCGCCTGGGTCCTGCAGTCGGTGAAAAGCAATTGCACTGCCTGCGTCTCAGAACTGCGGCCGCCTTGATCTCATGAGGTTATCGTTGCCCACGTGTGCATGACGTCAGAGAAAGTCGGGATCAAGTCGGACACAAATCTAACCAGCATGCATTGGGCGGTGATCGCCGGTGATCGATTCTGCGCAGACCTGGCTCATCTCAAATGAGCCTCTTGTCTATGATCTGTCGGCATGGTTATACTGGCCTGTGGCCTTCTTGGAGGCCTTGATGATATCGGAGGGGGGCTCCCATTTGAAGTAGGGCTCCAGATTGGCCATCTTTATGGTCATTATTGAGGACAGGGTGCCATCCAATGCTAGGCTGTTTCTTCTCTTGGTTTTGTACAGTCCTACAACTGAAAACACCCTCTCAGCATCTGCGTTTGCATGGGGCAACACCATGACAAGCTTGGCGACGGCAGTAAGCCTCTCGAATTATTTGGCTCCTGTCACCTATGGAAAACGCACCAAAACACAATGGAAAAACATACCTTGATTTTTGATAGATTAATACTGTAAGTATACTGTAGGTTGATCCATTAACAAAGTTCAGATAAAAACATGCATAATTTGCAACATGCATGACACATATATACATGCAACAATTTTAAGCAACAGATGTAGCCAAGCCACACCTGCCAAAAGGAAAGACAAAAAATGAAAAAATGTTTACCTTATGCTTCCGGGTTGCCATTTCAGCCCAGAAGCTTTCCATTTCAGTTTCGTCCTGCAGGGATATCATTGGCATGGTCTGATAATTTAGAAACTCCTCACCCAGAAGGTCATGCTCCTCTGGCCCATGGTATGGGAGGAGATGGGGAAACCTATTTATGAAAGTAGAGTCACAAGTTGTTACGTTTTAGGTATATAGTCATCAACCAGCAGCAGTTCATACACATCTTTGAGGAGAAGCCACATAAGAATATATCATGTGCAGTTTAGGAGTGAACACACCTCATCATAAAACAAAGGGTATTTTAGCTAAGATGATAGACAATAATTAGAGAAAAAAACTAACCTTTCAATAAAGTACAGGACATCTTCGATGTCACTTTCAGCCCTCTGCCGTACATTTACAAATTGTGCGTGCTTGATCAGTGGCTCTTCCAGTGGCAGCTTCTTAAGTGCATAGTCCACAGCACTTGTCAGGAAACACAACACAGCTTCATGGAATGAATCCACCTGCTGTGGTGTGATGTCACCCTCGTCGAGTAATCTGTTAAGTTTAGCCCTGGTTGTGAACCCAATGTTCAACTTTCTTCCTGTCACAGATACAGCATATCGGTATAAGGTACAAGTTTAAATATCACATATCACAGTGTTTGATCATAATAATAGTCAAATACTAACCTGGTAAATGGTTTGCCTTTTCTTTAAAGGCAATTTCACAAGGCTCCTCATGGCACTGCAGAGCTGCTGGAACCATAAACTTGGAACATAGCTTGCGTACGAATTTCACCATCTATAACAGACATTTACAAAAATAGTAGGTGAAACCTGTTTTAGAGGATCCCTGCAGAAATCAGCAAGAAACACAGAATGGAAAAAAACAGCAAAATCCAATCCCACCTCATCATGTAACAAAAATATTGATGACTGCTCTCTCTGAAGCAGCAAGTTGAAAGAAGTAAAAGTTGGTACGGTGGCTTGGAAGAACAGCAGGTACACTTCTGTCATGGGGTCAGTGAATGTCTGCACAAGTCTACTTCTATTGCACACATTTCCTGTATTTATGTTAAATTCTTTGGAATACATCTTACCTGTTCGAAATCAGCTGAGTTTACATTCACCACACTAAATCATGTTCACACGCACAAACAAATAATTTCTTTCAAGATTTAAAGTTTAGGAGAGTGAGTACTCAATTGGACGACATTTCATTGTTACATACCTAGTCTCAGCTCAGCTTCTTATCAGACTTCTTGAGGTAGTGACCGTTTCTTCTCCTGTTGTCTTTCGCGGCAATGGTATCTCTTCTTCTGTCGCTAACTTCGGGGTGCAGCGCATATGGTTCAGTGGCGCTCATCAGCACCATCTACCGTCGGGGAGTTTGAAAAAAGGAACGAACGAGTCTCGGACTATTTTTTTTTGCATGAGAAATTGGATGTGTGGCGTGAGTGCGTGTGAAAACAGGCAAAAACGTGTGTCACACAGCGAAAGCGTGATAGTTGGCAGCTCTGCATCCATGGCTGTACAAACAATAGTACGCAAGTATAAACACCATGGGACCACGCAGCCGTCATACAGCTCAGGAAGGAGACGCGTTCTGTCTCCTAGAGATGAACATACTTTGGTGCGAAAAGTGCAAATCAATCCCAGAACAACAGCAAAGGACCTTGTGAAGATGCTGAAGGAACAGGTACAAAAGTATCTATATCCACAGTGAAACGAGTCCTATATCAACATAACCTGAAAGGCCGCTCAGCAAGGAAGAAGCCACTGCTCCAAAACCGACATAAAAAAGCCAGACTACGGTTTGGAACTGCACATGGGGACAAGGATCGTACTTTTTGGAGAAATGTCCTCTGGTCTGATGAAACAAAAATAAACTGTTTGGCCATAATGACCATCGTTATGTTTGGAGGAAAAAGGGGGATGCTTGCAAGCCGAAGAACACCATCCCAACCGTGAAGCATGGGGGTGGCAGCATCATGCTGTGGGGGTGCTTTGCTGCAGGAGGGACTAGTGCACTTCACAAAAAAGATGGCATCATGAGGAAGGAAAATTATGTAGATATATTGAAGCAACATCTCAAGACCTCAGTCAGGAAGTTAAAGCTTGGTCGCAAATGGGTCTTCCAAATGGACAATGACCCCAAGAATACTTCCAAAGTTGTGGCAAAATGGCTTAAGGACAACAAAGTCAAGGTATTGGAGTGGCCATTACAAAGCCCTGACCTCAATCCTATAGAACATTTGTGGGCAAAACTGAAAAAGCGTGTGCGAGCAAGGAGGCCTACAAACCTGACTCAGTTACACCAGCTCTGTCAGGAGGAATGGGCCAAAATTCACCCAACTTATTGTGGGAAGCTTGTGGAAGGCTACCTGAAACGTTTGACCCAAGTTAAACAATTTAAAGGCAATGCTACCAAATACTAATTGAGTGTATGTAAACTTCTGACCCACTGGGAATGTGATGAAATAAATAAAAGCTTAAATAAATCATTCTCTCTACTATTATTCTGACATTTCACATTCTTAAAATAAAGTGGTGATCCTAACTGACCTAAGACAGGGAATTTTTACTAGGATTAAATGTCAGGAATTGTGAAAAACTGAGTTGAAATGTATTTGGCTAAGGTGTATGTAAACTTCCGACTTCAACTGTGTATATATATATATATATATATATATATATATATATATATATATATATATATATATATATATATATATATATATTTGCGAGAAAAAAACATATGGGGGATTGGAAGTGATGCAGACAATTACATTGATGGAAGTTACAATCTATCTGCAATATTAAAGCTGAACTTCCCCCTAAAAAAAATATATAAAAAAAACAGCAAAGGACCTTGTGAAGATGCTGGAGGAAACAGGTACAAAAGTATCTATATCCACAGTAAAACAAGTCCTTTATTGACATAACCTGAAAGGCCGCTCAGCAAGGAAGAAGCCACTGCTCCAAAACCGACATAAAAAAGCCAGACTACGGTTTGCAACTGCACATGAGGACGAAGATCGTACTTTTTTGAGAAAAGTGTGAAGCACGGGGGTGGCAGCATCTTGCTGTGGGGGTGCTTTGCTGCAGGAGGGACTGGTGCACTTCACAAAATAGATGGCCTAGTCAAAGTCCAGACCTAATCCCAATTGAGATGTTGTGGCAGGACTTGAAATGAGCAGTTCATGCTTGAACACCCACACGTCACTGAGTTAAAGCAGTTCTGCATGGAAGAGTGGGCCAAAATTCCTCCACAGCGACGTGAGAGACTGATCAACAACTACAGGAAGCATTTGGTTGGAGTCATTGCAGCTAAAGGTGGCACAACCAGTTATTGAGTGTAAGGGGGCAATTACCTTTTCACACAGGGGAATTGGGTGTTGCATAACTTTGTTTATGAAATAAATGAAATAAATATATAATTGTTGTGTTATTTGTTCACTGATGTTCCCTTTATCTAATATTAGGTTTTGGTTGAAGATCTGATAACATTCAGTATCACAAATATGCAAAAGTAGAGAACATTAGAAAGGGGGCAAATACTTTTTTGTAGCACTGTATATATATATCTATCTATATATCTATCTATATATCTATATATATATATATATATATATATATATATATATATATATATATATATATATATTCTTTTTTATTGGTCAGTTTTTTGGGGAAGCCTGGCTTCCCTTGGCATCCATAAATACACGCCACTGACAGAGAGGTCATTATATTCCAGTATCTCTGGTTATACTCACCACCACCGGTTGTTGCACACCAAGCTAGCATTACTGGTGCAAATTTGGGGACCGACGAACTCCAATCACCTATTCCACATACTAGTTAGGGTCCTTCGGCAGGGCATGCAATCTATAGAACTTTGGCTGTGGAGGCATGGTTATTCCGTATAGGGCTTTTCAGTCTGCCGTCATTGTGGGCGATGAAACAATGGAGTCCCATTCAATGAAGGGAAGCGAAGTGGGTGGAGGGGCAATTTGCACGTAGAGCTTGGCTTAAAGGGCCATGATTTGTTGACATAATTTTAATCCAAACCTTCATTTACAAACTCCATTTTAGACGAGACTGACTTTATGCCTAAAATTATCCTATTTACACTTTGTTGTCAATTTTGACACTAGAATAAATGTTTCTGACTCGTATCCGTGTCACATAGGCCGTTTTCAAAGGAAGAAGTTGCTTTTTAGTGGCAGTCGCTCTTTATGAGTTTAATAATTCCCCATTTGAGAACTGAATTGCTTCTTCTGACTCTTGGGTTCCACTACCACATGTGACAAACTCCTCCACCTACGGAGTTGTTACACTTCCTAAACTAAAGCCTTGTCAAAACCTAGTTTCTGCCACATATATTGTATATTGAGGTACGTGACTATTCATCACAACAGGTATCTTCATGCAAGGAAACTCATCACACATGGCTGTAGCTATAGCCCCCACCCCAAACTACTGCCACTCTCAACCTCCGCTACATATTCCTCTCCCCCAGCCTGTGCTGCTGCCCTGCCCTCCATCTCCGATCCAGATCCCCCGTGTGACTCAGCTATGTGTCAGGATCCTCTGCACGTCTTTCTCTCTCTCTGTAAATAACAGCTCCTTTCTCCTATAATAGGGTCATTTTATGTTTTCCACACACGGCCCAGTAATTGCAATTTGTTCTGCTCCTGTGGCCCATATGTTTCACTCGTCAGTCCCTCTGTTAACCTGCCTTGCGTTGTAGCCATCAATGGCTAATAGTCCTGAGAGAGAGACAGAGATCTTTTCCATTATACAATGTTTAATTTTCACCCTGCATTACCTTGGTTTAATGGAAATGTGACAGCCATTTCAGGGAATAGCTGAGAACATTGTGCCTCAGTGGATAATCAAACCCTGGTCTCCCAATTAAACCTGAACACCATCCCACTTAACCCAAATTAGACTGAAGCAGTGTCACATATAGTTGAATTGGCTCCTTATTTGAACCAAGATGCAATACAGAGAGCCCCATCCCTCTGTCATTGCTTAACCATTATGTTTATTTTTCAATATCCAGGGTCCCCTTGTAAATACTCAACCCTACTCCTTATTTGAGACAAAATGGATGCCCACTACAGAGTGGTGCTCTCTGCTAAAGGTACAGTACTCTCAATTTCACCCTCACTATGGCACGCACCGTGCAAAGCATAACAGCTGGTCAGCACAAACACACTGTCTTGTTCTATTGTGTTCTGCAGCTTGTGTGGACTGCTCCCCGCCCAGATCTCTCCTCACCAGTATCAAATGTAAGTGCTTTTGATATAACCTCTGGGCTGCTGTGCCATCTTAAATATACATATATACAGTACATATACATACTGAATCTAAGTAGGTAGGACTGCAGAGGAGGCAAACAGATGGTGATAGCACACTGGGTGCTTCTAAAGTGCTTCTCTTCTTCCTCTCCTTCCTCCCAGAAGCAATTTAGAACCAGTGGAGAAGACAGTCTGTCCGATTAGTGTCTTTCTGATGTGGTGTTCACAACCCTGTAACTAATATAGCTGTCTCTGCCACTGCCAGAGTCAGTATCTCTCTGAGAAAATGGGGGCTTAAATTGCTAATATATTCCCACAGACGCTACATTGTAGACACTCTCAAGCATCATTAGCTTGTTGGTAGTTGATTTAAGAGAGGATAGAGTAGTGATGTCCACATTCAACACACACTTAGGAGGGATTCTCTAGAGAATTATGATATGTACTGTATCTCACACATTTGTTTCACGTTTGTAATTCCTACGTTTTATTAATGCAATCAACCATTTGGGAGTGACATCCGCTGAACTGATGTGAGTGCACTTATCCCAAAATATAAATATACTTGAGACACCTTGGCTAATGATATGTTGATTGGGCCATCACTTCAGTATGATTGTGAATAGATTACTTCTATTTGGTATGATAACTGTCAAATCTTATAATATTGTTGTTGTCTATGCCACAGACTGTGACTGGCAGAGGAGAGAGAGATCCAGACAGAGGAGAGGAGACCAGAATGACAACCATGCAAACCCAGCCAATCCCAGCGTACAAACAGCTCTCAGTGTGAGACTTGTCTGTCTCTTATCTAACACCGGACACGTATGGCCCAAATATCCTCAGACCTGGCTAACAGCTGCTCTTCGAAAACAACTTCTCAAATCGTTCACGATGGACCAAGCTGACCACAGCCTTTGTGTCCACACCTGGTATTAAATTGTTGTTTTTATCTAAATGCATCATCATCTAGATAAATACAATAGTGGTCCCCATGGACTGATCTCGATCCCATCACAATACCCATTTTCCATGTCTACACCAAGTCAGAAACATGTAATCTCACTGAATGCACTGCCAACAATCCAATCGCGGGATGCGTTTTAATATCAATTGTAGGTGTTGCCTACTTGGCGAGGGCTAAACATTTTCAAGAATTTAGATAGCCATTTACCCTTGGTTCTCTTTGGGGATTGAGCACATTTTACGTCATTCATCTCATGTCAGTCATCCACCAATCCCTGTAGAGCCCCTTTCCATCTGCTTCATGTATCCTTCAATCAGTTGGTTGGGACTGCAATTGATCATATGGAATGTTTCATATATACTGTACAGTACAGAAGATCCCCCATATATTGTTGCATATACTTATGGAGTCTGTGAATGTCACTAGCTTTAAATGTAGACGACTGATGGTTCAAATAAGTGACGTTTCAATTACTGTTTGTTTTGTGAATATTTGTAGATAGCAGGTGAAAATTAGAACTTATTAAGCAAGATACATTTCTGCACACATGTTGAGATTCTCTCTCATTATTCCAATTGGTTTGTTACCGATTTGCAACAAAACAGGTTTTTTGGATTTGGATGTTTGTGCACAGGTTACGATTACATCGTTGCAGATGATTGAACAAAATCCACTGCCAAAGCAAAAGTAAGCAGGTGCTGGAATTTAAAAAAAACACAAGTACATTTAATGGGAATAAGTGAGAAGCATAGAGAGATGGGCTGCTGACATTCTGACATAATGATGAACCTGTAATTGCATTCCCTGTGTGGACCGTGAATGCATCTCATCTCCGTATAGGATATACTGAATGCAGAGTATTTTCATTTTTATTTTTTTTAGGGGGAAGTTCAGCTTTAATATTGCAGATAGATTGTAACTTCCATCAATGTAATTGTCTGCATCACTTCCAATCCCCCATATGTTTTTTTTCTCGCAAATATATATATATATATATATACACAGTTGAAGTCGGAAGTTTACATACACCTTAGCCAAATACATTTAAGCTCTGATTTTCACAATTCCTGACATTTAATCCTAGTAAAAATTCCCTGTCTTAGGTCAGTTAGGATCACCACTTTATTTTAAGAATGTGAAATGTCAGAATAATAGTAGAGAGAATTATTTATTTCAGCTTTTATTTCTTTCATCACATTCCCAGTGGGTCAGAAGTTTACATACACTCAATTAGTATTTGGTAGCATTACCTTTAAATTGTTTAACTTGGGTCAAACGTTTCGGGTAGCCTTCCACAAGCTTCCCACAATAAGTTGGGTGAATTCATAATTTTCCTTCCTCATGATGCCATCTATTTTGTGAAGTGCACTAGTCCCTCCTGCAGCAAAGCACCCCCACAGCATGATGCTGCCACCCCTGTGCTTCACGGTTGGGATGGTGTTCTTCGGCTTGCAAGCACCCCCTTTTTCCTCCAAACAAAACGATGGTCATTATGGCCAAGCAGTTCTATTTTTGTTTCATCAGACCAGAGGACATTCTCCAAAAAGTACGATCTTTGTCCCCATGTGCAATTGCAAACCGTAGTCTGGCTTTTTTATGGCGGTTTTGGAGCAATGGCTTCTTCCTTGCTGAGCGGCCTTTCAGGTTATGTCGATATAGGACTTGTTTTACTGTGGATATACTGTAGATACTTTGGTACCTGTTTCCTCCAGCATCTTCACACGGTCCTTTGCTGTTGTTCTGGGATTGATTTGCACTTTTCGCACTAAAGTACGTTCATCTCTAGGAAACAGAACACGTCTCCTTCCTGAGCGGAATGACGGCTGCGTGGTCCCATGGTGTTTATACTTGCGTACTATTGTTGTACAGATGAACGTGGTACCTTCAGGCATTTGGAAATTGCTCTCAAGGATGAACCAGACTTGTGGAGGTCTACAAAAAAAAAATATGAGGTCTTGGCTGATTTCTTTTGATTTTCCCATGATGTCAAGCAAAGAGGCACTGAGTTGCAAAGAAAAAGCCATATCCCAGACTGGCCAATAAGTAGAAAACATTAAGATGGGCAAAAGAACACAGACACTGGACTTTTCTTTGCAACTCTGCCTAGAAGGTCAGCATCCCGGAGTCGCCTCTTCACTGTTGATGTTGAGACTGGTGTTTTGCGGGTACTATTTAATGAAGCTGCCAGTTGAGGACCTGTGAGGCGTCTGTTTCTCAAACTAGACACTAATGTATTTGTCCTCTTGTTTAGTTGTGCACCGGGGCCTCCCACTCCTTTTTATTCTAGTTAGAGCCAGTTTGCGCTGTTCTGTGAAGGGAGTAGTCCACAGCGTTGTACGAGATCTTCAATTTCTTGGCAATTTCTCGCATGGAATAGCCTTCATTTCTCAGAACAAGAATAGACTGACGAGTTTCAGAAGAAAGTTATTTGTTTCTAGCCATTTTGAGCCTGTAATCGAACCCACAATTGCTGATGCTCCAGATACTCAACTAGTCTCAAGAAGGCCAGTTTTATTGCTTCTTTAATCAGCACAACAGTTTTCAGCTGTGCTAACATAATTGCAAAAGGGTTTTCTAATGATCAATTAGCCTTTTAAAATGATCAACTTGGATTAGCAAACACAACGTACCATTGGAACATAGGACTGATGGTTGCTGATAATGGGCCTCTGTATGCCTATGTAGATATTCCATTAGAAATCAGCCGTTTCCAGCTACAATAGCCATCTACAACATTAATAATGTCTACACAGTATTTCTGATCAATTTGATGTTATTTTAATGGACAATTTGTTTTATTTTATTTAAAAAACAAGGACATTTCTAAGTGACCCCAAACTTTTGAACGGTAGTGTATATGCATATGTATACATATACTTTAAAAATATATATATTTCCCTTTATGACTTTCCAACCCCACCACCCCTTCCCAAATTGGAGTAAACTAGTGAACAACAATGCTTAGGCCCCTACTTCCAGCTTATACATACTATATACATTTTATGGACACAGTCAATTTTACAATAATTATATTTTGTTTGTTTTTACTCCTGAACTTCCTCAACCGCTCCGATCATTTTCATGATGTCCATCCGGTTTGCTTCTATATGCCATATCTTTCTAACTGTGCTCTTTCACAAAAGCTCTCAACCTATAACCTACATACTTATTATGGACACAGTATGTTTTACATTAGTTATCTTGTTGTTATTAGTTGTTGTTAGTTGTTATTAGTCCCATCCTTCAATTCCATTCAACACCTCCCATCTATCTCTTAACACCATCCATATTGGATTTCTATTTGCCATATATTCTTCAACTGTACTGTGATGTTTCACAAAAGTTCTGAACCCTTCTATTCTCATTGTTTCTACAGATTGTAAATTGAAAAAAAAACATTTTTGCAAAAAGTACTATTATATTATTGATCGATTGACTATGAATTTTCAGATCACCCAGTAGTGATAACTGCAGGGTTAGCTCCAGGTAAAAATTGCAATCCTTCAGCCATTCCTGGACCTGTGTCCAAAAACAAGCTACAAATGGACAGTACCAAAACAAATGATCTAATGATTCTGTCTCTTCACAGCAAAATCTGCAGAGCTGGGAAGATTGTATCCCCCATGTAAATAACATTCTATTGGAAGCAAGAATTTGGTATAATAATTTAAATTGAAAAATTCTAAGTTTTGAATCCGGCATTTTGCGTATCAGTTCATAAACACTATGCCATGGAATCGGTACATCAAAAATCTCTTTCCAACTATTTTGCAATCTATATGGGACGGCTGTCAATCCTTTGGTCTTTAAATTAAACTGGTATACTTTTTTATTTATCATAATTTTCTTTAACCAATTATGTTCTTTAATGCAGGGCCGACAGACAAGTTCCTTACTTTCCCCCCTTCCACTTTCCTCTTCCATTTTTGCGGTAAAACTGCAATTATTTGGTTGTAATTTTGGGTAGAGCAGACATTTCCATATGTTTTTGTTAGCTGCATGTGCAACATAACTCCACCAGTCCTACCTATGATATCAATGGTTTTTTATCAATTAGTATATTTGAGTTTAACCACAATATTTGTTGCATTATTTGTTCGGTAATTTCTGGAAGATTAAATTGAAATTGCAACCAACATTCTATGGCTTGTTTTAGAAATAATGATATTTGGGAGATGATTTCCTTTTCAAATAACTGAAAGTGAGAGGTTGTCATCTGAATAAAGGGAAAAAAGGCCATTCTTGAACATTGGGTGAGACAATCTTACTAATTTGCTAGAGAACCAGTTCGGATTGAAGTATAACTTTTGAATGACTGAAGCTTTTAGTGATAGGTCCAATGCTTTAAAATTGTATCATTTCTGTCCTCTAAATTCATATTCATTATATAAATAGGCCTGTTTAATTTTGTCTGGCTTGCCATTCCAAATAAAATTGAATATTTTTTTCTCATATAATTAAAAAAACTGTTCACTAGGCGAAGGCAAGACCATAAGCAAATAGGTAAACTGGGATAATACTAAAGAGTTAATCAGGGTGATTTTTCCACAAATTGACAGGTATTTACCTTTCCATGGTAGCAAGATCTTATCTATTATTGCTAACTTTCTATTAAAATGTATTGGAGTGAGATCATATATTTCATTTGGGATATGTATTCCGAGTATATCGACATCACCATCATACCATTTTATTGGTAAACTACATGGTAATGTAAAAATTGTATTTTTTTGTGATCCAATACGTAATATAGTACATTTATCATACTTTGGTTGTAATCCAGAGAGGTTAGAAAATGTATCTACAGTGGTGGTCAAAAGTTTTGAGAATGGCAATTTGCATATACTCCAGAATGTCATGAAGAGTGATCAGATGAATTGCAATTAATTGCAAAGTCCCTCTTTGCCATGAAAATGAACTTAATCCCCCAAAAACATTTCCACTGCATTTCAGCCCTGCCACAAAATGACCAGCTGCCATCATGTCAGTGATTCTCTCGTTAACACAGGTGAGAGTGTTAACGAGGACAAGGCTGGAGATCACTCTGTCATGCTGATTGAGTTAGAATAACAGACTGGAAGCTTTAAAAGGAGGGTGGTGCTTGAAATCATTGTTCTTCCTCTGTTAACCATGGTTACCCTGCAAGGAAACACATGTCGTCATCATTGCGTTGCACAAAAAGGACTTCACAGGTGAGGATATTGCTGCTAGTAAGATTGCACCTAAATCAACCATTTTTCGGATCATCAAGAACGTCAAGGAGAGAGGTTCAATCGTTGTGAAGAAGGCGTGAGGCCGCCCAAGAAAGTCCAGCAAGCGCCAGGACCGTCTCCTAAAGTTGATTCAGCTGCGGGATCGGGGCACCACCAGTGCAGAGCTTGCTCAGGAATGGCAGCAGGCAGGTGTGAGTGCATCTGCACACACAGTGAGGCGAAGACTTTTGGAGGATGGCCTGTTGTCAAGAAGGGCAGCAAAGAAGCCACTTCTCTCCAGGAAAAACATCAGGGACAGACTGATATTCTGCAAAAGGTACAGGGATTGGACTGCTGAGGACTAGGGTAAAGTCATTTTCTCTGATGAATCCCCTTTCCGATTGTTTGGGGCATCTGGAAAACACCTTGTCCGGAGAAGACAAGGTGAGCGCTACCATCAGTCCTGTGTCATGGCAACAGTAAAGCATCCTGAGACCATTCATGTGTGGGGTTGCTTCTCAGCCAAGGGAGTGGGCTCACTCACAATTTTGCCTAAGAACACAGCCATGAATAAAGAATGGTACCAACACATCCTCCGAGAGCAACTTCTCCCAACCATCCAAGAACAGTTTGGTGACGACCAATGCCTTTTCCAGCATGATGGAGCACCTTGCCATAAGGCAAAAGTGATAACTAAGTGGCTCTGGGAACAAAACATTGAAATGTTAGGTCCATGGCCAGGAAACTCCCCAGACCTTAATCCCATTGAGAATTTGTGGTCGATCCTCAAGAGGCGGGTGGACAAACAAAAACCCACAAATTCTGACAAACTCCAAGCATTGATTATGCAAGAATGGGCTGCCATCAGTCAGGATGTGGCCCAGAGGTTAATTGACAGGTCTTGAAAAAGAAGGGTCAACACTGCGAATATTGACTCTTTGCATAAACTTAATGTAATTGTCAATAAAAGCCTTTGATACTTATGGAATGCTTGTAATTATACTTCAGTATACCATAGTAACATCTGAGAAAATTATCTCATAACACTGAAGCAGCGAACTTTGTGAAGACCAATACTTGTGTCATTCTCAAAACGTTTGACCACGACTCTGGCCGTGGAGGGATTCAAGTTGTGAATTTAAAAGAAAACATGAATCATCAGCGTACAATGACACCTTTGTTTTTATGCCCTGGATTTCTAATCCCTTGATATTATTGTTGGATCTGATTTTATTAGCTAACATTTCGATGGCCATAATAAATAGATATGCCGATAGTGGACAACCTTGTTTCACTCCTCTTGACAGTTTAAAACTTTCGGAGAAATAGCCATTATTTACTAATTTACACCTAGGGTTACTATACATGATTTTAACCCATTTCATAAGAGATTCTCCAAAATTGAAATACTCCAGGCGTTTATATATAAACTCCAGTCGTACTTTATCAAATGCCTTTTCAAAGTCTGCTATGAATAGCAGGCCTGGTTTCCCAGATGTTTCATATTGTTCTATTGTTTCCAATACTTGCCTTATATTATTTCCAATGTATCATCCATGTAAAAAACCTGTCTGAGTAGAATGAATAATGTCCGACAATACCTTTTTAATTCTATGCGCTATACATTTTGCAAATTTTTTTGCATCACAACACTGAAGTGTAAGGGGCATCCATTTTTTTTATGGACTGGATCTTTATATTTTCCACTTGTATCCTGTTTCAGTAATAATTAAATCAGACCTTCTTCTTGAGTGTCTGATAATCTACCATTTACATAGGAGTGGTTAAAACATGCTAAAAACGGTCCTCTGAGTATATCAAAAAAGGTTTGGTATACCTCGACTGGTATGCCATCCAACCCTGGAGTTTTCCCGGACTTAAAGTCTTTAATTGCATCCAGAAGTTCCTCCTCTGTAATTTCACCTTCACATGAGTCTTTCTGTATGGCTGTTAATTTTACATTATCAATAGAAAAAATATCCCAAAATTAGCTTCAGTTAGAGGAGATGGAGGCGACTGAAACAAAAACATATGCTTAAAGTACTTTGCTTCCTCCTTCAAAATATAATTAGGTGAATCATGGGTGACTCCGTCATTTGTAACCAGTTTCAGTAACTTCTTTTTGGTAGCATTTCTATGTTGAAGATTAAAAAAGGATTTGGTGCATTCTTCCCCATTTTCCATCCAGTTTGCTTTATTTTTATAATATATTACACTTGATCTTTCTTGAATAAGTTTCTCAATTTCTTTTTATTTTTCCTCTAATTTATTCTGAGCCTCTATGTTACTGTTTTTATTGCTACAGTGAGGGAAAAAAGTATTTGATCCCCTGTTGATTTTGCACGTTTGCCCACTGACAAAGAAATGATCAGTCTATAATTTTAATGGTAGGTTTATTTGAACAGTGAGAGACAGAATAACAACAAAAAAATCCAGAAAAACGCATGTCAAAAATGTTATAAATTGATTTGCATTTTAATGAGGGAAATAATTATTTGACCCCCTCTCAATCAGAAAGATTTCTGGCTCCCAGGTGTCTTTTATACAGGTAACTGTCACAAGAATTTTGTTATCTCAATGGTTGAAGTCAAATACTTCTTAAATCTCTGAATAATTCCCAAAAGGTTGTAAATCTCTTAGTTTTAATAAATTAAACAAAGACTCAATCCTGCAATGGTCAGCATATTTATTCATGAGAGCACTCTGAAACAAAATGGTTGTACAATATTTTTATATGCACACGTCAGTGGAAAAATCCCACCCCTCTTTAGGCGGGCTGTGGTTTTCCACTGGAAAACTGCTCTCCTGACCATCAGGTCACACACACACACACACACACACACACACACACACACACACACATACACACACACACATGCACTCTTCCAAGCCTAACCGTTTCTCTCCTCCCTAAATTGTGAGGTCTCTTTTTCTTGGTTTCTCAGTTGTCTGTAGACAGTTCTCCTTGTCCTTTGTTATCTGGTCTAACTTCTATTCACATTGCTAAATAGTAACACAATGTCATAATCTTTACTGGTCCTACACACACACACATTATTAGATTATAGTCTCAGGATTCTAACACAATTAATAAAGTGGAGTGTAATAATTAGTCATTACCTAATTGTTCTATCAGTAACGAGCTGAGATTAGGAGCACACTCTTTAAGGGAGTGCTCCTAATCTCAGCTTGTTACCTGTATAAAAGACACCTGTCCACAGAAGCAATCAATCAATCAGATTCCAAACTCTCCACCATGGCCAAGACCAAGGAGCTCTCCAAGGATGTCAGGGACAAGATTGTAGACCTACACAAGGCTGGAATGGGCTACAAGACCATCGCCAAGCAGCTTGGTGAGAAGGTGACAACAGTTGGTGCGATTATTCGCAAATGGAAGAAACACAAAATAACTGTCAATCTCCCTCGGCCTGGGGCTCCATGCAAGATCTCACCTCGTGGAGTTGCAATGATCATGAGAACGGTGAGGAATCAGCCCAGAACTACACGGGAGGATCTTGTCATTGATCTTAAGGCAGCTGGGACCATAGTCACCAAGAAAACAATTGGTAACACACTACGCCGTGAAGGACTGAAATCCTGCAGCGCCCGCAAGGTCCCCCTGCTCAAGAAAGCACATATACAGGGCCGTCTGAAGTTTGCCAATGAACATCTGAATGACTCAGAGGAGAACTGGGTGAAAGTGTTGTGGTCAGATGAGACCAAAATGGAGCTCTTTGGCATCAACTCAACTCGCCGTGTTTGGAGGAGGAGGAATGCTGCCTATGACCCCAAGAACACCATCCCCACCGTCAAACATGGAGGTGGAAACATTATGCTTTGGGGGTGTTTTTCTGCTAAGGGGACAGGACAACTTCACCGCATCAAAGGGACGATGGACGGGGCCATGTACCGTCAAATCTTGGGTGAGAACCTCCTTCCCTCAGCCAGGGCATTGAAAATGGGTCGTGGATGTGTATTCCAGCATGTCAATGACCCAAAACACACGGCCAAGGCAACAAAGGAGTGGCTCAAGAAGAAGCACATTAAGGTCCTGGAGTGGCCTAGCCAGTCTCCAGACCTTAATCCCATAGAAAATCTGTGGCGGGAGCTGAAGGTTCGAGTTGCCAAACGTCAGCCTCGAAATCTTAATGACTTGGAGAAGATCTGCAAAGAGGAGTGGGACAAAATCCCTCCTGAGATGTGTGCAAACCTGGTGGCCAACTACAAGAAACGTCTGACCTCTGTGATTGCCAACAAGGGTTTTGCCACCAAGTACTAAGTCATGTTTTGAAGAGGGGTCAAATACTTATTTCCCTCATTAAAATGCAAATCAATTCATAACATTTTTGACATGCGTTTTTCTGGATTTCTTTGTTGTTATTCTATCTCTCACTGTTCAAATAAACCTACCATTAAAATGATAGACTGATCATGTCTTTGTCAGTGGGCAAACGTA
Source organism: Coregonus lavaretus (assembly GCF_964263955.1). NCBI lineage: Eukaryota > Metazoa > Chordata > Actinopteri > Salmoniformes > Salmonidae > Coregonus > Coregonus lavaretus. The sequence continues at coordinate 17,311,531 of NC_140018.1, read as the reverse complement.
TAAAATCAGCAGGGGATCAAATACTTTTTTCCCTCACTGTATCTATCTGTTTTGTTAGACCTTCTATTTCCTTTGTTAGTATGGACTCTTTTGACCTAAATTGCTTTTGTTTTCGAGATGAGTACTGAATTGCATGGCCTCTAAAGGCACATTTGAAAGTGTCCCATACAATAAGGGGATTTGCTGTACCTATGTTATAAATTCCTCTGTCCTAGTTAAAAGTATTCTTTACCCAAAGTCCCCGCACTCACGCACACACACAAACCCATTCCAAACAGAGTTCCTGAGCGCACATCAGTTCGCTGAGGTCAACATTAAAACATGCAACAGCATCATTACGTGTCCTGCACCATCATCTCCCTATAGTACAGTAGCATATTGAAGTCCCATGCAGACGATGCAGAATGGAAGGGGAAGTGCTCAAGGTTGCAGGTTAAAATTAAAGACGTAAAAGAGCTGCAGTTTTCCCCTGGTATCATCCTTATTCTTCACTCTGACTAACAATCCGCTTTCTTTTTAGGAGTCTTTTAGAGACTGTATCAAGGAGTACCACTGTTAGCTGTGTTGAATCAAATAAGATCACTTGATAGTTTGATAATGCTGTGATTGTGCAGTGGTCTGCTCGTTCTCTCTCACACTTACTCACCCTCTATCCATCTCTCCCTCTCTCTCTTTCAATCCCCTTCTCTCTATTTCTCCCTCTCCAAGTAAAGACTGGGACTGTTAGCTCATCCACTGGATTGAAGGGATGGAGTGACTCATAACTTACTGTGGGTGTTGGCTTAATTCCATTCTGATAACTTGCTTCCTTGATGTCCTTACGCCCTTGCAGATCTGAGAGAAAAAATTCCATCATTTTTCTCCCTGAATTACCTTCATTTTTACATATCGATTGAGAATACATTCTCATTTAGAACAATGACTTGTAGCCAGCCACAGTAGTCCTTTCAGACATTCTAGAGCCAGAAGGGCTAAGAAAATGGTTGTCACCATCCTACTGGAATCCAGCCTTAGTAGCCATCTTTACTGTCAGGATGACAAATCGAGTGTGCTACGTAATGACCATACAGTGTTCCGTGCCAACAGAGCTGACCAGATGACAGTGACCGTTCAACCATGCCAGCGAGTGGTTGACGGTGTGACAGGTGACCACGCTGAACGCATTGATCGAGCACGGTTGTGGTTATCGTGCATTGATTTCTACAGATAGCCCCACGCTACAAACCCTCTGCTGAGAGTGTGTGTGTGAGAGAGTGAGTATCTGTCTGCCTGTGTATCAGGTCACAGATATGAGGAAGCTGCCACCCCCATAGTGATGATTATACAGAAGGACTTTAGTTCACTTCAAAGCTCATACTCAGGCCACCCTTGTAATGTCCTTGGCCTTTAAAGTGTTACTGTACAGTATACATCATTACATTTATAGCCTACTATAGAATGAAACAGTCGTAATTGACAAATGTCTCAGACTATTGTCCCGGACAAACCCATTAGACCCTGTCTGACTGGAACTACTTCACTTTGACCTTCCCCATATAAAGAGTGATATGACATACAGTCATCTTCTCCCTATAGGCACCCCAGCCTGGCCACCTCACCTCTAGGGACAAGCAACAGGCCCAGGGGCCCTACCAGAGCCCAGCTCAAAGGACCTACAGCGGGGATGTCCTGGACAGACACCCAGGGGTGTTCCACAGGGCTGGCCAGCAACCTTTCACCCCCAGGACCCACAGGAAGCAGCATGACTCCTTCCTGTCTCAGTATTGCTACTACACCCCACCGCCAGGCCAGAAGGGACAGACTGAGAGGTGATGCGAATTGCTTTTGGGAGACAATTGCTGTTACAAAATATAAATGTACATAAGCCATGATTATAAAAGAGAACAAGCATATGCCTTATACCTCTGAGTCTACTGAATAACAGAGTTATTGAATGCTAGCAGCATTGTTCAAATATATCTAATAAAAACACATTGTTCCATAAACCTAATAGTTAGAGGCAGTAGAGTGCATTAATTATAGAGAGTGAAAAGGAAGAGAGAGAGGAAACACAGATAAAGACACATGCATGCACAGTCATTGTCATAATGCAAATGCCAGTCCAGAATGCTAGCAGTGTGTTGTCATTATTAGGCCAATCATCTACATGCAGTGGGCAGTAAGCTTCACGCTAAGCAGACAGAGAGAGCTGGCCGTTAAACACTCAAAATGCTTAAAAAGTACTGAGAATAAAAACAGTTCAAAAGTACTTAATTTATTTAAAACTGCAGTAGCAGAGCAAGTTAAAAAACATACAAAACTGGCACCTAAAACAGATGTGGCTCACCATAGCTAAAAGACATTCCACTGACAAACATTCTGGCACAACTTCTTTAAGATGGCAGATGACCCAATTGCTGAATGGAAACACCTTTGTCAATTAACCACTTCCATTTGCTGGACCAATTGAAAACAAGAAACACTTAACAATGAATACCTGACTACAACTGGTTGAAAATGATGGAAAATATCTAGTATCTGGAATGTATGATAAATTACTGAATGAAAAAAGGACATACACAAACACAACTTGCTCTAATTAATGCTTGGAATAAATACACTTTAAAATGTCTTTAGTGAAGGCCACTCCTTCACACAGATCCAGAGGAAGGAAGCAGTTTTTTTATTTTTTTATGTGAGGGATTAGGGAAACGCACACTCACTGTTAATCACAAACACATAAACAGATGACACTTGTACCTGTTGGTGTTTTCAATGGCTCATCACTATTCCTGTGCAGGCATCGGTCCTGACTCTCCAGACAATGATGATTAGCCCTCCCGTCTTCTTCATTATCTCCATCTGTTTTCCATCCGTCTATTTCCTCCTCTCCCTCTTGACAGGCAGAAGCATCCCTCTTCATCACAGAATACCTCTGGGGGTAGTTGCCATGGTCACAAGGTCAGGTCAACAAGGAAGCACCTCTGTTTTATATTACCTTTGTGTAAAATGTTCCATTACAAGTGGCACTAACCACATACACCACCTTATATCTACAAGAGCTTGATTGAACCCATGTTGATATGTCAATGATCCAGAGTTAGCATTGTGGCATACCGGCATAGCACCTTCATCATTAACGTGTTTATCCCTTCTGCTCTTTCTAGTATCCTGCACAGTGGTCCATGAAATACAGTGCGACAAACACAGGAGCCGATCAAGCTGACAGTTTAGATCATAAGTAATTATTATGTCATTAATGAATAATATACACAGTTATGTAATAGAGTATGTAGCACAGACATGCATGGAAGAGCTGCTAATGCCCATAGCTGAAAGAGGAAGATCTGTATTTGACCTGGAGTTAAGACACGTGATAGATAGTAGAATACACTGAGTTGTGTCCCGTTACATTGAGCTGATATCAATATACACTACCGTTCAAAAGTTTGGGGTCACTTAGAAATGTCCTTGCTTTCCATGAAAACATACATTGAATTAGTTTCAATAGGAAATATAGCAAAATGCATAGGTAATGTAGTCATTGACAAGGTTAGAAATAATGATTTTTAATAAAATAATAATTGTGTCCTTCAAACTTTGCTTTCGTCAAAGAATCCTCCATTTGCAGCAATTACAGCCTTGCAGACCTTTGGCATTCTAGTTGTCAATTTGTTGAGGTAATCTGAAGAGATTTCACCCCATGCTTCCTGAAGAACCTCCCACAAGTTGAATTGGCTTGATGGGCACTTCTTACGTACCATACGGTCAAGCTGCTCCCACAACAGCTCAATAGGGTTGAGATCTGGTGACTGTGCTGGCCACTCCATTATATACAGAATACCAGCTGACTGCTTCTTCCCTAAATAGTTATTGCATAGTTTGGAGCTGTGCTTTGGGTCATTGTCCTGTTGTAGGAGGAAATTGGCTCCAATCAAGCGCTGTCCACAGGGTATGGCATGGCGTTGCAAAATGGAGTGATAGCCTTCCTTCTTCAAGATCCCTTTTACCCTGTACAAATCTCCCACTTTACCACCACCAAAGCACCCCCAGACCATCACATTGCCTCCACCATGCTTGACAGATGGCATCAAGCACTTCTCCATCATCTTTTCATTTGGTCTGCGTCTCACAAATGTTCTTCTTTGTGATCCGAACACCTCAAACTTCGATTTGTCTGTCCATAACACTTTTTTCCAATCTTCCTCTGTCCAGTGTCTGTGTTCTTTTGCCCGTCTTAATCTTTTCTTTTTATTGGCCAGTCTGAGATATGGCTAGAAGGTCAACATCCCGGAGTCGCCTCTTCACTGTTGACGTTGAGACTGTGGTTTTGCGGGTACTATTTAATGAAGCTGCCAGTTGAGGACCTGTGAGGCATCTGTTTCTCAAACTAGGCACTCTAATGTATTTGTCCTCTTGCTCAGTTGTGCACCGGGGCCTCCCACTCCTCTTTCTATTCTGGTTAGAGCCAGTTTGCGCTGTTCTGTGAAGGGAGTAGTACACAGCGTTGTCCGAGATCTTCAGTTTCTTGGCAATTTCTCGCATGGAATAGCCTTCATTTCTCAGAACAAGAATAGACTGACGAGTTTCAGAAGAAAGTTATTTGTTTCTAGCCATTTTGAGCCTGTAATCGAACCAACAATTGCTGATGCTCCAGATACTCAACTAGTCTCAAGAAGGCCAGTTTTATTGCTTCTTTAATCAGCACAACAGTTTTCAGCTGTGCTAACATAATTGCAAAAGGGTTTTCTAATGATCAATTTGCCTTTTAAAATGATAAACTTGGATTAGCAAACACAACGTGCCATTGGAACACAGGACTGATGGTTGCTGATAATGGGCCTCTGTACGCCTATGTAGATATTCCATTAAAAATCAGCCGTTTCCAGCTACAATAGCCATTTACAACATTAACAATGTCTACACTGTATTTCTGATCAATTTTATGTTATTTTAATGGACAAAAAATGTGCTTTTCTTTCAAAAACAAGGACATTTCGAAGTGACCCCAAACGTTTGAACGGTAGTGTACATGAATACTGTATGTTTATAGATTTCCAATCCACTGTATTGATTGTGTGGAATTATATTCATATTCCCTACGGAGGAAGAGGAGAAAGAGGGGGATGAGGAGGAAAAGGAGGGGAAATATCTACAGTTCTTGGAAGACGTGACCAATTATGTTTTACGCTACGGGTTCTACTCTGACAGGTGAAGCGTTACATTAATGTTTTCCATTACATTTAATTGTTCCTTTTTTACTTAGCAGACACTCTTATCCAGCTTACAGAACAGTGTAAACAATACAATGTGGGGAGAAGAAATGTATTTTATGCAATGTCTCCATCGAAATCCAGTGTCACTCTGTAAAATACAACAGCAGAGAGAGGGAAGAGGTCAGAGATAGAGGAGAGACAGGAAAGTACAATATAAAGTCAAGGAAAAATAGTTGGTTTATTATTAAGTTATGCCCTTTAATTACAGGACATTAGCTTTGAAACTCACATTTTTTTCTCAACCTCAGAATAATAATCATAATAATTTACGCAGCTTCTATAGCTCTTTTCATTACAGAAATAATCTCAAAGCGCTTGAAAATAAAAATAAAGAAGCAAAAAAAAGTTTGGACTCACCTACTCATTCAAGGGTTTTTCTTTATTTTTACTATTTTTTACCTTGTAGAATAATAGTGAAGACATCAAAACTATGAAATAACACATATGGAATCATGTAGTAATCAAAAAAGTGTTAAACAAATCAAAATATATTTTATATTTGAGATTCTTCAAATAGCCACCCTTTGCCTTGATGACAGTTTTGCACACTCTTGGCATTCCCTCAACCCACATATGTTCCCACATATGCTGAGCACTTGTTGGTTGCTTTTCTTTCACTCTGCAGTCCGACTCATGCCAAACCATCTCAATTGGGTTGAGGTCGGGGGATTGTGGAGGCCAAGGTCATCTGATGCAGCACTCCATCACTCTCCTTCTTTGTAAAATAGCCCTTACACAGCCTGGAGGTGTGTTGGGTCATTGTCCTGTTGAAAAACAAATGATAGTCCCACTAAGCCCAAACCAGATGGGATGGCGTATCGATGTAGAATGCTGTGGTAGCCATGCTGGTTAAGTGTGCCTTGAAATCTAAATAAATCACAGACAGTGTCAACAGCAAAGCACCCCCACACCATAACACCTTCTCCTCCATGCTTTACGGTGTGAACTACAGTCGTGGTCAAAAGTTTTGAGAATGACACAAATACTAATTTTCACATAGTCTGCTGCTTCAGTTTTGATGATGGCAATTTGCATATACTCCAGAATGTCATGAAGAGTGATCAGATGAATTGCAATTAATTGCAAAGTCCCTCTTTGCCATGAAAATGAACTTAATCCCCCAAAAAAACATTCCACTGCATTTCAGCCCTGCCACAAAATGACCAGCTGCCATCATGTCAGTGATTCTCTCGTTAACACAGGTGAGAGTGTTGACGAGGACAAGGCTGGAGATCACTCTGTCATGTTGATTGAGTTAGAATAACAGACTGGAAGCTTTAAAAGGAGGGTGGTGCTTGAAATCATTGTTCTTCCTCTGTTAACCATGGTTACCTGCAAGGAAACACGTGCCGTCATCATTGCTTTGCACAAAAAGGGCTTCACAGGCAAAGATATTGCTGCTAGTAAGATTGCACCTAAATCAACCATTTTTCGGATCATCAAGAACGTCAAGGAGAGAGGTTCAATTGTTGTGAAGAAGGCAAGCGCCAGGACTGTCTCCTAAAGTTGATTCAGCTGCGGGATCGGGGCACCACCAGTGCAGAGCTTGCTCAGGAATGGCAGCAGGAAGGTGTGAGTGCATCTGCACGCACAGTGAGGCAAAGACTTTTGGAGGATGGCCTGGTCTCAAGAAGGGCAGCAAAGAAGCCACTTCTCTCCAGGAAAAACATCAGGGACAGACTATAATTCTGCAAAAGGTACAGGGATTGGACTGCTGAGGACTGGGGTAAAGTCATTTTCTCTGATGAATCCCCTTTCCGATTGTTTGGGGCATCCGGAAAACACCTTGTCCGGAGAAGACAAGGTGAGCGCTACCATCAGTCCTGTGTTATGCCAACAGTAAAGCATCCTGAGACCATTCATGTGTGGGGTTGCTTCTCAGCCAAAGGAGTGGGCTCACTCACAATTTTGCCTAAGAACACAGCCATGAATAAAGAATGGTACCAACACATCCTCCGAGAGCAACTTCTCCCAACCATCCAAGAACAGTTTGGTGATGACCAATGCCTTTTCCAGCATGATGGAGCACCTTGCCATAAGGCAAAAGTGATAACTAAGTGTCTCTGGGAACAAAATATCGATATTTTGGGTCCATGGCCAGGTAACTTCCAAAACCTTAATCCCATTGAGAACTTGTGGTCGATCCTCAAGAGGCGGGTGGACAAACAAAATCCCACAAATTCTGACAAACTCCAAGCATTGATTATGCAAGAATGGGCTGCCATCAGTCAGGATGTGGCCCAGAAATTAATTGACAGCATGCCAGGGTGGATTGCAGAGGTCTTGAAAAAGAAGGGTCAACACTGCATATATTGACTCTTTGCATAAACTTAATGTAATTGTCAATAAAAACCTTAGACAGTTATGGAATGCTTGTAATTATACTTCAGAATACCATAGTAACATCTGACAAAAATATCTCATAACACTGAAGCAGCGAACTTTGTGAAGACCAATACTTGTGTCATTCTTAAAACTTTTGACCACGACTGTACACATACGGATATCATCCATTCACCCACACCGCGTCTCACGAAGACACAGCGCTCTAATGTCCATTGCTAGTGTTTCTTGGCCCAAGCAGGTCTCTTCTTATTATTGGTGTCCTTTAGTAGTGGTTTCTTTGCAGCAATTCGACCATGAAGGCCTGATTCACACAGTCCGCTCTGAACAGTTGATGTTGAGATGTGTCTGTTACTGGAACTCTGTGAAGCATTTATTTGGGCTGCAATTTCTGAGGCTGGTAACTCTAATGAACTTATCCTCTGCAGCAGAGTGTCACGATCGTTGATGAACGGGACGGACCAAGGCGCAGCGTGATATGCGTACATGTTTATTTTACCGAATAAACAACTGACAAAACAACAAATGAAACTTGAAGTCCAAGGTACACAAAACCAACATACCTATCACGGAACAAGATCCCACAACCCACTAGTGCCAATAGGCTGCCTAAGTATGGTCCCCAATCAGAGACAACAAGCAACAGCTGCCTCTGATTGGGAACCACACCGGCCAACATAGATCTAGAAATACTAGATTCACAACATAGAACAAAACACAGCAAGGAAAATACACACCCTGACTCAACATACAAGCGTCCTCTGAGTCAGGGCGTGACAGTACCCCCCCCCCCAAAGGTGCGGACTCCGACCGCACAACATAAACATAACAGGGTAGGGGCCGGGTGGGCATTCCGCCTCGGAGGTGGATCCGGCTCAGGGCGTGACGACCACTTACTCTCCGCCTCCCTGTTGCGCCCCTGGTCTGGTCTGGACCTCGGCGCGCTGCTTCCCCTCTCCTTCCTCCCATAAAGTACCAAGCCCTGTCTGGACCCTGGTGTGGGAGACCCCGAACCTGGAGAGGGGCTGACGTCTGTGTCTGGACTGGAGCCGCTGACCGGAGCTGGACCGAGCACCGGTGGAGCGGACTGCACAGGCTCCGGACTGGAGCCGCTGACCGGAGCTGGACTAGGCACCGGTGGAGCGGACTGCTCTGGCTCCGGAGTGGAGCCGCTGACCGGATCTGGACTGGACCCCGGTGAAGCGGATTGCTCTGGCTCCGGAGTGGAGCAGCTGACCGGAGCTGAACTGGGCACCGGTGGAGCAGACTGCTCTGGCTCCGGAGTGGAACAGCTGACCGCTGCCGGACCAGGCACCGGTGGAACAGGCACGGGCCGTGCCGGACTGGACACACGCACCACTGGCTTGGTGCGAGGGGAAGGAACAGGCCGGGCCGGGCTGGCGACGCGCACCACTGGCTTGGTGCGAGGGGCAGGAACAGGCCGGGCTGGACTGGCAACGCGCACCACTGGCTTGGTGCGAGGGACAGGAACAGGCCGGACCGGGCTGGCGACGCGCGCCACTGGCTTGGTGCGAGGGGCAGGAACAGGCCGGGCCGGGCTGGCGACGCGCGCCACTGGCTTGGTGCGAGGGGCAGGAACAGGTCGGGCCGGGCTGGTGACGCGCGCCACTGGCTTGGTGCGAGGGGCAGGAACAGGCCGGGCCGGGCTGGCAACGCGCGCCACTGGCTTGCTGCGAGGGGCAGGAACAGGCCGGACCGGGCTGGCGACGCGCACCACTGGCTTGGTGCGAGGGGCAGGAACAGGCCGGGCCGGGCTGGCGACGTGCACCACTGGCTTGGTGCGAGGGGCAGGAACAGGCCGGGCCGGGCTGGCGACGCGCACCACTGGCTTGGTGCGAGGGGCAGGAACAGGCCGGACCGGGCTGGCGACGCGCGGGGCAGGAACAGGCCGGACCGGGCTGGCGACGCGCACCACTGGCTTGGTGCGAGGGGCAGGAACAGGCCGGGCCGGGCTGGCGACGCGCGCCACTGGCTTGGTGCGAGGGGCAGGAACAGGTCGGGCCGGGCTGGTGACGCGCGCCACTGGCTTGGTGCGAGGGGCAGGAACAGGCCGGGCCGGGCTGGCAACGCGCGCCACTGGCTTGCTACGAGGGGCAGGAACAGGCCGGACCGGGCTGGCGACTCGCACCACTGGCTTGGTGCGAGGGGCAGGAACAGGCCGGGCCGGGCTGGCGACGCGCACCACTGGCTTGGTGCGAGGGGCAGGAACAGGCCGGGCCGGGCTGGCGACGCGCGCCATTGTCTTGGTGCGAGGGGCAGGAACAGGCCGGACCGGGCTGGCGACGCGCGGGGCAGGAACAGGCCGGGCCGGGCTGGCGACGCGCGCCACTGGCTTGCTGCGAGGGGCAGGAACAGGCCGGACCGGGCTGGCGACGCGCACCACTGGCTTGGTGCGAGGGGCAGGAACAGGCCGGGCCGGGCTGGCGACGCGCACCACTGGCTTGGTGCGAGGGGCAGGAACAGGCCAGGCCGGGCTGGCGACGCGCACCGCTGGCTTGGTGCGAGGGGCAGGAACAGGCCGGGCCGGGCTGGCGACGCGCACCACTGTCTTGGTGCGAGGGGCAGGAACAGGCCGGACCGGGCTGGCGACGCGCACCACTGGCTTGGTGTGAGGGCAGGAACAGGCCGGGCCGGGCTGGCGACGCGCACCACTGGCTTGGTGCGAGGGGCAGGAACAGGCCGGGCCGTACTGGGAACACGCACCACTGGCTTAGTGCGGGAAGCAGGAACAGGACGGGCCGGACTGGCGACGCGCATCACTGGCTTGGTGCGAGGGGCAGGAACGGGTCGGGCTGTACTGGGAACACGCACCACTGGCTTAGTGCGGGAACCAGGAACGGGCCGGACCGGACTGGCGACACGCACCACTTGCTTGGTGCGAGGAGCGGGACTGGGTTCCTTTATTAACCCCCGCTCCTTCTGCTGCCTAACCAGCTCCTCTCGCCGTGCCTCTACACTTTCCTTCTCCCTTATAGCCTCCTGTAGCGCCTCCCTCTGACCGAATAACTCCTGCTCCCTCTGAACCAATAGCCCCCGTAACATGGTGGCCTCCTCTCCTAACCTGCAGACCCGCCCTTTAACGGCCTCCTGCTGCCTCGTCGTCCACACCGTGTGCCCCCCCAAAAAATTTTCTTGGGGTTGCCTCTCGGGTCTCCGTCGTCGCCACTCCTCTTCCTGTGAGGACTCCTCCGGGAGCCCCCACGAGTTAGGGAGCAGAACTGTTCCGACTCCTCTTCCCATGGTCGTAGGGACCCAATCTGAAAACCGACCGGGTGCAGTGGTCGGGGCTCTTCTCTCTCGCTCCCCGACCACCCCTTTATCCCCCCCCAAAAAAATTATTGGGGCTGTCTCACGGGCTTCCTCCTCGACCGGCGTCCTCTGCGTTGCCGTTGCTCCTCTCCTGCCTGGGTATCTACCTTCGCCCATGGCCCTTTCCCCGCGAATATCTCTTCCCATGACCACAATTTGCCCACCTGGGACATGGCTATTCGCTCCTCCTGGGCACGCTGCTTGGTCCTCGTTTGGTGGGATCTTCTGTCACTATCGTTGATGAACGGGACGGACCAAGGCGCAGCGTGATATGCGTACATGTTTATTTTACAGAATAAACAACTGACAAAACACCAAACAAAACGTGAAGTCCAAGGTACACAAAACAAACATACCTAACACGGAACAAGATCCCACAACCCACTTGTGCCAATATGCTGCCTAAGTATGGTCCCCAATCAGAGACAACGAGCGACAGCTGCCTCTGATTGGGAACCACACAGGCCAACATAGATCTAGAAATACTAGATTCACAACATAGAACAAAACACAGCAAGGAAAATACACACCCTGACTAAAACATACAAGCGTCCTCTGAGTCAGGGCGTGACACAGAGGTAACTCTGGGTCTTTTATTTCTGTTGCGGTCCTCATGAGAGCCAGTTTCATCATAGCGCTTGATGGTTTTTGCGACTGCACTTGAAGAAATGTTCAAAGTCTTGAAATGTTCCATATTGACTGACCTTTATGTCTTAAAGTAATGATGGACTGTCGTTTCTCTTTGCTTATTTGAGCTGTTCTTGCCACAATATGGACTTGGTATTTTACCAAATAGGGCTATCTTCTGTATACCCCCCCTACCTTGTCACAACACAACTGATTGGCTCAAACACATTAAGAAGGAAAGAAATTCCACAAATTAACTTTTAATTAGGCACACCTGTTAATTGAAATGCATTCCAGGCATTCCAGGTGACTACCTCATTAAGCTGGTTGAGAGAATGCCAAGAGTGTGCAAAGCTATCATCAAGGCAAAGGGTGGCTATTTGAAGAATCTCAAATATAAAATATATTTTGATTTGTTTAACACTTTTTTGGTTACTACATAATTCCATATGTGTTATTTCATAGTTTTGATGTCTTCACTATTATTCTACAATGTAGAAAATAGTAAAAATAAAGAAAAACCCTTGAATGAGTAGGTGTGTCCAAACTTTTGACTGGAACTGTATATGCAGTGCATTCAGAAAGTATTCAGACCCCTTGACTCTTTCCACATTTTGTTACGTTACATCCTTATTCTAAAATGGATTAAATAGTATTTTTCACTCATCAATCTACACACAATACCCCATAATGACAATGCAAAAACAGGTTTTTATAAATGTTTGCATATGTATAAAAAATAAAAATAAAAACTGATAATCACATTTACACAAGTATTCAGACCCTTTACTCAGTACTTTGTTGAAGCACCTTTGGCAGCGATTACAGCCTCGAGTCTTCTTGGGTATAACCCTACAAGCTCGGCACACCTGTATTTGGGGAGTTTCTCCCATTCTTCTCTGCAGATCCTCTCAAGCTCTGTCAGGTTGGATGGGGAGCGTCGCTGCACAGGTATTTTCAGGTCTCTCCAGAGTTGTTCGATTGGGTTCAAGTCTGGGCTCTGGCTGGGCCACTCAAGGACATTCAGAGACTTGTCCCGAAGCCTCTCCTGAGTTGTCTTGGCTGTGTGGTTAGGGTCGTTGTCTTGTTGGATGGTGAACCTTCGCCCCAGTCTGAGGTCCTGAGCGCTCTGGAGCAGGTTTTCATCAAGGATCTCTCTGTACTTTGCTCCGTTCAGCTTTCCCTCGATCCTGACTATTCTCCCAGTCCCTGCCACTGAAAAACATCCCCACTGCACGATGCTGCCACCACCATGCTTCACCGTAGGGATGGTGCCACGTTTCCTCAAGACGTGACGGTTGGCATTCAGGCCAAAGATATCAGTGTTGGTTACATCAGACCAGAGAATCTTGTTTCTCATGGTCTGAGAGTCTTTAGGTGCTCCAAGCAGGCTGTTATGTGCCTTTTACTGAGGAGTGGCTTTCGTCTGTCCACTTTACCGTAAAGGCCTGATTGGTGGAGTGCTGCAGAGATGGTTGTCCTTCTGGAAGGTTCTCCCATCTCCACAGAGGATCTCTGGAGCTCTGTAAGAGTGACCATTGGGTTCTTGGTCACCTCCCTGACGAAGGCCCTTCTCCCCCAATTGTTCAGTTTGGTCAGGCGGCCAGCTCTAGGAAGAGTCTTGGTGGTTCCAAACTTCTTCCATTTAAGAATGATGGAGGCCACTGTGTTCTTGGGGACCTGCAATGCTGCAGAAATGTTTTGGTACCCTTCCCCAGATCTGTGCCTCGACTCAATCCTGTCTCGGAGCTCTACGGACAAAAATTCCTTTGACCTCATGGCTTGGTTTTTGCTCTGACATGCACTGTCAGCTGTGGGACCTTATATAGACAGTTGTGTGCCTTTCCAAATCATGTCCAATCCATTGAATTGACCACAGGTGGACTTCAATCAAGTTATAGAAACATCTCAGGGATGATCAATGGAAACAGGATGCACCTGAGCTAATTTCGAGTCTCATAGCAAAGGGTCTGAATACTTATGTAAATAAGACATTTCTGTTTTTTTTTTTCTAAAAACCTGTTTTCACTTTGTCATTATGGGGTATTGTGTGTAGATTGATTAGGATTTTTATTTATTTATTCCTATTTGGATTAAGGCTGTAACATAACAAAATGTGGAAAAAGTCAATGAGTCTGAATACTTTCCAAACAGATAGTAGGTCTGGATTATGTTTCAAGCCTCCAAAAGATGGGGCGACAGAGAGGGATCCACATAGCTGGAGCAGAGGGAGGGGTTTGTCAACAGGGGCAGGTCCTCCGGTGGCTGGCAGGTAGCACAGTTCACTCTCCATTCAAGCCATCTCACCGGTGCCTCACCGTCCCTCCGTCACCTTGCTGGGGGGCCCCGTTGAAAATGCGCTACGCTACTGCTCAGACTTTTTATTTATTGAGGTCCTAAATTCGAATTGAGTGTGAGATTGTGTTGTAAATTCCCAAGTAGGCCACTGAGTATGACTGTCGAAAAGGTAAATATAAGTGTCAAAAGTGGTGCTCTCTCTTCTCCTAAAGTGTTCTGGAGTCCGTCCTCAGCTGGCAGATGACAAGGAGACATGACCTGAGGCAGGTTAGTGCAAAGACACACACACACACACACACACACACACACACACACAGAGCTTGACTTGAACTGAAATAGCTGCCAGTACTCAGTTTGGGTGCTGGTACAGTTTATATTTAGGTGCAGGAGCTCCACAATACTTTTGAGCTAATATTCTATAAGTGGAACAGGAGCTCAAGCAGTAGAACATTTTAGTTGCCGGTACTCAGCTCCGGTGAGCTCCTGCCCAAGTCAAGCACTGCACACACACACACACACACACACACACACACACACACACACACACACACACACACACACACACACACACACACACACACACACACACACACACACACACACACACACACACACACACACACACACACACACACACACACACACACACACACACACACACACACACACACACACACCTTTATCAAACACCTGTCTTACAAACTCCTCACATCTTTGCAGTGTAGTTTATTCACTTGAAGTGTTTACTCTCATTTTGTATTCCAGTGCGGTATCTAAATCTGTTTAAGACTATGCTAACTTGAGATACATACAGTGAGTGAAAAAAGTATTTGATCCCCTGCTGATTTTGTACGTTTGCCCACTGACAAAGAAATGATCAGTCTATAATTTTAATGGTAGGTTTATTTGAACAGTGAGAGACAGAATAACATCAACATAATCCAGAAAAACGCATGTCAAAAATGTTATAAATTGATTTGCATTTTAATGAGGGAAATAAGTATTTGACCCCCTCTCAATCAGAAAGATTTCTGGCTCCCAGGTGTCTTTTATACAGGTAACGAGCTGAGAATAGGAGCACACTCTTAAAGGGAGTGCTCCTAATCTCAGCTTGTTACCTGTATAAAAGACACCTGTCCACAGAAGCAATCAATCAATCAGATTCCAAACTCTCCACCATGGCCAAGACCAAGGAGCTCTCTAAGGATGTCAGGGACAAGATTGTAGACCTATACAAGGCTGGAATGGACTACAAGACCATCGCCAAGCAGCTTGGTGAGAAGGTGACAACAGTTGGTTTGATTATTCGCAAATGGAAGAAACACAAAATAACTGTAAATCTCCCTCGGCCTTGGGCTCCATGCAAGATCTCACCTCGTGGAGTTGCAATGATCATGAGAACAGTGAGGAATCAGCCAATAACTACACAGGAGGATCTTGTCAATGATCTCAAGGCAGCTGGGACCATAGTCACCAAGAAAACAATTGGTAACACACTACGCCGTGAAGGACTGAAATCCTGCAGCGCCCGCAAGGTCCCCCTGCTCAAGAAAGCACATATACAGGCCCGTCTGAAGTTTGCCAATGAACATCTGAATGATTCAGAGGAGAACTGGGTGAAAGTGTTGTGGACAGATGAGACCAAAATCGAGCTCTTTGGCATCAACTCAACTCGCCGTGTTTGGAGGAGGAGGAATGCTGCCTAAGACCCCAAGAACACCATCCCCACCGTCAAACATGGAGGTGGAAACATGATTTGGGGGTGTTTTTCTGCTAAGGGGACAGGACAACTTCACCACATCAAAGGGACGATGGACGGGGCCATGTACCGTCAAATCTTGGGTGAGAACCTCCTTCCCTCAGCCAGGGCATTGAAAATGGGTCGTGAATGGGTATTCCAGCATGACAATGACCCAAAACACGCGGCCAAGGCAACAAAGGAGTGGCTCAAGAAGAAGCACATTAAGGTCCTGGAGTGGCCTAGCCAGTCTCCAGACCATAATCCCATAGAAAATCTGTGGAGGGAGCTGAAGGTTTGAGTTGCCAAACGTCAGCCTCGAAACCTTAATGACTTGGAGAAGATCTGCAAAGAGGAGTGGGACAAAATCCCTCCTGAGATGTGTGCAAACCTGGTGGCCAACTACAAGAAACGTCTGACCTCTGTGATTGCCAACAAGGGTTTTGCCACCAAGTACTAAGTCATGTTTTGCAGAGGGGTCAAATACTTATTTCCCTCATTAAAATGCTAATCAATTTATAACATTTTTGACATGCGTTTTTCTGGATTTTTTTGGTAGTTTTTCTGTCTCTCACTGTTCAAATAAGCCTACCATTAAAATTATAGACTGATAATTTCTTTGGCAGTGGGCAAACGTACAAAATCAGCAGGGGATCAAATACTTTTGTCCCTCACTGTACGTGGAACTCAATGTCTCCACCAATAATTTACATGAACGTTGTGCATGCTTATCTGAGGTTAGGAGTCAACGCCTCACGTGATAGTATATGCAGACTTTACTTCTAGTTTTACCAGCCCGTCTGTTGTGTGTGTGTGTGTGTGTTTGTGTGTTTTGTGAGTTAGATTAAATGTGTTTTGAGCCATCTGAACAGAACAGTTGGTTTGGCTCCACAGGAGTCCCTCAGGAACAGTGAAACATCTGCAAGCCTCTGTTTCAAATCAATAAGTAGCCCTGTCTTCAGTGGGAAACACACAGATAACAGGGAGTAAATAAAACCAGATAAAACTAAAACTCCTTGTTAAGCCAGAGAATTCAATTGGAATGGCTACAGCTTGATGGACGTGTGTACGTGCATTAGCGAGCGGGCAGAGATCTTATCAGTCACATTTATTTAACAGGCACAGTTTCTCCACCGTATCACTGTCGTCCCATGCTGTGCCAAACTTGCCAGGGCACCTGTCTCGTCTCTGCTGCTCATACTGTTTACTTTTCTCTGCGTGACAGAGCCGAGGCAGCGTCAATACACACACACACGTTGCTGTGTGATCACATGACAGCAAGCTACTGCCCTGTTTAGGCCTGTTCTTTGTTTTTGACTCGTTCTTTTATTATTAGTTGATCCCACTGATTGGAAATCTGTTCTACATGTCCTAAGTTGGCAGCAAACAGACAGTGAGCTACAAGGCCTTGTTTGGCCCTGACAGAGAGAAAGAAAGCCACTTGACCCTGTTCTTAACATGTTGTTTGTGATAAAGAGTGAGTTAAAGTGCTAGGGCCTGTGTTTGCCCATTCTTCGAGTTAGAAATTAGATATCTAGAAAGACATATTTGTGGTCAGAAAGGGTGGTACTTGTAAAACAATGAGCTAGTTGGCCTTATTCATTGAACCAGAGTGTAAGAGATACAAGGCCCTGTTTGGCCGTATTACATGTGTCAGTAGTATTACTGAACTGCATCACTTTCTTCTATCTTGCCTTGTCCGTCATCCTTCTCTGTGTTCTTTGTGATAGACCGTCCAAAGTAACACTTGGCCCAGCTTGGCCCCATGTTTTGTGACAGAGTGAGCTACTTGGTCCTAGTTGGCTCCCTGTTAGTCAGTACACACACTCTTAGAAAAAAAAGGTGCTATCTAGAACCTAAAAAGGTTCTTCGGCTGTCCCAAAAGGAGAACCCTTTGAAGAACCCTTTTGGTTCCAGGTAGAACCTTTTGGTTCTACCTGGAACCAAAAAGGGTTCTCCTATGGGGACAGCCGAAGAACCCTTTTGGAACCCTTTTTTCTAAGAGTGTAGTAAAGCACTCACCTCATTTTTCCTGTGTTAGTCTCGCTCTCTCTCTCGCTCTCTCTCTTGTGTGTTTATTTGTGCTGACTGTGCCAGTCTCGTGGGATTTGTGTTTTTATGAGTTGTATTTGTTTTTCCATACGGTGCAGTATTAAATTCCTCCAGAGTGGCGCAGTGGTCTAAGGCACTGCATCACAGTGCTAGCTGTAGCCACTAGAGATCCTGGTTCGAATCCAGGCTCTGTAGTAGCCGGCCGTGACCGGGAGACCCATGGGGCGGCGCACAATTCGTCCAGGTTAGGGGAGGGAACGGCCGGCAGGGATGTAGCTCAGTTGGTAGAGCATGGCATTTGCAACGCCAGGGTTGTGGGTTCGATTCCAGTATAAAAAATAAAAATGTATGCACTCACTAACTGTAAGTCGCTCTGGATAAGAGCGTCTGCTAAATGACGTAAATGTAAAAATTAATGATTTACGCAAGCAAACATCCTACAGTATTATCCTGGATTTTGTATTGAGCTGTTTACCAACCAAACCAACAACATAAAATATTATAGGTTGTTCATCAACATGTTATCTTCATATAGCCACAGTCTTCCTGCAGAAAACGAATACATTATTTTCCAGAGAATTCTTTATTTACCTGGTTCATTCAGTACTTGAGGCTTTGTTGGTCATGGGGAAACATATTGCTGATAATTTGTCCCGTCTTAGAAATCCTGCACAGTGGGTGTGTGTGACCTGTGGTTCAGGGTCTTCTGGGGGTCAGAGTGTGTGTGTGTGTCCCATGTTTCCCTCTGGGTCACGATGTCCCTGAGGTGCCGTTGACCTGAGGGTGTGTATGGGTACAGGAGCAATGACTAGGACAGAAATAGCAGCCAACCGATTCAATCAGCAGCCTTGATCTAATTTTAGTGCATGGTCTTAACTCTGTGTGAGCCGATATGTGTTTGTTTGTCGAGGTTGGGGGTAGGGAGTAAAGGTGTGTGTAAAAACCCAGGTCATGGAAAAACTCCTTGCTCTAAAAAATGTTTATGAAGATTGTACTTCACTTACAAAACCAATGTATCCAAAGTCAGTCTGTGCAACCACATCAGAGTGAAAACAACAGGTTGAGAAAGGACATCCAAACCAATTAAACTGAACAACTAATAAGTCACAAAATCAATTACTCAGCCCTCAATTAGAAGCACAGCTTTAAAGTCATGGCCATGAGGATTGGTCACACCCCTCACATCCCCTAAAGCCTTTTCTTTGAATGGGATGTTTTAGGTGTCAGGGAAGGGAGGAAAAGTCTCCAAACTTTTTTTAAGAAACAGAAACACTGAAATGAAAATGACCCGAAATGCTACCATACCACCAATAGAACATATTTTAAAATGCATAAAGTTCATTCATTCAAATTCACTCATTTGAAATCCATTTTATCACAGGAAAAAAGGGAGAAAAAACATTTTGCATTTGGCAAGCTGTTGCCGACAGCAACTCTATCCGTTATTTATTGACAAATTCATCTTTAAGTCTTCCTGGATTTGCTTCCTAGTTGCATATTTCTCATTTTTTACAATTTCCATGGGGGCTTCCCACTGGGGACAGACGTCAATTCAACATCTATTCCACGTTGGTTCCACGCCATTTCAATGAAACAACGTTGATTCAACCAGTGTGTGCCCAGTGGTTTACTACTATAACCGCATGAAAATTAATTCCTTAATCCTGATGTGTGTGAAACCTAACCCCTTTTAACCGAGTGTTCCTATTTCTGGAACATTTTCTCTATAGCCCTATTGCCTCCACAATGAACGTTGTGACTGTTCAGTGACCCGACTAACTGGTTTATAAATAGACTGTATCATTGCTATTCATCAAGGTCAAAGAGCCAGATGCATGATGAGACTGCGTCGACGAGTGGATAATCCACCTTTACCCTCCGTTCTACTGGCGAACGTGCAATCACTGCAGAATAAACTGTTCTCCGTTCGAGACTATCCTATCAATGGGACATTAAAAACTGTAATATCCTATTTTTCACAGAGTCGTGGCTGAACAAGGACATAGATAATAAACAGTTAGCTGTGTTTTCTGTGTATCGGCAAGAGAGAACGGCAGCCTCCGGTAAGATCCGGGGGGGTGGTGTGTGTCTCTTTGTCAACAACAGCTGATGCACGGTCTCTAATATTAAGGAAGTCTCAAGGTTTTGCTCGCCTGAGTTAGAGTACCTCATGATAAGCTGTAGACCACACTATTTACCAAGAGAGTTTTCATCTATATTCTTCATAGCTGTCTATTTACCACCACAAACTGATGCTGGCACTAAGACCACACTCAACGAGCTGTATAAGACCATAAGCAAACAAGAAAATGCTCATCCAGAGGCGGCACTCCTAGTGGCATGGGACTTTAGTGCAGGAAAACTGAAACCTGTTTTACCTCATTTCTACCAGCATGTCACATGTGCAACTAGAGAAGAAAAAAACTCTAGAACACCTTTACTCCACACACGGAGATGTGAATCCTACATCGGCTCTGACGCTCGTCAGATGTGGCAGGGCTTGCAAACTATCACGGATTACAAAGGGAAACCCAGCCGCCCAGTGATGCGAGCCTACCATACGAGCTAAATGCCTTCTATGTTTGCTTCGAGGCAAGCAACACTGAATCATGCATGAGAGTACCAGCTGTTCCGGACGACTGTGTGATCACGCTCTCCGTAGCCGATGTGAGTAAGACCTTTTAAACAGGTTAACATTCACAAGGCCACAGGGCCAGACAGATTACCAGGATGCGTACTCAGAGCATACACTGACATTTTCACCCTCTCCCTGACCCAGTCTGTAATACCTACATGTTTCAAGCAGACCACCATAGTCCCTGTGCCCAAGAACGCCAAGGTAACCTGCCTAAATGACTAGCGCCCCGTAGCACTCCCATCTGTAGCCATGAAATGCTTTGAAAGGCTGGTCTTGGCTCACATCAACACCATCAACACCATCATCCCAGAAACCCTAGACCCACTCCAATTTGCATACCGCCCCAACAGATCCACAGATGATGCAATCTCTATTGCACTCCACACTGCCCTTTCCCACCTGGACAAAAGGAACACCTACGTGAGAATGCTGTTCATTGACTACAGCTCAGCGTTCAACACCATTGTGCCCTCCAAGCTCATGCTAAGCTAAGGACCCTGGGACTGAACACCTCCCTCTGCAACTGGATCCTGGACATCCTGACGGGCTGCCCCCAGGTGTTGAGGGTAGGCAACAACACATCCGCCACACTGACCCTCAACACGGTGGCCACACAGGGGTGCGTGCTTAGTCCCCTCCTGTTCGCCCACGACAGCGTGGCCACGCACGACTCCAACACTATCATTAAATTTGCAGACAACACAATGGTGGTAGGCCTGATCAACGATGACGATGAGACAGCCTATATGGAGGAGGTCAGAGACATGGCAGTATGGTGCCAGGACAACAATCTCTCCCTCAATGTGAGCAAGACAAAGGAGCTGATCGTGGACTACAGGAAAAGGAGGGCAGAGCACGCCCCATTCACATCGATGGGGCTGTAGTGGAGCGGGTCGAAAGCTTCAGGTTCCTTGGTGTCCACATCACTAAGGACCTATCATGGTCCAAACACACCAAGACAGTCATGAAGAGGGCATGACAATGCCATTCCCCCTCCAGAGGCATGGGACCTCAGATAATCAAAAAGATCTACAGCTGCACGATCGAGAGCATCCTGACTGGTTGCATCATCGCTTGGTATGGCAACTGCTCGGCATTCGACCACAAGGCGCTGCAAAGGGTACTGCATACGGCCCCGAACTTCCTGCCATCCAGGACCTCTATACCAGGCGGTGTCAGAGGAAGCCCTAAAAATCGTCAAAGACTCCAGCCACCCAAGTCTTAGACTGTTCTCTCTCACGGCAAGCGGTACCGGAGCGGCAAGTCTGGGACCAGAAGCCTCCTTAACAGCTACACCCCCAAGCCATAAGACTGCTGAACAGTTAATCAAATAGCTACCCCCCTTTTTTTCTGCACTGACTCTCTAGCACAGGCTCAATGTACGCTCACTGGACACACACACAAACACACACGGACACACACACACACATGCATATCGATGCCACACACACACACACACACACATACATTCCTTCACACTCTTCACATGATGCTGCTAGTCTCTGTTTATTATCTATGCATAGTCACTTTAGCCCTACCTACATGTACATATTACCTCAGTTACCTCGACTAACCCGTACCTCTGCACAATGACTCGGTAACGGTACTCCTTGTATATAGACTCGTTATTGTTACTTTATTGTGTTATTATTTTTAACAAGTTTATTTAGCAATTTTTTTGTACAACTCTGCATTGTTGGTTAAGGGCTCGTAAGTAAGCATTTCATGGTTGTATTCAGCGCATGTGCCAAATAACATTTGATTTTAAATAGATTAGGTGTCAGCCGGACGGCATTCGTGCTGAACATACACTACTCTGCATCCATAATCAGATTATTTAAGAGACCAATCTTTACTATGGTAGTTTATCTGTGGCATGTTGGGGCGACCTTACTCTCATTTTTGACCGTGCATTTTAGTGAGTTTCAATGTGTGTGTGTGTGTGTGTGTGGGTGTGTGTGTGTGTGCGCGTGTGTGTGTGTGTGTGCGAGAGAGAGAGAGACTTAGAAAAAGGGGTTCTTCGGCTGTCCCCATAGGAGAACACTTTTTGGTTCGAGGTAGAACCCTTTTGGGTTCCATGTAGAACCCTCTGTGGAAAGGGTTCTTCAAAGGGTTCTCCTATGGGGACAGCCAAAGTACCCTTTTAGGTTCTAGATATAACCATTTTTTCTAAGAGTGTAGGCAGTGAGAGAAAGAGAGAGAGGGGAAGCTAATTTACGCTTGCGCCTTGATGAATGTGCCTTGATGAATGCAATCTCCATGAACATCAGGGAAATTTCATTTGAAGGCACATTGTCGACAGTGAAATCCACTTGTTAACAACGCGCTTTTGATTGAATTCCAGCCTCAGTCTGTTTGACAGGAATGAACACACCCTGTCCTATCTGTTGCTTCTCACTCAACTGTTTCTTTCTAACCTTCAGTAACCCTCTGACCTAAACACTCTCTCTCTCTCTCTCTCTCTCTCTCTCTCTCTCTCTCTCTCTCTCTCTCTCTCTCTCTCTCTCTCTCTCTCTCTCTCTCTCTCTCTCTCTCTCTCTCTCTCTCTCTCTCTCTCTCTCTCTCTCTCTCTCTCTCTCTCTCTCTCACACACACACGATACCCTGGGCTGTCTGTTTACTTGACGAAGGGAGTGAATGGCATTTGGGAAGATTATATTGAGTTCTCCATGTTCTTAAATACAGAAAAGTCCTAACAGGAGAGAGAACACCTTTGTTGCTGAAGGGGTCCAATCTCACAAACACACAGACATGTGGACACAGTAGACCAGGAGGGAATGAGGTGTAATTTGTTTTGTTGCTGTGCAAGCGTGATGAGGGGGTAAATAGAAATGGGTCTGGCCAACAAATAGTTTCAGCGGAATCACGCACGCAAGCACACAGAGATAGAGACATCAAGATGAACTCTCATTCAGAAACCGAAGGGGATATGTTACCTGATCTTATCTCTTTCTCAAACCACCTACCCACCCCTTAGGATACCAACCTGTTTTTAGTGATATGGGGAAGGACAATGTGCTTCAATAACACCCCTCACACACACACACACACACACAGTCTTGTACAGCTAACCATGTCACGGATTCTGCCGAGGCTGCTCCTCCTCCTTGCTCGGGCAGGCTTCGGCGTTCGTCGTCCCCGGAGTACTAGCTACTGCCGATCGATGTTTCTGTGTTTGTCTTGAGTAGTTACACCTGTTGTCTATTATGTTTGATTGTTTAGCCTATAATTTCCCTTGTCTCACGTTTGGTATTTGTGTGTTATTGTTTTATGTCTAGTCGATGTTCGGCCTTGCTGTTATTCCATATTTCGTATATGGTGTTTTTCCCTCCAGTTGCGGAGGTGTTTGTTTTGTACTTTACATTTAGTAAAGTAGTCTGCCTGAATCTCTGTGTCCTGCGTCTGACTTCACTCGCCGCGTACACATTACTCCCTGACAAACCTTGTGGGGACACACAATTCAGTTCCATTTAAAATCCTATTTTCCCTAACCCCTAACCCTTAACCCTAACCCTAACCCTAACCTGTACTCTTACCCTTATCCTAAACTTAACCCTAACCCTAACCTTAAACCAAAAAACGAACCTTAACCCTAAACCTAACTCCTAACCCTAACCCTAATCCTAAAACTAACCCTAGCTCCTAACCCTTAATGTAATTCTAACCCTAATACTAATTCTAGCCTTAACCCTAAACCCCCTAGAAATAGCATTTCACCCTGTGGGGACTAACAAAATGTCCCCAGTTGGTCACATTTTTGTTCGTTTACTATTCTTGTGGGGACTTCTGTTATTAAGAGTAAGGATTAATGTTGAGGTTTATAAACTGACAGAAATCTAGATTCTTATCCCTCCTCTCCAGCTGTTACAGGGCCACCTCTGCCTGTCACCGGTTGTTTTTCCCAACAGTGTTGTGTGGAGCTGGAGGAGGCATGAATCCATTTTAATGGTTCCGTATCTCTAACCGAGCCTGGGAAGATTGACTCAGCTCTAGGCTACACTCTTAGAAAAAAAGCCTTTGAAGAACCCTTTTTGGTTCCAGGTAGAACCTTTTTGTTTCCAGGTAGAACCCTTTTGTGTTCCATGTAGGACCCTTTTCACAGAGGGTTCTACATGGAACGGAAAATAGTTCTACCTGCTACCAAAAAGCATTCTACCTGGACCCAAACAAGGTTTTCCTATGGGGACAGCCGAAAAACCCTTTTTCTAAGAGTGTACCCTGAGGATGGTGTCTCTACTAGCCTGTCATTATAGTCAGTGGAGGGTGAGGCAGTCAAACAACTAATCTCTCTCTATCTCTGTGTGTCTGTGTCTGTGTGTGTGTGTGTGCCTGTGTATAGGAAGTCCCGGACATTAGGTATGCTGGCCACCCCCTCTCTATATTCAATGTGAATGCATCACATACAAATGACATCACAGTTATCCATCACCTCAGTGTAGGAAGACATCTGTCTTTTATTCCGGGATCGGAAATCAATAACTAAGGTCTCACTCCCCTGGTGACCTACTCAGATCCCACAGGACAACTCAATCCATCTCAGAGCTCTTTTTGTTTACCTATTAGTCACTCTGTTGTATAGGGTCCTGCTGTGAAAACCTTTTCTTCAGGGTTACTGACAAAATGGCCACCATCAGCCCCCCGACCCTCTGTTTCACCTCAATAAAGGGTAGGAAGCAGAAATGGCTGCCACTGTAAATAATAAATACAAATAAGTTGAGTCAACTTGAAAAATCATGGTAACCAGCTGCAACACAATTTCTAGTTTATTCAATTTTAGGGCAGGAAAGTTCTGCTAACATGCATTCCTGAGTTGTCTCAACACATTTGCAAAGTTCTAGTAAACTAGAATGCGTATTGCAGCTGGCTGCCTTGATTTCTTAAAGTTGACTCAACTTTTGATTTCAAGTCCTCTCAACTTAAGGATGTAAGGATATCATCAGTTGAACTATACTGTCACGATCGTTCATGAACGGGACGGACCAAGGCGCAGCGTGATATGCATACATGTTTATTTATACTGAATAAACACCACGACAAAACAACAAATGAAACGAAACGTGAAGTCCAAGGTAGACAAACAACATACCTCACACAGAACAAGATCCCACAACCCACTAGTGCCAATAAGCTGCCTAAGTATGGTCCCCAATCAGAGACAACGAGCGACAGCTGCCTCTGATTGGGAACCACACCGGCCAACATAGAAATAGACATACTAGAATCTCAACATAGAAATATACAACATAGAACATACACACCCTGACTCAACATATACAAGTCCCCTGAGTCAGGGCGTGACATATACATTTTAAGGGATAAACTATACTATAGATGTTTGCTATGGAAATGATTTTGTTATCGACAGATGGCTGTTTTATAGTTTTTATATATATATATATATATATATATATATATATATATATATATATATATATCCTGACTAACCACAGACCAGATAAACAGGTACAACAATCTCACTAATGGTTAAAACAAATCCACTTATTTTTTTGATATATCTGATGTAATGCATCGTATTTCAGCCTCTGTATTTTAAGTTGCAGGTCTCAACAAACTAAACTCTCTTGTGTGATCACTTCCGCTATATGTGTTGCAAACTTCATTATTTAAGTTACTCACATTATGCAGAATCATTGAGTTAGAGGAGAATTGCATGTCAGCTCAACAATTTCCAGACAACTTTAAAGCTGGATCCCTTAATAGTGATTTAAAGCCGTAATCCATTAATGGTGAAACTGCCACACCCGTTTGGGATATTACAACAACAAAGAAGTTACTGTAACCAACAAACATTATTGTTGTTTTTGTCTCTTACATCATTGTACACACGATATAACAGCAGAATATGTACAGCTTTTCTTTTTTTTTACCACACTGCTCGACGCACCTCACCTCCTTTTCATCCACAAAACAAAAACAATAACTAAGTTGCTGGGGCGGACGGTGGCACTGTTTCCCCTCATGAGGATTCCATCTTTAAGATACATGGATTTTGTTCTTAGTTCCATTTTTTACAGTGTGCTATTCAGGGTTTCCCAAACTCGGTCCTGTAGCGTAATCCCAGAGCCCAATGAATAAAATCCATCAACTGATCAGATACAGGTCTTTGGCGTTTAACGATGGGGATTAGACCCTTATCGCCAACCATTTGGGCCTTGGAGACTAGTATGTGACCCTTATCTATGGGCCCCCATCATAATGCATTGGTGTGACTGTTGCCACAGGGGGAGAGGGAGATAATCAGCTCCTCTTCAGACCACACCACACTGACTTAGCTTCCAGCCCTGTCACCATGGACCATGATGTCTGTACCAGTGGAGGCTGCTGAGGGGAGGACGGCTCATAATAATGGCTGGAACGCAGCTAATGGAATGGCATCAAACACATGAAAACCATGTGTTTGATGTATTTGATACCATTCCACTGATTCAGCTCCAGCCATTACCATGAGCCCGTCCTCCCCAATTAAGGTGCAACCAACCTCCTGTGGTCTGTACACTAGCTTAGCTTCCAGCCCTGTCACCATGGACCATAATGTCTGTACACTAGTTTAGCTTCCAGCCCTGTCACCATGGACCATGATGTCTGTATACTGGCTTCGCAGGGTGAAGAAATTGTTCTGGAACTAAGTAAGATGTATGGAACTTCTATTTGAGAGAAATACATACAGTAACATTAGAGTTGTGATGTTTGGGATCGTATGAGCTGATTGATGGAAAATACTCAGATCACACAGACAGACCTCTCTAGCCTGTTCTCCATGCCGGGTCCTGGAGGGCCACAATGTGCGGGGCTTTTGTTCCAGCCCAGCCTAACACAACTGATACTGTTCAGCTTAATCAAAGTGTTGATGATTTGTTGACTAGTTCAATCAGGGGGTAAAAGGCTGGGACAAACCCCTGGAGACACCATAGCTCAACTCGGGACCTGGAGAGAAGCACACTGCTGTAACTGTTTTAGTATGTCACATGAGGCAACAGTGGAGCTGTTGATTTCATTCAGAACAGTTTGATCTAGTGTGTAGCCCAGCGTTGGTTTACGTATGAACTGAACCTCGGGGGCATGTGTCTGTAATTAGCCATTATTAGTGGTCAGCGGTTAGAGTCCCGTTCCTTGAAAGCGGCAGCTCTACCCTTTAGCTCAGTGCGGATGTTTCCTGTAATCCATGGCTTCTGGTTGGGGTATGTACGTACGGTCACTGTGGGGACGACATCATCGATGCACTTATTGATGAAGCCAGTGACTGATGTGGTGTACTCCTCAATGCTGTCTGAAGAATCCCGGAACATGTTCCAGTCTGTGCTAGCAAAACAGTCCTGTAGCTTAGCATCTGCGTCATCTGACCACTTTTTTATTAACCGAATCACTGGTGCTTCCTGCTTCAGTTTTTGCTTATAAGCAGGAATCAGGAGGATAGAGTTATGGTCAGATTTGCCAAATGGAGGGCGAGGGAGAGCTTTGTATGCGTCTCTGTGTGTGGAGTAAAGGTGGTCTAGAGTTTTTTTCCCTCTGGTTGCACATTTAACATGCTGGTAGAAATTAGGTAGAACGGATTTAAGTTTCCCTGCATTAAAGTCCCCGGCTACTAGGAGCGCTGCATCTGGATGAGCGTTTTCCTGTTGATTAATGGCCTTGTACAACTCATTCAGTGCAATCTTAATCCCAGCATTGGTTTGTTGTGGTAAATAGACAGCTATGAAAAATATAGATGAAAACTCTCTTGGTAAATAGTGTGGTCTACAGCTTATCATAAGATACTCTACCTCAGGCGAGCAAAACCTCGAGACTTCCTTAGTATTTGATTTTGTGCACCAGCTGTTGTTTACAAATATACAGAGACCGCCACCCCTTGTCTTACCGGAGTCTGCCGTTCTGTCCTGTCGATGTAGCGTATAGCCTGCTAGCTGAATGTTATCATTGTTGTCGTTCAGCCACGACTCCGTGAAACATAAGATATTACAGTTTTTAATGTCCCGTTGGTAGGATAACCGTAATCTTAAATCGTCAATTTTATTCTCAAAAGATTGAACGTTGGCTAATAGGATTGATGGGAGAGGCAGTTTACTCGCTCGCCGTCGGATCCTTACAAGGCACCCGGATCTGCGTCCACGATATCTCCGTCTCTTCCTCACGCGAATGACGGGGATCTGGGCCTTGTCGGGTGTCTGTAGGAAATCCTTCGCGAACGCCTCGTTGAAGAAAAAATCTTCGTCCAATGCTAGGTGAGTAATCGCTGTCCTGATATCCAGAAGCTCTCTTTGGTTATAAGAGACGATGGCAGAAACATTATGTACAAAATAAATTACAAATAATGCGGAAAAACACACATAATAGTACAATTGGTTAGAGGGCTGTAAAACGGCAGCCATCTTCTCCGGCGCTGTCCAACATGTTTCAAGCAGACCACCATAGTCCCCGTGCCCAAGAACTCTAAGATAACCTGCCTAAATGACTACCGACCCGTAGCACTGACGTCTGTAGCCATGAAGTGCTTTGAAAGACTGGTCATGGCTCACATCAACAGCATAATCCCAGAAACCCTAGACCCACTCCAATTTGCATACCGCCCCAACAGATCCACAGATGATGCAATCTCTATCGCACTCCACACTGCCCTTTCCCACCTGGACAAGAGGAACACCTACGTGAGAATGCTATTCATTGACTACAGCTCAGCATTCAACACCATAGTGCCCTCTAAGCTCATCACTAAGCTAAGGATCCTGGGACTAAACACCTCCCTCTGCAACTGGATCCTGGACTTCCTGACGGGCCGCCCCCAGGTGGTAAGGGTAGGTAACAACACATCTGCCACACTGATCCTCAACACGGGGGCCCCTCAGGGGTGCGTGCTCAGTCCCCTCCTGTACTCTCTGTTCACCCATGACTGCATGGCCAGGCACGACTCCAACACCATCATTAAGTTTGCCGACGACACAACAGTGGTAGGCCTGATCACCGACAACGATGAGTCAGCCTATAGGGAGGAGGTCAGAGATCTGGCCGTGTGGTGCCAGGACAACAACCTCTCCCTCAACGTGACCAAGACAAAGGAGATGATTGTGGACTACAGGAAAAAAAAGAGGACTGAGCACGCCCCCATTCTCATCGACGGGGCTGTAGTGGAACAGGTTGAGAGCTTCAAGTTCCTTGGTGTCCACATCACCAACGAACTATCATGGTCCAAACACACCAAGACAGTCGTGAAGAGGGCACGACAAAGCCTATTCCCCCTCAGGAGACTAAAAAGATTTGGCATGGGTCCTCAGATCCTCAAAAAATTATACAGCTGCACCATCGAGAGCATCCTGACTGGTTGCATCATCCTGACTGGTATGGCAACTGCTTGGCCTCTGACCGCAAGGCACTACAGAGGGTAGTGCGTACGGCCCAGTACATCACTGGGGCAAAGCTCCCTGCCATCCAGGACCTCTATACCAGGCGGTGTCAGAGGAAGGCCCTCAAAATTGTCAAAGACTCCAGCCACCCTAGTCATAGACTGTTCTCTCTGCTACCGCACGGCAAGCGGTACCGGAGTGCCAAGTCTAGGTCCAAAAGACTTCTCAACAGCTTCTACCCCCAAGCCATAAGACTCCTGAACAGCTAATCATGGCTACCCGGACTATTTGCACTGCCCCCCCACCCCATCCTTTTTACGCTGCTGCTACTCTGTTAAGTAAGTATTTATGCATAGTCACTTTAACTCTACCCACATGTACATATTACCTCAACTACCTCAACTAGCCGGTGCCCCCGCACATTGACTCTGCAACGGTACCCCCCTGTATATATAGCCTCCCTACTGTCACTTTATTTTACTGTATATATAGCCTCCCTACTGTCACTTTATTTTACTTCTGCTGTTTTTTTCTCAACACTTTTTTTGTTGTTGTTTTATTCTTACTTTTTTTGTTTAAAATAAATGCACTGTTGGTTAAGGGCTGTAAGTAAGCATTTCACTGTAATGTCTGCACCTGTTGTATTCGGCGCATGTGACCAATAAAATTTGATTTGATTTGATTTGATTAGGAGATGAGAGGACTCCAGACCAGCCAGTCACTATTATGGTCTATTTGGATGACTCAAACCCCTTCTCCCAGCTCTTCATCAGATCAACCATGAGCACACAAACTGCCCAGGGCATATGGGTGAATTAAGCATCTCTCTTTGATTTTATGACAGTGTTATTAGTCGAGTGTAACTGTTAAGTTAGTCTGCATGCAGGGAATAGCTGTTGCTGCTTTGTTGTGTGCAACGGGATGTTTTATAAGCTGTTGTGTGTTCAACTGAGTCTGTTCAAGGCTGTAGAATAATTAGATAGCAATGAAAAAAAGTTGCTGTGTGTGTGGACCCATAAGATGAGATTGGACCCCTTCAGCATCAAAGGTGTTCTCTCTCCTGTTTGGATTGATCTGTATTTAAAGGTCCAATGCAGCCATTTTTATCTCAATATCAAATCATTTCTGGGTAACAATTAAGTATCTTACTGTGATTATTACCAATTAAAATGATTTAAAAAATTAACAAAAATAGCTTCTTAGCAAAGGGCAATTTATAAAGCAAGAATTTTGCTAGGACTGTCTGGGAGTGGTCTGAGTGGGGACAGGAAAACTGAAACCTAGCTCTTATTGGCAGAGAGGTTTGGAACTCTCTTTCTTATTGGTCTGTTAAATTGAAGCTCCAGAGCTTTTGTATAATTTCAGACAGTAGTTTTGAGAGTAGTGCTCACGAGCCAAAACATGTCCCCCAATTGTGTACTACATCATCCATTTCGTATACGTTATGTCCTGCAAAGAAAGATGTATATGATATGTTACAAATTCCATTTCGTACAATATGTTACGAATTTGTAAGTGCTTAATATCCTGGACCGCATCTTTAACTAATTTACCACCTGCTGATGTCACCAGGCAGGCCAAAACATCCCACCAAAACAGGCTGAAATTTCAGGTGGTCTTTTCATACATACAGCTCTTACACTAAAAGTGCATTATCATAATTTTCACAATTTCACAGTATTATTGCCCTTCACCAAATAAACAGAGAGCCCTGTGTGTGTGCGTGCGTGCGTGAGCGTGCGTCAGTGTGTTAAAAAAGTGGAGAGAAACTATTTACTATAACATTTTTGGAAGAACTATGCCTTTGGTTGTGATTTTATGGCCAGTTTCTCAGTTTGAAAAGGACTTGGATATCCAGCCTTTGAGCATAACTGATGCTTTTCAGGTTTAGTTGTGTCATTGTACTGTACAGCCTTTTAGAAGGCAGAGAATAGTCACTGTATGGCAGACTAGACTTATGTTGTCACTACACTACACAGGTTCCAAAAGGGTTCTTCGGCTTTCCCCATAGGAACACTTTTTTGGTTTCAGGTAGAACCGCTTTTGGTTTCAGGTAGAACCCTTTTGGGTTCCATGTAGAACCCTCTGTGGAAACGGTTCTTCATGGAACCCAAAAGGGTTCTAACGGGAACCAAAAGGGTTCTACCTGGAACCAAAAGGATTCTACCTGGAACCAAAAATGGTTCTTCAAAGGTTTCTCCTATGGGGACAGCCGAATAACCATTTTAGGTTCTAGATAGCACCTTTTTTTCTAAGAGTGTAGGATGATACATAGATTGGAGGTGTCACACACATGTTTTTGTTTTTTCAATAGGCATTATTCCTCCTGCCTCAGATGGCCACAAAGTGGCACCTGCCTCTCCATAATAGCTCCTTAGATGGTACACTTGACCTGATACTAGGTCTAGGTGATACCTTGATACTTGTGTCCTACATCAAAACATTTGCCTGTATAAGCATGTACTCCAAATTGGCGTGAAGGGTTTTTGGCCAACTCTAGTTTAATCAAACTCACTTTAATATAAGTGTTCAGCGTGTGACAGAGTTTAACGTTTTCGAAATATTAAATTACAAAAATCAAATCCGACTGTGCAGAGGGATTTGCCAGAGGCTAGACAGAGATGGCGGGCTAGTTGGCTTTAAAAGAAGAGCATTTGGGATATCCTGAGATATTCATGTTATTACTAATGTCTTCAGAGCCAAATGGATAATTTCCTGTATGCTGTGGTGGTATTTCAACACATCACTCTCAATTATCCTTTTATCCTGAAGATTCTTGTCTTCTTGCTTAACAGGTAAAGATGAGGATGCTTACTGAGGAGCTGAGAGCTTCCCTGAACTCCTGAGTCCACCTGGCTGGTCGTCGAGCAGAGCAGAGAGATCGATGTTTGGCGGCCCCTTTGGCTCATATTTAAACATGGATCAGCAGCTAACACAGTGCATGTAGTGCAGTAGAGAAGACAAATATCTGACCCTGTATCAGGAGAACGTCTGCCTACTCCAGCGCAGGGGTGTGGTTGGAGGATAGAAATAATGACCATTGGATTGCTGGGTTTAAAACCAAGGTGGGATTGTCTGTTATTGTATGATGCTCAAGTTATATTTCCTTAATAAAACAATTCTGAAGCTCATCCAAATTACTATCTAGATTTCCTTTATAATAGGTGTGCAAAAGCAATTTAAAACAGTTTGAATGCACAGAAAGTACAAAGGCTATAAAGCCAAAATGTCTGTATTTTACCCCTGCTGCACAATAAAAAATCACTAAATAATTGTTAAAGAAGTATATTTGATTCTTTGTACTTAATGTATGTGAAATATTGGAGTATGTGAAACTAAAATACAACATTTGAATGATTTATATTTGAATAATGTATGAATAATTTATTATGAAAATAAAGTGGAAAGTTGAAAATCGGTGACTCAAATCCTTTGGTCTTGACAGGAAAGATGGTATTTGATTGGAGTCACTCCATCACTTGAGCCCAGTGAATGAGCTAACAATCCTACAGTCTTTACTTAAAGAGGGAGAGAGAGAAATAGAGAGAGAGTGAGAAACAGAGACAAAGAGAGAGGGAAATAAGAGACATCCTGCCAGCTGCATTTGACACATCTCCAAATCCCCTCTTCTCTCTTGACAGTTTTAATCAGGCGCGGAGGACTGCCCTTAGCTCTCAAGGCTCAGAGGCTTGTCTGTCTACTGGGTGGTGAGAGGAAATTATGAACCCCTTTATCCTTTCTTCAACTCTGCCCCTCTTTTTCCTTCTCTCTTTTCCTCCATTTAGTAATATAATATATGCCATTTAGCAGACGCTTTTATCCACAGCGACTTAGAGTCATGCGTGCATACATTTTACCTAAGGGTGGTCCCGGGAATCAAACTAACTATACTGGCATTGTAAGTGCCATTCTCTACCAACTGAGCTACAGAGGACCAGCATTCTAAAGTGTTTGAGTCAACCATTACCATTACACGTAATGGGGCAAGTTATGCACTCAATAATGATCCAAATCAACCAGGGGGAACCAGACCCCAGTATACATCCCCAGTATACACACCAGGGGAATATGTGGAGAGCTATTGCATTGGGAAGCTAGTGAAAATAAGTGCTTTGTCTCCCTCTGCAGGTACATGGTTGTTATCAAATCAAATCAAATTGTATTTTTCTCGTACACGTACAGTGCATTAATACCTAACAACACAAAACAATACACGCAAATCCAACAAATTTAAATAAAGGAATTAAGAAATGTAGAAATATTAGAATGAGTAATGCCAGAGTCCAGAATATAAATATATATGTATATGATGGCGTGTATATAGACAGTATGGACAGTATATGAATAGAAAAGGTGTGTACGGCAGTAGTTATATATGATGAGCCTTGACTAGAATACAGTATATACATATGAAGTGGGTAAAACAGTATGTAAACATTATTAAAGTGACCAGTGTTCAATGACTATGTACTGTACAGTCTCTAAGGTGCAGGGTTGAGTACCGGGTGGTAGCCGGCTAGTAACAGTGACTAAAGTTCAGGGCAGGGTACTAGTTCCAAATGTCCCCGCTTACTTAAAGGCCCAGTGCTGTCAAAAACAGTATTTTCCTGTGTTTTATATATATTTCCACACTATGAGTTTGGAATAATTCTGTGAAATTGTGAAAATTATGATAATGCCCTTTTAGCGTAAGAGCTGTTTGAAAAGACCACCTGAAATTTCTATCTGTTTTGGTGGGATGGTGTTTTGGCCTGCCTGGTGGTAGATTAGTTAATTGACCAATGAGAAAGAGAGTTTTAAACCTCTCTGCCAATAACAGCTTGTTTTCAGTTGTCCCCTCCCCACTTAGACCACTCCCAGCCAGTCCTAGCAAAATTTGTCTTTGCTAGGAAGCAATTTTGGTTTATTTTTTACCATTATAATTTAAAACAATCACAGTAAGGTACTTCTTGTTACCAAGAAATTATTTGATATTGAGATAAAAACGGCTGCAATGGACCTTTAAGTTGCCTACATGAGTAGCATGTCACACAAAATGAATTGCCACCTAAAACCATGGAAATAGATCTCTAGAATAAATGTTTATGTGAAGGTTAGCTGTGTGTTGCTTTATGTTCCTTGTAGCCAGGGACGGCGTTGTGGGTGGGCCCTAGGGGGCCTGGCCCACCCTACCGTCCAAATCAAATATTTAAATATCGATCATTTATTTGACCGAAACGCACACCAACAGAGACGCATCAATCTCACATAAAGCATCCAAGCGAGTGAAACAGCGCCCCTTTGTCTCCGTATGTGTAGACCATGTATCTGATGCTTTCTGGACAAAAGGAGTATGACCAGACAGCATCAGACACAATGGGGAAAAAAAGTATTTAGTCAGCCACCAATTGTGCAAGTTCTCCCACTTAAAAAGATGAGAGAGGCATGTAATTTTCATCATAGGTACACGTCAACTATGACAGACAAAATGAGAAAAAAAATCCTGAAAATCACATTGTAGGATTTTTAATGAATTTATTTGCAAATTATGGTGGAAATTAAGTATTTGGTCAATAACAAAAGTTTCTCAATACTTTGTTATATACCCTTTGTTGGCAATGACACAGGTCAAACGTTTTCTGTAAGTCTTCACAAGGTTTTCACACACTGTTGCTGGTATTTTGGCCCATTCCTCCATGCAGATCTCCTCTAGAGCAGTGATGTTTTGGGGCTGTCGCTGGGCAACACGGACTTTCAACTCCCTCCAAAGATTTTCTATGGGGTTGAGATCTGGAGACTGGCTAGGCCACTCCAGGACCTTGAAATGCTTCTTACGAAGCCACTCCTTCGTTGCCCGGGCGGTGTGTTTGGGATCATTGTCATGCTGAAAGACCCAGCCACGTTTCATCTTCAATGCCCTTGCTGATGGAAGGAGGTTTTCATTCAAAATCTCACGATACATGGCCCCATTCATTCTTTTCTTTACACGGAGCAGTCGTCCTGGTCCCTTTGCAGAAAAACAGCCCCAAAGCATGATGTTTCCACCCCCATGCTTCACAGTAGGTATTGTGTTCTTTGGATGCAACTCAGCATTCTTTGTCCTCCAAACACGACGAGTTGAGTTTTTACCAAAAAGTTCTATTTTGGTTTCATCTGACCATATGACATTCTCCCAATCCTCTTCTGGATCATCCAAATGCACTCTAGCAAACTTCAGATGGGCCTGGACATGTACTGGCTTAAGCAGGGGGACACGTCTGGCACTGCAGGATTTGAGTCCCTGGCGGCGTAGTGTGTTACTGATGGTAGGCTTTGTTACTTTGGTCCCAGCTCACTGCAGGTCATTCACTAGGT
This sequence comes from Coregonus lavaretus, assembly GCF_964263955.1. Classification (NCBI taxonomy): domain Eukaryota; kingdom Metazoa; phylum Chordata; class Actinopteri; order Salmoniformes; family Salmonidae; genus Coregonus; species Coregonus lavaretus. Next base: position 17,275,562 of record NC_140018.1, on the reverse strand, counting down.
CCCCCCGTGTGGTTCTGGGATTTTTGCTCACCGTTCTTTTTATCATTTTGACCCCATGGGGTGAGATCTTGCATGGAGCCCCAGATCGAGGGAGATTATCAGTGGTCTTGTATGTCTTCCATTTCCTAATAATTGCTCCCACAGTTGATTTCTTCAAACCAAGCTGCTTACCTATTGCAGATTCAGTCTTCCCAGCCTGGTGCAGGTCTACAATTTTGTTTCTGGTGTCCTTTGACAGCTCTTTGGTCTTGGCCATAGTGGAGTTTGGAGTGTGACTGTTTGAGGTTGTGGACAGGTGTCTTTTATACTGATAACAAGTTCAGACAGGTGCCATTAATACAGGTAACGAGTGGAGGACAGAGGAGCCTCTTAAAGAAGAAGTTACAGGTCTGTGAGAGCCAGAAATCTTGCTTGTTTGTAGGTGACCAAATACTTATTTTCCACCATAATTTGCAAATAAATTCATTAAAAATCCTACAATGTGATTTTCTGGAGAAAAAAATTCTCATTTTGTCTGTCATAGTTGACGTGTACATATGATGAAAATTACAGGCCTCTCTCATCTTTTTAAGTGGGAGAACTTGCACAATTGGTGGCTGACTAAATACTTTCTTCCCCCACTGTACATGGGCTACATACAGTAAGACAGAGCGGCGCTTGTTTCACTCGCTAGTTTCAACAGAGAGGGCTCACTTTTGCCAGAATCTGTCCTGAATAAGCCCAATGCATTTCTATGGGCATAATATGCTAACTTTAGCTTGTTGCCTGCATTCCCACCTTTGGGACCACTCACATTTTTAGGGCGGAGACATGAGCATCTCGTCATTATGTACAGATCTCTGGTTTCAGCCACTTGCGAATTAGAAAGGAAGGTTGGCGGGTGCACTGTTCTGATGCTGGCTTCCCCTAAAGTAAATTGATGTTTTGCTAAAATTATATAATTACTCCTGTCTAAATAAAATAATTCAGAATACTTTACCAGAGAGCTTGACTTAGCCACATAGGATCATTAGCTTCTTTAAAAAAATAGCTGTGGAGTATTTCACTTCACAAGTGCATTGGCCTATGCCTATTTGGGAAGCCAGCAATTTGGGCAGTGCAAATGGCAACAGGCCTTGTTGATTATTGAGTTCCGGCTGTCAGTGAAAAGCATCTCAAATGTGTGAAGATAATGTGTCTTGAGTATAATAAAAAATGTTGAGTCAAGAAGAAGGGGAGGGGTGTGTGGCGAAGATATGGGCATCTTTTTTCAGAATGCATGCACTCAGCTCTACAGAATGTGCTCCACTGTCTCCCGCCAATTCTTGCACATTCATTGTTTTCAATGTACCGTTAATCCCAGTCATTTGGTTGCATTAATTTACACTGCATGACCAAAAGTATGCAATTTCCCTTCACTGGAACTAAGGGGCCTAACCGAACCATAAATAACAGCCCCAGACCATTATTCCTCCTCCACCAAACTTTACAGTTGGCACTATGCATTGGGGCAGGTAGCGTTCTCCTGGCATCCGCCAAACCCAGATTTGTCCGTCAGACTGCCAGATGGTGTAGCGTGATTCATCACTCCAGAGTTCAATGGCGGCGAGCTTTACACCACTCCAGCCGACGCCTGACATTGCTCATGGTGATCTTAGGCTTGTGCACATGGTGATCTTAGGCTTGTGTGCAGCTGCTCGGCCATGGAAACCCATTTCATGAAGCGCCCTACGAACAGTTATTGTGCTGACGTTGCTTCCAGAGGCAGTTTGGAGCTCGGTAGTGAGTGTTGCAACCGAGGACAGATTATATTTATGCGCTACGCACTTCAGCACTCCGCGGTCCCGTTTTGTGCGCTTGTGTGGCCTACATCTTCCCGGCTCAGCACTGTTTGCTCCTAGACATTTCCCCTTTTCAATACACCTGTCAGCAACAGGTGTGGCTGAAATAGCCAAATCCACTAATTTGAAGGGGTGTCCACATACATTTGTACATATAGTGTATGTTAATGCGTGCATTACAGTGGAAAGGTTGTTTGCAGACTTCACAACCTGCTACACTTGTGAGAAACAAGTTTTGGTTTATTTCATAACCATCATTCAGGGTTTTGTCAATTTTTTCATTGTCTTTTGTTTGGAGTGCTCCATGTGAGCAATGAGCATGTGTGTGGTTTCTCTGTCCTGTTAACGTTGAGGGAGCGCACGCACCTGAGCACGCCAACCTGTACAATGTTGCACTTCACTAGTGTTAGCTCAAGTCAAGACAGTGGCTAAGCCCCACCTCTTTTGAGCCCCACCTGTTTAGCTAAAAATAAGTTGTTGCCTGTTTTGCATGTTATTTCGGCATTAATACGTGTCACATATCAGTTTGCAAACAATGTAAAAAAATATATAATTGAGTTAATAAAGCCGCATACAAACATGGTCTCTTTTTTGTTTTCTTGAGTAAGGCAGCTCCAAAATGCAGGTGTTTCAGCCTAGCTCAGTGCTTTTCAGCCAGCGGAAAATACGTAGCGTAGGGGTTGGTAATGTTCTCTAGTTGCACCGTGATTGGCTCAGTGTTCTGTCACTCATGGGGACGCTACGTCACCGCAAAATCTACGGGGAGAGCTCGAAAATTTAAGCCCCTTGGGTGCTGCCATAGATTTATATTAGAAGTGCCCATCCAAGAAGGCTCAAGGTCATTGGCCACAGATAAAATGAAGTCAAATCACGTTATATCTACCATAGCTTTGATTGGACTGATCATGTCAACATCATACTTTCAAAATCTTAGCTAACAAGCAGTCATCATCATGAATCAAGTCGACAATCTACTGGCAAATCCTTTTCAATCCTTGTCATATGAAGAGAAATTATAGATGAAACATATCGGTGCTCATCGGCCTTTGGACATAAACATTACACAACAAGTTGGAAATAGCAAATTCAACAATGAGGGGTTTGGAAGGAATCAGTGGCTAACTGAAGCATTGCGAAACAATCACTCGCCTGCTATTCAGTGGAGAGGGTGTTTGGTCCAAGTCTGGGTTTAAGGGTCTCTTTTCCAAGCTTAAAGGGATAAACATTCACTCGCAACACACCATTGGCCAGAAAAGGTTGAATACATTGGCCATGCTGTCAATCCAGCATGACTTCTACTGCGTTCAAAACAACTGGAAACTCAGAACTGGGAAATTCTCAAACTTCAGTGAGTTTAAGACAGCTGGGAACTCGGGGAAAAAACTAGCTCTGACTGGGAAAATACATTTTGAACGGTCATCCAACTCGGAATTCCAAGTCGGGAACTCTGGCCTCTTTCTAGAGCTCCGACCTGAAGATCACTAGCGTCATGATTCTACCTTGTTTTTTCAGAGTTCCCATAAATTCCAGAGAATGACAGACTTTCATGACAAAGTTTGAGGACAAAATTTGCCCACAAGAAGGACTGCCGCACCAACGCCCTTTTCAAGTGAGCACAGCACAACAAGGGGAGTCCAAAAATGTATTGTATGCTTCTGTATAAATTATGTAATATGCCAGGGAGATATGTATACCGTAGCTAAGAAAGCAATACTAAGTGTATGTTGTGTAGTAAGCTGTTAGTAGCCCATGTGCTTCATCCTAATAATTTGGTCCCTTTCCCCTTCATAACTTAGCCTACCGTTCTGACTTGGTGGTGCACATGTAGCCTATAGCCTGTTTTAGAGAAATTTAATAATCAAATATTGTAAGAGCTTTCATTTTCTGCTTATATGCCCACTTTATTTATCCTACGGTTCTGACTTGGTGTACAGGGAGAACACTGTAAGAACGGCACATGTTCTGAATTCTGTCGCTGTACATTTCAAAAGTGCTGAACAAATAGTTATATTGACTACGTCAGTCCTAGCTCAGTCATTAATGTCTTAAACAAAATTACGGATTGCCTCTTATCAGCTCGCTCGTTGTACATCTCAATTGTCAGTAGAAATCACATTTGTTTAAGCAAGTCAGCCATATCAGCTTTGTTTTAAAAAAAGCCAGTAAATGAGGCTGAAGGAACTGTTTCACTGCCAGACAAGGCTCCGCTGATAGCCAGGTGTAGCGGTGGTAAGGATTCACTCCATGGTGCTGAAAAGAAAGCTCTGCTGTTGGGACAGCTTTATGTAGGCCCTAACAGTTTGTTGGCACCGTTTGTCACCGTTATAGTGCAATTAATGTATTATTTAGTATTGTGTTGTGTAGTGGCTTTGCTGGCATGCATTAAAATAAATTGGGGGGAGTTTGCCCCACCAAGATTGACATGCTAAAATCGGCACTGGCCTATAGGTTATCTCTGAGTTCCATGCGCTAATTTCTTTAGCCGCCAGTGGATCATGGTGTAGGCTATCAATGTGTCCATATGGCCTGCATGCACACAGGAGGTCCTGTGAAAAAAACGGGCCTATAGAAATCAAATACTGTCCAGCTGATTCGTTCTGGCGCCTGCCCTGCATGTACAGGCCTAATGTTGTTTTATGCACTGAAATAGATCTAGTAATTCAATTGAATCTCAATTATTGATCAGCACCAAGAATGGAGTCTAGGTAGTTTATATGACTGAAACTGAGTGAATAGGCCTAGTAAGACAATGTTTAGGATTTGTTTTTCATCATAATATTGCTTACCCCAAAGCCAATCTGAACTGGAAAGGATATGGCCACCAGAGGATGCAGTTTGGTTACTAATCCAAACTAACAGTCTCCAAACGTCTGTTGAAGTTCATGGTAATACTAAAGCATCCGACCCGTATCTCATCAGATTATGTTGGGACATGTGTTGATTAGGAGAAATGCTTATGCCTATGAAATATTGAATAAATAAATAATTAGAGAAGTTCCAAATAAATTATAGCTACATGTCCTATGTGAAATGTCTTTATTGAATTTAAGGGGGAAAAGTAGCAGGAACTGTTTGGGAGAAAGGCTTTTATATATAGGCTAGGTTACTACCAAAGGCGAAAGGACATAAATATCTGAGCGGGTCCCCTTTGTTCCCCGTTTAGTCATCTCTCGCCTAAAACCATTAAAAGAGGAGCCGCCACTTCTCCGTTAGCCTTGCATTCCTAAAATTCCATGATGTGATGTCAGAAGGGCCGGGACATAGGCTACGTATCTGAACCTATGCGCTGGTCTTGGCTGCTCCAGAGTCGTCGAGTCGACGTTATATCACAAAACCCAGGGTCTAAGGGAAAGTCGAATACCTACTTTTTTATTCTTGGCACAACTTGGATAACTTTGCCGAATGTTGTTTTGCTTTTGGGGCACATGAACTTCACTCAGTTGAAGACTAGGATATAGCCTACGACTCGCATCTTGAGGGGTAAAGTTCCTTTGGAGTTTTTTTTCTTTCTTCTCCTTTTCGACAGATTTTGTGTATTCTGGAATAAAATACTCAATTTTAACAGTTTCGGACAGAATGTTGACAAATGGAAATGGAGATTAAAACAATTTTGAGGATTAACTCAATTTTGCGGATTTGAGGAGGCCGTTCCACTCCGTCGAGCTCACAGAATTTCCTCAGCGCAGACACAACTTCGGCATGTAGCAAAGGAAATACGGTGGGTGTCTCAACCAGTCGGTTGGCTGCTTTTTATAGATTTTTTTTCCTTTCAAGGGACTGTTTTTAGTGCAACAAAATAACGGCGCTTTGTTACCATGTTAAAATCTCAATACTATTGTATGGGTTATTCTTAATTTAGCCAAGGCTAAAGCTTGTTTAGTAGGCTAAACCCATGTAAATCGTAGTTTTATGCAGGGAGCAGGCAAAGTGAAGGCCATATGCGTTCGCCTCGCCTGCCTGCCTGTCCACGTAGAGCAACTTTTTTCGTCAACCAAACGGGAACATTCCAGGGGGTCTCGCGGCGGGGTTTCAGGGCAAGCCGCGACCTGCAATTGGAAAGGGTTCATCTGTTCAATGCGCTTTTGTGTTTGCTTCCAAAAACGAAAACTCATAAAAAACATCTGCTGTCTTGAGTAGGCCTAGGCTAGAAGTAGGCTTAGACCGTATTGTGTGTCTGGTTTTCTCTCCATGTAGGCTACAATAGCTGTATTATAACATGCATATACCAGCTTCCATAGAGCACATTTTCAGAGAACTGGAGAATTCAGATGATGAAACAGCTCAAGGCAAGGCCATGAAAGAGAACGAAAGGAGAGGAGAGAGCAGATGAGTGTTGAGTCCAAGGTCTATGCAAGAGTCATATAGAAATGCAAGCCAGCTCCATGGTGGCAACACCACTGTCTGTCCATGGCATGTGATTACTGACCTCTGAAAAGAAGATAACATAATTCAGAAACCAATACTGTGTGTGTACGCAGGTGTTGACGCATGGGAAAAAGGGTTTGTATGCATGTGTGTTTGCATGTGTCTGTGGGTATGCAAGTGTGTGTGTTTACACATGTCTAGCTCCCTCTCTGTCTCCCACTCTATACTGGTGGTGATGACATTAGCATTAGCACATTGCTGGGAAACAGTAAGGCTCCAGCACTGTGTGTTCAGAATGGTGTGTGTGAGTGAGAGCAATCTGTTTGGACATGCACCTAGAATTACAACCACTGTAAAGTAGGAGACTACAGTAATGGCATATATAGCATAGCTGCTGGAGGCGTGCCCCCCACACACACATCTGGTCGCCTTTATAACCTCAATGGCATGCTGAGCAAATTATATGGTGCCAGCACAAGTGGACTGGGAGTACACAGCAGCAGCTTTCTAAACACTGGTGGAGGAGCTGAAGAGCTTGACTGGCAGTGGCTTTAAAGACATGCTCCAGAACATTGGTGACTAGTAAGTATTTTTTAAACCTCCCGCTGGATGTGTTGATGTGTAGTTTATACTGTACATGCATAATCTATGAGCAGAATAACAGTTTTACTTCAATTAGCCAAAAAATCCCTATTTTGAAAGCGACTGTTTACAAAAAGCTGTGCAGTGCCATTTTCCCTACATTTCCCCCCACGTGGGCCAGCCCCCAGCAATTCGAGTTTTAACCAATGAAGCTCAGCCCCTCGATATTTGAGCGACAGCTAGCAAGATGCACACACAGCGGAGCGAGAGAGAGCAATGATGTGGTTCACATATGTGACGTAGTACGCAATTTCTGGGGACCACTTTTGGCTCGTGAGCACTACTTTCAGAACTACTGGCTAAAAAAGTATAAAAAAGCACTGGAGAATACCTTTAAGAATGTTGCTAGTAGCCAGCTGTATCGCTTGGGTTACCTACTTCTGTGCAGCTCTATTTTATTTCATTCTATCCTGTTCTATACTCTTTTATTGTTTGGGAAGTGTACAGAGAGGATAGTGCTGCTGTTTGTGAGTTGAATAAGGCAGCTCTACTCTACAGCAGCACCTCACCTCAGACAATGACAGAGGCAGACATGTCTCAACCCATCCCTCTATCCCAGGTACTCATTCCACTCACCTGCTGCTGCAGGAAGCTGTCAATCACTCTACAGCCCGCCCTCCTGGCCAGTCAGGTACACAACATGCACGCATACACACAAGCACACATTCCCTTGCACACTCACATTCATTCACACACACACACACACACACATACACGCACACTCACATTCATTCACACACACATACACACACACACACACACACACTCACAGAAAGCCTCTTCTGTCATCATTCTCACTTCTCTATCTCTGTATTGCAGAGAGAAAGAGTAGACAGGAGAAAAAGCGGCATAGCAATATTGTATAGTATTTTGTTGGGAAGCCCCTCGGAGATTGAATGTTGACTGAGGGTTTGGCATGAGAAAGCACGGTTAGTGGTTTTTGGTGAGTGAGTTATTTTGTGTTGGGTGTGTGTGTGAATGTGCATGTATGTTTCTGTGTGTGTTTGTGTGTTTTTGCATTTGTGTGTGTGTGTGTGTGTGTGTATGTGTGGCCTACATGCTGCTTTTACGTGTTTCTGTGTGTGTGTGTGATGTGGTTGGGGGGGGGGGGGGCATGGAAAATCTAGCTGTAAAGTGATGGCTGCTACTAAATTTCAGTAGACAGCCTGGGGCTGTTAGTCCCATACTGCTGTGTTGGAGGTAGTTGCTCAGATATGGTTCCATGTTGATAACCCCCCCACCCCCCCTTCCCTCCATCCCTCCCTCCCTCTGTCCCCAACACCCCCTCAACCAACTGGACTAACATGATAAGAGGCTGGGATAGGGGTGACAGGGATTTCACCAGCCCCCCTCTCTCTGTTCTCTGTCCCTCTATCATTGTTTGCCTCTTTCTCTCCATTTTCTCATCCTCTCATTAGAAGGATAGTAGTAGTGTTGGGTGGGTTAATTTTCTCTCTCCAACTCTCTCTCACATACACACTTTCTCACTTGGTGTCCCCCTTTTTTTCTCTCTTTATCTCTCCCTCCTCTCATTCGCTCCCTACTCTCTCCATGACGTCAGCGACTGTTTCCTGTGGCACAGGATGAGTCGTGGTGCGGCGTTCCAGGTTCGGAAAAACGTCTCTGCCGAGTGTCACTGAGACTTGTCCTCTTTGATCCTCCTCCTCCTGTCCATGTCAGGGTGACAGCTCTGTTTACATGGGAACGGCAGTCAGGAACACTGAACATTACCAGTTAATTCCAGTCCAGAACACCAGAGAACTGATGCCAGGAAAATGTTAGGAAAATGTGGTGCCGGACATTTGACCGGCAGCATTTTAATTTACCGGACAGTTGAGAAATGTACCAGACCCATATGCATTGGGTGTGTAACCTGATTAGGGCGTCCACCCACGGTGCTCAGAATGACAGAAATCACATTCAGTTTATGCTAATTCATGTTAACAGCACTTGCAAGTCGAGGATGCAACAATGTGCGGTTCTTCTTACCGAATTCTGATGCGCACTTTGAAGATGTTAGAATAACTGTCCATATTTACTCATTTAGCAATGAGTCTGATGCAACAGATCAGAAAGTTTCGCTTAAAATGTTGATAAACAATTATTTCTTCATATTATAAGCGCAGCATTGCGCAGAAGGCAGTAGGCTACGCTCGAATGTTCGCTCCATAATGAAATTAATGGAAAACACCTTTGTCAAAGCACACTGCACATGCGAGCGGTTTCATGTGACAGAGATTAAAATATCCGTTAGAAATTTAGAAAGAGGGGAGGTCTAATATGCAAGAACTAGCATGGGTTGCTAATAATGTTCCCTCTAATATTTTGCGGCACTGAGCAAATTTCTGGTCTGCTGAGCGCAAACTTGAACATTGTGAAAATTCAGCGTTTACTGTGAACACTGAGGCTGTACCCGCTTTAAGTTACAGTTTTAACAGTGGCCAATTAAGCTACTGTGGCTATTTGATCATAATGTAGGTCTACCAGAGTGGCCTACCATCAGAAACTATGTAGAAAAACACATCCCATAACATTTTAACATGGAAATAGCTGTTCTATCATTCAGCCTACCGTAGCAGTCAACATGTGGTGTTTACTGCCCACATTCCATAAGACTTGAAAAAAAACATGCAGGTCTTGACATTAACCTGTTTATCCACTTGTCCTTTAGACAAGAAGGTGACTGAAAATGTTGTTTTTGATGCAAGAAACCACTTTATAAAATAAAATAATTACAGAGAATGCATACTAAATCTTGCGTAGTTTGTTTTGTTTCGGTATATTACATTGAAAGTGGCTAATATTGCGTTGATTCAATCACAGTTCCCACAGTAGAGCGAAACCTCGATAGTGTTAACAAAAAATGTCAGGTTTCAAACAATTAAATATACTTTTTCAAAATTCATAGCCTTATTGCCTCCAGCTCATTGTAAAGTGGTGTGTGACGCGCTGATGAAGCCTGCCTTCCGTTGCCTATGCGTTTGCTGTTTAAGATGCTGTAGCAACAGCTCTCGCGCTGTCTGACAGATTTTACGTTCAAAGGCTGAGAATCTGTATGCTTTACGCGTGTGATAGATAAGATACAGAACTAATATACTGTATACACGCGCCAATTTAATTCCACAAAATTATGCAAATTAACCTATAGACCAATAAGCATGACTAGTCAAATGTATTTCCATCGACTGGTATTTCCATCATTTAATTGGCTAAGAAGCATTATTTCGCAATGGGATTTTGGTCCCTAATGGCTAGCTACTTAATCCCACCGCTGACACCAATGGTACTTTTGAATATCCAGTCATGCAATGTTTGCATGAAACCGCATTGTCACACATTGTTATTGGTTTAACACCTGCTTTATCATTAAGCAAGGCCTAACTACAGTATCAGTATGTATCATATGAATGTGCATTCTTGTAAGTTATATCTGCTATGCACTGTACGATAGAGCACTATAAACACATTCCTTTATCTTTAACAGAGCTCTGTCAACCCTTAACTTGACCCTCTCATACGTTAACAAGGCTGAGGTGGCTCCCTGCTCCCTCCCTGTCTGAGTCTCACCTTAGTGTGAATGCTCAACACTGTGTCTGTCAGTGTCTCAGTGTTCTCACACACCACAGAGAGAGAGAGGAGAGAGAGAGAGTCAAGAGAAAAACCGAGACTTAATGAAGAGTGAAACGGCAGATGCATTTCTAACAAGGACCCTGACTGTCTGGCTCTACAATCTGCTTGCAGCTGCTTGTGCGTGTGTGTGTGGTGTGTATGTTTGTGCGTGTTTGTGTGTGTGATCATTTGCACAGATGAGAAGAGTTAAGGCTATTGTCCTAACTGAGCAACATGATACCGCTAAACTCTTAACAGAGAGTTTCTGAGTCAGTTTTCCGAGGCAGACAGAAACACACATGGCTAGTGTGTCAGGTAACAAAGGGGCACCCAGGGGTGTGTTGCGTAGTCCAGTGAGGCATCAAAAAAAATAACTCCTTCCTTCACTGCCCCTTAGGCAGTCTGGGGAATCAGAGATGCCGGAACCATAGTGTGTGCGTGTGTGTATGAGTCCATGTGTCTGCTGGATTTGTGTGTGTGATGTGTCCCTATCCTTTCTTTCCCCTTACTTGTTGAAGTCAGATTTCTTTGAGGAGCTTTTTGATCAGTAGTTCAACCAGCAATGAACATCCAGACAGATTCAACACAACCCTTTGAAGAACAATCAGCATAAACTGGAACCTGAAATAGTGAAGGTTCTTTATCTGAGTCAGGTGGTTTGTGGTTGTCTGTCTGTCTGTGTTGTTAACAGTAGTCCTCAGAGGTACCGTAGCATCTGTGTGTGTTGGGTTGGAGAACACAGAACACGTCGTAAAAACGAGACTAGTGACAGAACAGCCCCGGGCACTAAAGCACTAAACCCGTTTGTTTTGCTAAAGTGCTCATGTGTAGCGAGAGACAGAGAGAGACTCAGAGAGAGAGAAAGAGACAGGGAAAGAAGGGAAGCGTGAGAGATCAGATTGATTAAGTTACACATGATACACTTACGTCCTCACTCCAAATGCCCTGTGTCTAATGGTTTTAACAGTAGGTGACAAAGTGCTGTTTTGTTCCCTCCTTTGTGTGGGCTTGAATAGAGAAGAATCGTCAAAGGGGCCGTGCTTTGACAGAACACCCACACTACATGCTTTTTGTAAGATGTGTTGTGTTTACTTTGGGGTGATTTGCTTTTTCCATCAGGATTCATCAAACAGAGTTTTTGAATAGCCACACAAGATTCTTCACTGTGTATGATAGTGTTGTTTTACTACTGGTAACCTGATAGCTGGCTACTACAGAAATCATAACCTATGTCCCTGTGTGTGAGATTAGGTTACATATCTGGAGAGGAGACAAAAAGAGTCCGATGAGTGTGTTTAATTCCTGAAGGAGTTGAAATGGTTGACTGTCCAATTACCACAGATCTGTTGACCTTACTGTTTCTGTGTTAGTTGGGTGTGAAGTTATTGTCGACTTGTGTGTATGGACACATTGTTCAGTAATAGGTTCACAGTGTGTATGTGTGTGTGAATGTGTTCGTTTGACACTGAAGTGTTGTCATGTAATGGGAGTTACTAAAGACTTGTGCTGTCAATAGATTGAGTTTGAGCATGGTAGGACAGTGTTGTTCTTTGTTGACGTTTCAGGCGGTCTTTGTCTTGTGGGTGGAGAGAAAGTTCTATTGTATTCTACACAGCTGTAAGATGTCTGTCAGACAGATAGTATGATTTATGGTCAGTAGATTGATACTTGTGTGTGTGTGTGTTGGGGGAGTATTTTACACAGTGTTTTACACTGTTACGCTATGCTGGAAGCCAAACATCAAAAAGCTGTTAGTGCCTTTGTCTGTGTGCCTCTAGTAGTGGGGAGAAAGAAATATGCCCTAGACAAGATGGTCTCTGTTCTGCAGACTTGATTTTCCAACACACACACACACACCACAGATCAGTATGCGTGGGGGCTGCCCAGAGTCTGCCTGTTTTTCGAAGTTCAGTGAAACACGATAATATGTATTGTCCTCACTTCTTGTAGAGAACCAGTTTACGGGGTTTGGTTTGTATCATGACTATTTAAGACGCTGCTTTGGTTTTGCAATATTAAATGATTGTTATTTGCAGTATTCTGTAGATAGTGTTTCAGTATGACTAGCATATTTAGGTGTGTAGTGAGACAGTAATACTGTGTTTTGTTTGTGCTATGTAAGCAGGTTTTGGTGTGTAGCAGGCCTGTGTTTTGGTTGTGTAATATTAGTCTGCTCTGGTATGTAGGCTAGCATGACTCTGTAAGAGCATGTTTTGGTTAGGGTAATCTCCATAGGCCCTATGTTTTAGTTCCGCAGCTGACCGGACAGAAAGGTCACTGCATAAACATCCTTGTGTGTGTATACAGCCATCTGCCCATAGAGCTACAGGCAAAACTTACACAGGCCTTGTTAGGGTTAGCTTAAAGACCCAATGCAGCCATTTTTATATCAATATAAAATCATTTCTGGGTAACTATTAAGTACCTTACTGAAATAGATTTGCATTAAAATGGGTAAAAGTAGCATTTTAGCAAAACACTATTTCTCAAGCAAGAATTTAGCTAGGACTGTCTGGCAGTGGTCTGAGTGGGGAGGGGAAAACTGAAAACTAGCTATTATTGGTAGAGAGGTTTGGAACTCTCTTTGTTGTTGGTCTATTAAGCCAAAACTCTCGCCCATGAAAACCTGCTGATTAGAAGGTCCTGTGTAGATCGTATTTTCAACCAGCAACTTTTTAGGAAATAATACTGATCCATTTATTTCACACTTTTACAGTGTTAGTTTCATCAGCTGTAAAATAAACACTTAATTTTGACTGCACTGGAAAGAGTTGTTAGCATCTTTTTGGGGCCTTTTTTGTTCGCATCAAGGGAGCCCCTGGTTTGGATTTGGATTTATGTTTTTTGTCCCTTTTCACTGTAGTTAGGTTAGCTTGTCACTCATTCAAATCCAGAAAACCAAACAGCAGAGGAATCAATGATAAGGCTATATGGATCTGACTTCATTTATCCATGAGTCCACCGTTTATCTTTCTAAACAAACCCCCAATGAGGTCAGATAGACAACAAGCTGAGAAAGAGATAAAGCCTAATAAAAACAGGATGGGTGGGAGTTTACTCTCTTTTATTACCTTGGAGCGACACCCCACAGTGGCACCTCACGCTCTTCACCAAACTGACAGAGGAACAGCTGTCTCCCAGCCAGCCAACACAGAGAGGGGGAGCGGAAAAAAAAGAGAGAGAGGGAAAAACTCTGGAAGGGTTTCATAGTAAACGCGGCTATATTGGAAACTAAAAACAACTGTCGCTCACCCTCACTCTCTCTCTGTGTCTTTCTCTGCTACCCCTTGCATTTTGGGCACCGCAAAATTACAACGTGCAAATTCATAAATGTATAGGCTGTTTATGTGAGCTGAAAATAAACCAGCTGGCAGGGGGAATGTTGTGGCTGCGTTTATGTAACGTTGTGCCTGAAGTGGGAAGGTTTGGTCTCAATCTATTGTCTGTCTGTGTATCCTCAACCACAGACAAAATGATGCAGTTGATTGCTAGTTTTAGATTGCAATAACTGCTGTCTGGTCTCTTGGCTAACCTCTGAAGGGTGTGCTTACTGTGTGTGTGTGTGTGTTTGTGTGTGTGTGCTTACTGTGTGTGTGTGTGTGTGTGCTTACTGTGTGTGTGTGTGTGTGTGTGTGTGTCGTGCGCGCGCACATGTGTGTTTGCTTGCTTGTTTGCTTAATCAGTTGCCCTCCCCTAGTGATTTAGCTGGTTTGTGTGCGTGAGAACATTTCTATGGCGGTTTGGGTTAAGTGGGGTTTACTGTCAGCTGGTGATGCCACTTCCCCCAATCTCATGCCACAGTCGGGGTCAGAAAGACTGTGGCTCAGGTCAGGTGACCACAGTGCTTAACAAACCAAAGTCCACCAATCAGAAAACAAAGCCGATTTAGTCACCCATTGTTAACTAATTATAGTGAAAAACACATGAACAAGAAGCTACAATAGCAAGTGTTTGTTTGCTCAGAGGGATTGAGGATTCCAGGATAAGGAATGTGTAATGCCCCATCCATGAAGCCCAGTCAGGTTGGGGTTGTTGTTGTGATACCAACCTATTATTGGATTTATTGTTCAGAAGTTCCAACTGCACCAATTGGCCATACAGCCACCTCCTCCAATCTCTCTCTTTATCTCTTACTCACACACACACACACACACACGCACACACACACACACACACACACACACACACATGAATACACACACACTCACACCCTCCTCCCGGACGCATACTTCTGTCAGGTGTGCTCTGTTTTTCTAGTCGGGGTAGAGAGGAATCTGGGCTTGGATCCAAACTGACTATCAGCACCACACTGCCAGAGCCCAGACAAGAAGCAACACATTCCCACTGTCTCTCCTCTCCTCCTCCTCCCCTTTTCCTCCTCTCCTTCTTCTCCCTCTTCCTTGCTCACTTGAGCCTTTTTTACACTCCTTTTAAGTCCTAGCCCACATCTTCTCCCCCTCTTTCCTCTCTGTCTCTCTCTCTCCCTCTCTGAGGTCTTGGGTTGCCACTACTTCTCAGCATGTTTTGTTTGGGGATGGAGGATTTTTGTAGGTTGTAGTTCTCTACAGGAGGTATGGGGGATTTTGATTGGTGTTGTGGGCTCCCTTTAGCCTATCAATCCTGCCTGAGGCCAGTTAATTCTCTGGAAGCCTCTTCCCAATAGGAAAAAATCAGAAGCTTCTGGACGTGCGGGATTCTCTATTTTACGCACAGTGATGAATAGAGAATGGTGCTGGTTTAATAAAAATAAAAAAAAGTCTGCAAGATCACATAATGATAGTATTCTACATAACAGTACCGAATATAATAGCATAGTATAACGTTACTTACTGTAAGACAAAAAACACCACTTCATTTTAGGATGATTGTTCGAATGGTCACATTTTTCTCTCATGCGGCCAAAACTCAAATATGTGCTTTGATTGAACCAAACACAGGTATGCTACAGTTTGTTAACACCATCTGCTCTACAATTCGCTCATTGTATATAATTCAAAACAATACTGTACTTCGAAACAACACTGTAGATCTACAGTTGAAGTCGGAAGTTTACATACACCTTAGCCAAATACATTTCAACTCAGTTTTTCACAATTCCTGACTAATCCTAGTAAAATTCCCTGTCTTAGGTCAGTTAGGATCACCACTTTATTTTAAGAATGTGAAATGTCAGAATAATAGTAGAGAGAATTAATTATTTCAGCTTTTATTTCTTTCATCACATTCCCAGTGGGTCAGAAGTTTAGTTTAGTATTTGGTAGCATTGCCTTTAAATTGTTTAACTTGGGTCAAACGTTTCGGGTAGCCTTCCACAATAACTTGGGTGAATTTTGGCCCATTCCTCCTGACAGAGCTGGTGTAACTGAGTCAGGTTTGTAGGCCTCCTTGCTCGCACACACTTTTTTTCAGTTCTGCCCTCAAATGTTTTATAGGATTGGGGTCAGGGCTTTGTGATGGCCACTCCAATACCTTGACTTTGTTGTCCTTTAGCCATTTTGCCACAACTTTGGAAGTATGCTTGGGGTCATTGTCCATTTGGAAGACCCATTTGCGAACAAGCTTTAACTTCCTGACTGATGTCTTGAGATGTTGCTTCAATATATCCACATAATTTTCCTTCCTCATGTGCACCAGTCCCTCCTGCAGCAAAGCACCCCCACAGCATGATGCTGCCATCCCCGTGCTTCACGGTTGGGATGGTGTTTTTCGGCTTGCAAGCTCCTCTTTTTCCTCCAATCATAACGATGGTCATTATGGCCAAACAGTTCTATTTTTGTTTCATCAGACCAGAGGACATTTCTCCAAAAAGTACGATCTTTGTCCCCATGTGCAGTTGCAAACCGTAGTCTGGCTTTTTTATGGCGGTTTTGGAGCAGTGGCTTCTTCCTTGCTGAGCGGCCTTTCAGGTTATGTGGATATAGGACTCGTTTTACTGTGGATATAGATACTTTTGTACCTGTTTCCTCCAGCATCTTCACAAGGTCCTTTGCTGTTGTTCTGGGATTGATTTGCACTTTTCGCACCAAAGTACGTTCATCTCTAGGAGACAGAACGCGTCTCCTTCCTGAGCGGTATGACGGCTGTGTGGTCCCATGGTGTTTATACTTGCGTAGTATTGTTTGTACAGATGAACGTGGTACCTTCAGGCGTTTGGAAATTGCTCCCAAGGATGAACCAGACTTGTGGAGGTCTACAATCTTTTTCTGAGGTCTTGGCTGATTTCTTTTGATTTTCCCATGATGTCAAGCAAATAGGCACTGAGTTTGAAGGTAGGCCTTGAAATACATCCACAGGTACACCTCCAATTGACTCAAATTATGTCAATTAGCCTATCAGAAGCTTCTAAAGCCATGACATCATTTTCTGGAATTTTCCAATTTGTTCAAAGGCACGGTCAACTTAGTGTATGTAAACTTCTGACCCACTGGAATTGTGATACAATGAATTATAAGTGAAATAATCTGTCTGTTAACAATTGTTGGAAAAATGACTTGTGTCATGCACAAAGTAGATGTCCTAACCGACTTTCCAAAGCTATAGTTTGTTAACAAGAAATTTGTGGAGTGGTTGAAAAACGAGTTTTAATGACTCCAACCTAAGTGTATGTAAATTTCCGACTTCAACTGTAAATGCATATTCCCATGAAACTGATTGTGATCAAATGTATGCAGATTCTGCATGGACGTTTCAATAGTAAAACTTGAAGAATGATAATTCACGATTGACAGTGAACACCAAAATGTGTACGTGTAAAGTAGAGGTAAAGAAACACATGTGCAGAATGTGCTACAGATTTTTAGCACTGGGGAAGAGACTTCCAAGAGGTCGGGATGGGGGCGGAACAGGGCGGTTACCTTTGGAACCGCAGCCTCTGCCTTAATTAAAACAGACACTACTGTTAGTGATGCTAATGTTAATGCTATCTCAGCTCCCCACTACTGTTAGTGATGCTAATGTTAATGCTAGCTCAGCTCCCCACTACTGTTAGTGATGCTAATGTTAATGCTAGCTCAGCTCCCCACGACTGTCGAGACAGTCATGTTGGACAATCTGACCGTTTTAGATTTTGTAATTGACTTTTCCTCAATATGTGTATTTTACACTCTAGCAGCACTTTGAGATAAAATCATAAAATACAAAAACGTTCTACCTCAAAACGCTATTACGGTCAAAATGACCGCATGCATATTTAGTAGTTGATTAGCCGGGCCTCGACAAGTACCAATAGCCTACCAGTCTAATAAATCCATTTAATATACACAATCATTAAGAAATCCATTAATATTTAGTTTAAGAAGGAAATTTAAAACATGATACTAAGACAATTTATTTCAAAAGAACAGAATAGCATGTTTTTAGTTTTATTTATCTGTGCTTAGTAGCCGAGGCTATATGGCTTCGCCATGCCAATGAAATCAACTTGTTCATTTAGCTGACATCACACATGTAAGGTTCTGTATTTATTTTCTTAGTCAACCTTGTGTTCTTGAACGTAGCCCTGTTGCTTTGTGTTCTTGAACGTAGCCCTGTTGCTTTGTGTTCTTGAACGTAGCCCTGTTTCTTTGTGTTCTTGAACGTAGCCCTGTCTTTCATTTTTGTTCATTGATTTCACCTGTATTAGTTACTCACCTGGTCTCATCAGCTCCTTATTTAGTTCAGTTCATTCTGTTTGTGCCTTGTGAGGTATTGTTCATTTTGACTCTACTAAGCCTTTTCCTAGCTCGTTTGTGAGAACCAGTTATAGCCTTCAGTCCTAGTTTTGATTCTCCTGCCTGTTTGCCTACCGGTGTATGACCATTGCCTGCCTGTGACCACGATTCCTGCCTTCTGCGAAGGCTAAATAAACACCTGCCGCGCTCTGCGCGTGAATCTACACCTTTTTCTCCTGGAGTATTCATTACAACACGTTTGTATTCCCCTGCCCTACCACAGTCACCACACACAGATTTTACAGTAATAATATAATGGAATATAACAGAATAAAATAGAAGGATATTTAAACCCGAATGACTATTGCTGATTGTCACCAGTACTCACAAAGTTATATTTTGAAACTGAGCCCATCTGCGCAAATTGAGAGTTCATTAGAAACCTTAGATCAGGTATAGCAATCAAAACGTCTGGCCTGCATGGACCTCTAAAGGATGAGTTGAAAAAGTGCTTTTTGGTAAGCTCCGTTCCCTTCTATGCCAATGCACAATTGCTGGTCATCAGTCTCTTCATTCTCAATTTGACAATTGATATTATTGTCACCCATCAGACTATTGTCAATTTAATCTTGTCTTTAGGCCACATCTATTATTATAAGTTTGACATTTGTTTAAATATAGTTTAGAATGTTGTTTTGGATGGGCCATTAGCTGGCCAGGCAACTGTTGTCTTACAGTCAGAAAAAACAGTATCGTCGAATTTTAGTATTTACAGTCTATGTGCTTCTGGATCAATCAATAGATTTTCTTTCTCATTAAATATACATTTGGTGTCCTGAGGTTTCTTATGACCTATTTTAACATAATAAATGCATTCATTTGGCTATTTATTATGGAATATTTACACAATTGAAATATGAACAGTCAGAATGACCATCATGGCCATTCTAGTAGTTATGTAATTCCAGCGCTTTGAGTGTTAAGCTATATGATATCACTTCTGGGTGGTAACTATGTAATAACTCTTAACTTATCATTCCCTGTATGCGTTCAGTGTTTATAAAAATAGTATTGATATAATAATATAATAATAATATGCCATTTAGCAGACGCTTTTACCCAAAGCGACATACAGTCATGCATGCATAAATGTTTTGTGTATGGACTCATTGCTAACTGGATATAACGCCCATTAGAATAAGGTTGATGACTTTACATTATTGGTTGCTTTTTTTTATCTGGAGTGTTTGCTTATTACTGTCCCAGCTAGCACATAACGTTCTGAGAACCATATGTTTCTTAGAGATTGGTGAGAGCGTGGTTGTCCTAGGGTTATTTTGCATTCAACCTTCCCACAACTTTCTGGGAATGATGCAGGATAGTTGCTTGGCTTTGGAACATTCTCAGCACATTTAAGGAACTTGACAAAAAAACAAAAAAAAAGCGTGGTATTTCATTAATTTAACAGAACGTTTCCTAAAAGTTCAAACATGGTTACATTTAATAAAAATGTTGGTAATGTTCTAGAAACATTCTCCAACTGGTTTGACATTGGGAATGTTCTCAAATAGTTCAGAGAAGGTTAAGAAACAATGACATGTGGGAATTTCAGTACTTCAGCATAACGTTTCCTACATGTTTCCTCATGGTTCTATTTAAAGTCGTGTTCTCAAATTGTTCCAAGAATGTTAAGAAAACTTTCCATAAAACTTTACTAACATTCAGAGAACGTTCTAAGGATGTTATTAAAAATATATACTGTACATTCCATTTTCAGCATAAAAAAAACTCTATCCTCTGTCTTGTTAAGTATGTTCAAGTGTGTTGGCCGTTCCCATTAATTGGACAGACCTGATCTTAATGAGTACTTGTTTCCTTTTAAATGGGGTCTGTTTGAATATACTAAAATAAACAGCTTTGTGGGCGTAAAAAAACATGGCATGCTAGCTCCATCCTGGTGGCACAGTGGACTAATTCCATGGATAGAGAACAGAAGATAGGTTAGAATCTCTGATGCCAATAAATAATACATGTGTTTGTATGATTAATGCTTAAGGAAATTAATTTCCAAGTGTCCTATCTGTGCTTGTTCAAAAAAGTTAACCCAAAATAAGCTAACAGTGTTATTAAAAGTCTTATTGAAACATTCAGTGAAAGTTTTAAGGAAGTTATTAAAAAAAACTCAAAATAACCTATAATTTCTGTTCTTGCAACGTTAATAAAACCTCCCAGGAAAACTTTCAAGGAACCAGAGAAAAATGTTCTCAGAACCTCCCTGCAACCTGAAAATAAAAGTTCCCAGAACAATCGAAATGTTCACTTTTACCAGTCAGGAAATGTATGGCTTCGTTCCCAAAACCAATGTGAAACTAAAAACATACGTTCCCACAACTTCCAAGAAACCAAATGTACAGTGGCTTGCGAAAGTATTCACCCCCCTTGGCATTTTTCCTATTTTGTTGCCTTACAACCTGGAATTAAAATAGATTTTTGGGGGGCTAGTATCATTTGATTTACACAACGTGCATACCACTTTGAAGATGCCAAATATTTTTTATTGTGAAACAAACAAGAAATAAGACAAAAAAACAGAACTTGAGCGTGCATAACTATTCACCCCCCCCCCCCCCCCCCCCCAAAGTCAATACTTTGTAGAGCCATATTTTTCAGCAATTACAGCTGCAAGTGTGTTGGTATGTCTCTATAAGCTTGGCACGTCTTGCCACTGGGATTTTTGCCCATTCTTCAAGGCAAAACTGCTCCAGCTCTTTCAAGTTGGATGGGTTCCGCTGGTGTACAGCAATCTTTAAGTCATACCACAGATTCTCAATTGGATTGAGGTCTGGGCTTTGACTAGGCCATTCCAATACATTTAAATGTTTCCCCTTAAACCACGCAAGTGTTGCTTTAGCAGTATGCTTAGGGTCATTGTCCTGCTGGAAGGTGAACCTCCATCCCAGTCTCTCATCTCTGGAAGACTGAAACAGGTTTCCCTCAAGAATTTCCCTGTATTTAGCGGCATCCATCATTCCTTCAATTCTTACCAGTTTCCAGTCCCTACCGATGGAAAAACATCCCCACAGCATGATGCTGCCACCACCACGGGGATGGTGTTCTCGGGGTGATGAGAGGTGTTGGGTTTGCGCCAGACATAGCGTTTTCCTTGGTGGCCAAAAAGCTCAATTTTAGTCTCATCTGAACAGAGTACCTTCTTCCATATGTTTGGGGAGTCTCCCACATGCCTTTTGGCGAACACCAAACGTGTTTGCTTATTTTTTTCTTTAAGCAATGGCTTTTTTCTGGCCACTCTTCCGTAAAGCCCAGCTCTGTGGAGTGTACGGCTTAAAGGGGCCCTATGGACAGATACTCCAATCTCCGCTGTGGGGCTTTGCAGCTCCTTCAAGGTTACAGTGGGGGAAAAAAGTATTTAGTCAGCCACCAATTGTGCAAGTTCTCCCACTTAAAAAGATGAGAGAGGCCTGTAATTTTCATCATAGGTACACGTCAACTATGACAGACAAATTGAGCATTTTTTTTCCAGAAAATCACATTGTAGGATTTTTTATGAATTTATTTGCAAGTTATGGTGGAAAATAAGTATTTGGTCACCTACAAACAAGCAAGATTTCTGGCTCTCACAGACCTGTAACTTCTTCTTTAAGAGGCTCCTCTGTCCTCCACTCGTTACCTGTATTAATGGCACCTGTTTGAACTTGTTATCAGTATAAAAGACACCTGTCCACAACCTCAAACAGTCACACTCCAAACTCCAATATGGCCAAGACCAAAGAGCTGTCAAAGGACACCAGAAACAAAATTGTAGACCTGCACCAGGCTGGGAAGACTGAATCTGCAATAGGTAAGCAGCTTGGTTTGAAGAAATCAACTGTGGGAGCAATTATTAGGAAATGGAAGACATACAAGACCACTGATAATCTCCCTCGATCTGGGGCTCCACGCAAGATCTCACCCCGTGGGGACAAAATGATCACAAGAACGGTGAGCAAAAATCCCAGAACCACACGGGGTGACCTAGTGAATGACCTGCAGAGAGCTGGGACCAAAGTAACAAAGCCTACCATCAGTAACACACTACGCCGCCAGGGACTCAAATCCTGCAGTGCCAGACGTGTCCCCCTGCTTAAGCCAGTACATGTCCAGGCCCGTCTGAAGTTTGCTAGAGTGCATTTGGATGATCCAGAAGAGGATTGGGAGAATGTCATATGGTCAGATGAAACCAAAATAGAACTTTTTGGTAAAAACTCAACTCGTCGTGTTTGGAGGACAAAGAATGCTGAGTTGCATCCAAAGAACACCATACCTACTGTGAAGCATGGGGGTGGAAACATCATGCTTTGGGGCTGTTTTTCTGCAAAGGGACCAGGACGACTGATCCGTGTAAAGGAAAGAATGAATGGGGCCATGTATCGTGAGATTTTGAGTGAAAACCTCCTTCCATCAGCAAGGGCATTGAAGATGAAACGTGGCTGGGTCTTTCAGCATGACAATGATCCCAAACACACCGCCCGGCAACGAAGGAGTGGCTTCGTAAGAAGCATTTCAAGGTCCTGGAGTGGCCTAGCCAGTCTCCAGATCTCAACCCCATAGAACATCTTTGGAGGGAGTTGAAAGTCTGTGTTGCCCAGTGACAGCCCCAAAACATCACTGCTCTAGAGGAGATCTGCATGGAGGAATGGGCCAAAATACCAGCAACAGTGTGTGAAAACCTTGTGAAGACTTACAGAAAACGTTTGACCTGTGTCATTGCCAACAAAGGGTATATAACAAAGTATTGAGAAACTTTTGTTATTGACCAAATACTTATTTTCCACCATAATTTGCAAATAAATTCATAAAAAATCCTACAATGTGATTTTCAGGAAAGAAAATTCTCATTTTGTCTGTCATAGTTGACGTGTACCTATGATGAAAATTACAGGCCTCTCTCATCTTTTTAAGTGGGAGAACTTGCACAATTGGTGGCTGACTAAATACTTTTTTCCCCCACTGTATATTTGGTCTCTTTGTTGCCTCTGATTAATGCCCTCCTTGCCTGGTCTGTGAGTTTTGGTGGGCGGCCTTCTCTTGGCAGGTTTGTTGTGGTGCCATATAATTTTTTATAACCCAACCCTGATCTGTACTTCTCCACAACTTTGTCCCTGACCTGTTTGGAGACATCCTTGGTCTTCATGGTGCCGCTTGCTTGGTGGTGCCCCTTGCTTAGTGGTGTTGCAGACTCTGGGGCCTTTCAGAACAAGTGTGTGTATATATACTGAGATCATGTGACAGATCATGTGACACTTAGATTGCACACAGGTGTACTTTATTGAACTAATTATGTGACTTATGAAGGTAATTTGTTGCACCAGATCTTATTTAGGGGCTTCATAGCAAAGGGGGTGAATACATACACGCACCACTTTTCCGTTATTCATTTTTTTTGAATTTTTTCAAACAAGTTATTTTTTTCATTTCACTTCACCAATTTGGACTATTTTGTGTATGTCCATTACATGAAATCCAAATAAAAATCCGTTTAAATTACAGATTGTAATGCAACAAAATAGGAAAAACGCTAAGGGGGATTAATACTTTTGCAAGGCACTGTACTAGCTGGGGTCTGAGTGTGTGTGTGTGTGTGTGTGTGTGTGTGTGTGTGTGTGTGTGTGTGTGTGTGTGTGTGTGTGTGTGTGTGTGTGTGTGTGTCAGGGTTTCCGTTAGCCAGTAATAGCCGGCTTTTGGCTGATAAAAAAATTGCAAAGCTGATAAATACAATTGGCACCGGCCAATTGTTCGGGAGAAGAAAGAAAATCCCATTGCAAAATAATGATTTTCAGGCTATTCATGGTTGGAAATACCAGTTGATGTAAATACATTTGACTGGTCATGCTTATCAGTCTATTGGTTCATTTGCATAATTTAGTGGAATTAAATTGGTGCATGTGTATATTCGTTATGTATCTTATTTATCACACACGCACAGCATACAGATACAGAGTCTTGAAACGGAAAATCTGTCAGACAGCGCTATTATAAGCCCAATCACTGCACAACAATTCTAAATGCAATCGTGTGTTTTTAAAATTGTTTTTGGGCCACGATTAAAAATACATACTTTTTATTTCTCAACTGGTAATTGAAGCACGCTTCCCATTCGCCTTTCAAATGCATAGGCAATGGAAGGCAGGCTTCATCAGCACGTCACACACCACTTTCAATGAGCTGGAGGCAGTATGCATTTTGAAAACATATAGATACTTAATTGTTTGAAACCTGAACACTTTACTACATTTTATGAGGCATGTTTTACCTTGCTTCAAAGTAGCCCAGGCAAAATCCGACCATATCCGTGGAGGCAATTATTTTATAAAGATTTCCATATGCCATTGAAACCATTAGCCTATTTCTCTCATATACTATTCGTTTTCAACTTTCTTTCATTGTCTGGTAGCCAAATGCACATTCTCGCATAGCCTACTACCTTGTGCACATTGGTGCGCTAATAATGTTAAGAAATAATAGTTTATCAACATTTTAAGCTAAACCTTCTGATCTGTTGCAACACTCATTGCTTTTTAAATTTTTAAAGAAATGTAGCCTAGGCCTACTGCTTTCTCGACAAGCTGACCAATAGAATAGGTCAACTTTTCTACTATGGTAGATAGTAGATTGACATAGGCTCATAGGCGGCACGTCCATTGTTGGGTCAGTGCTACTTAAACGTTTGTTTTTGGACATTGATTTCGTCCTCCAGTTTAGATGGACGTCATATTCTATTTGTTCGAAAATTCGCTTCCCAAAACGTTCAACTCATGTGCCACCAATGCATTTTGCTGTTCGTTACTCATCTTGTTGGCTTAGGAAAAGTAAATGTGGAAAGTTAAGTGCGCGGTAAGAAGGACACAAATCATTGCATACTCGACTTGCATGTTCTTTTAAGATGAATTACCATAATCTAAAGTGATTTCTGTCATTCTGAGCACCGTGAGTGGACGTCCTAATCAGGTTACACACCCAATGGATAGGCCTATGGGTCCGGTACATTTCTCAAATGAAAATGCTGCTGGTCAAATGTCCAGCACCACATTTTCATAACGGAAACCCTGGTGTGAGTGTGAGTGTGTGTGTGTCTGTGTGTGTGTGTGTGTCTGTTGAACAACTTCAAAGCCCCTTTTCTCTCCTGATGGTAGGCTCTTCTGCAGAACATGAAAGCCCAGACCTGATAATTAATCCAGGGATAGTGTTCAAAGGGTTCCCCTTCTAGTACTCTCTGAACCCTACTAACCACACACTGAGCACACTGAGTGTGTATGTGTGTGTGCGTGTGTGTGTCTTTGTCTAAAATATTCACATGTTAGGGAGTGTACATGTACATCTAAGTTGTAGGAATTCTGTGTTAGTGTATGAGAGTTATATTTGGAGTAGAGTGTGTGTGTATAATGTAACGCTACACTGTATAGTGTCTGGTGTGCTGGCCTCTTTGGCTGAGCCAGATAAAAAGAAAAGGACTCCCACTCAGGAGATATGAGAAGAGAAGCTCCATTAGTTCCTCCAAAGCCAGCTGCTGTCTCGCATGAATTCCTCTTTCTACTGTTTGAACTTGATCCATCCATGTCTTCACATCTTCCCCCAGACTCAAACAGCTCTCAAATGGAGATTTAAAGAAGCCAGCTGCTTGGCTTGAAGCACCAGTACTACTACTAGTTGGTTGTGCCATTTCTGTGATTTTAGTTGACAAATTTACTGTTCTGTCCTTTAAATTCATTCACTTGTGTTAAATTATTTAGGCAGGGCGCCCCACCTACTAGCTTATCCTCACCTGAAAGATTTAGGCTTATATTGGTCCTGCTTCAGGGCTTTTGAGTTACAGTGAGGGAAGAAAGTATTTGATCCCCTGCTGATTTTGTACGTTTGCCCACTGACAAAGAAATTATCAGTCTATAATTTTAATGGTAGGTTTATTTGAACAGTGAGAGACAGAATAACAACAAAAAAATGTTATGAATTGATTTGCATTTTAATGAGGGAAATAAGTATGTGACCCATCTGCAAAACATGACTTAGTACTTGGTGGCAAAACCCTTGTTGGCAATCACAGAGGTCAGACGTTTCTTGTAGTTGGCCACCAGGTTTGCACACATCTCAGGAGGGATTTTGTCCCACTCCTCTTTGCAGATCTTCTTCAAGTCATTAAGGTTTCGAGGCTGGCGTTTGGTAACTCGAACCTTCAGCTCCCTCCACAGATTTTCTATGGGATTAAGGTCTGGAGACTGGCTAGGCCACTCCAGGACCTTAATGTGCTTCTTCTTGAGCCACTCCTTTGTTGACTTGGCCGTGTGTTTTGGGTCATTGTCATGCTGGAATACCCATCCACGACCCATTTTCAATGCCCTGGCTGAGGAAAGGAGGTTCTCACCCAAGCTTTGACGGTACATGGCAACGTCCATCGTCCCTTTGATGCGGTGAAGTTGTCCTGTCCCCTTAGCAGAAAAACACCCCCAAAGCATAATGTTTCCACCTCCATGTTTGACGGTGGGGATGATGTTCTTGGGGTCATAGGCAGCATTCCTCCTCCTCCAAACACGGCGAGTTGAGTTGATGCCAAAGAGATCGATTTTGGTCTCATCTGACAACAACACTTTCACCCAGTTCTCCTCTGAATCATTCAGATGTTAATTGGCAAACTTCAGACGGGCATGTATATGTGCTTTCTTGAGCAGGGGGACCTTGCGGGCGCTGCAGGATTTCAGTCCGTAGTGTGTTACCAATTGTTTTCTTGGTGACTATGGTCCCAGCTGCCTTGAGATCATTGACAAGATCCTCCCATGTAGTTCTGGGCTGATTCCTCACCGTTCTCATGATCATTGCAACTCCACGAGGTGAGATCTTGCATGGCGCCCCAGGCCGAGGGAGATTGACAGTTATTTTGTGTTTCTTCCATTTGCGAATAATCGCACCAACTGTTGTCACCTTCTCACCAAGCTGCTTGGCGATGGTCTTGTAGCCCATTCCAGCCTTGTGTAGGTCTACAATCTTGTCCCTGACATCCTTGGAGAGCTCTTTGGTCTTGGCCATGGTGAAGAGTTTGGAATCTGATTGATTGATTGCTTCTGTGGACAGGTGTCTTTTATACAGGTAACAAGCTGAGATTAGGAGCACTCCCTTTAAGAGTGTGCTCCTAATCTCAGCTCGTTACCTGTATAAAAGACACCTGGGAGCCAGAAATCTTTCTGATTGAGAGGGGGTCAAATACTTATTTCCCTCATTAAAATGCAAATCAATTTATAACATTTTTGACATGTGTTTTTCTGAATTTCTTTGTTGTTATTCTGTCTCTCACTGTTCAGATAAACCTACCATTAAAATTATAGACTGATCATTTCTTTGTCAGTGGGCAAACGTACAAAATCAGCAGGGGATCAAATACTTTTTACATCAAAAGAGATCTAGAGGAATCAATAACTGCTCAATGATTCACAAGTACTGCAGTGTCCTGTATTGTTATTCTAGCTGGTATATATTTTTTCTGATATTAAATCTTTCTTCTTTCCCATCTCTCCCTGCAGCGTCCAGTGATCCTCCTCCTCATCCACCTCTCCTCTTTCTCCTCTTCCGGACGTCTCAGGGAATGGGCCAGCGCCTTCCCAGAGAGCACTGCTTCACCCTGGGGTGTGGCTGCCACGCGAGGGTGGGAAGAGCAGCATCAACGTCCTAAAGCCCCGCTCCCCTCATTCTCTTGTGACCTTTCACCTCTCACCCCACCGTGACCTCTGAGCCATGCCGTTCAGGCTGATGCTGCGTCGGACACGGCGCTACAACGTGCTAAGCAAGAACTACTTTGTGACGCGGATTCGTCTGCTGGACAACAACGTGATCGAGTGTACTCTGTCTGTGGAGAGTACGGGGCAGGAATGTCTGGAGGCAGTGGCCCAGAGACTTGAACTACGAGAGGTGAGGGGGAAAACACACATTAGCTTTGCAACTACATTCTATCTATCGCTAGCACACACCTCCCACAGCTTACAGTGCATTATGTTGATTCCACATAAACAGAAAGATATGCGTACACACACACAAACACCATACAGTCCACAATCAGCACCACTGAATGGGAAAATAACTCATAGTTATTGTGTGTGTGCTTGTCTGTGTATGTCAGAGAAGGTGAGATGGCATGGTTAGATCAAGGGAAGATAGACATACAGTGCCTTCAGAAAGTATTCACACCCCTTGACTTATCCCACATTTTGTTGTGTTACAGCCTGAATTCAAAATGGATTAAATACACACAATACCCCATAATGACAGAGTGAAAACATGTTTTTATAAGTGTTTGCTAATTTATTGGATATGAAATACAGAACTTTCTCATTTACATAAGTATTCACACCCCTGAGTCAATACATGTTAGAATCACCTTTGGCAGCGATTACAGCTTTGAGACTTTCTGTGTAAGTCTCTAAGAGCCTTGCACACCTGGATTGTACAATATTTGTCCATTAATCTTTTAAAAATTCTTCAAGCTCTGTCAAGTTGATTGCTGATCATTGCCATACAGCCATTTTCAAGTCTTGCCATAGATTTTCAAGCCGATTTAAGTCAAAACTGTAACTAGGAGTGTTTTAGGTTATTGTCCTGCTGAAAGGTGAATTTGTCGCCCAGTGTCTGTTGGAAAGCAGAATGAACCAGGTTTTCCTCTAGGATTTTGCCTGTGCTTATAGCTGTATTCCGTATATTTATATCCCAAAAAACTCCCTAGTCCTTGCCGATGACAAGCATACTCATAACATGATGCAGCCATCACCATGCTTGAAAATATGAAGAGTGGTACTTAGTGATGTGTTGGATTTGCCCCAAATATAAAGCTTTGTATTCAGGACATATTTTTGCAAATGTATTGAAAATGAAATACAGAAA
This sequence comes from Coregonus lavaretus, assembly GCF_964263955.1. NCBI lineage: Eukaryota > Metazoa > Chordata > Actinopteri > Salmoniformes > Salmonidae > Coregonus > Coregonus lavaretus. The sequence continues at coordinate 17,246,560 of NC_140018.1, read as the reverse complement.
TATCTCATTTACATAGGTATTCACATCGCTGAGTCAATACATTTTAGAATCCTCTTTGGCAGTGATTACAGCAGTGAGTCTTTATGGGTAAGTCTCTTAAGAGCTTTTCACACCTGGATTGTACAATATTTGAACATTATTCTTTTTAAAATTCTTCAAGCTCTGTCAAGTTGGTTGTTGATCATTGCTAGACAACAATTTTAAAGTATTGCCATAGATTTTCAAGCCGATTTAAGTCAAAACTTTAACTAAGCCACTCAGGAACATTCAATATCATCTTGGTAAGAAACTCCAGTGTAGATTTCAGCTAGTGTTTTAGGTTATTTTCCTGCTGAAAGGTGAATTCGTCTCCCGGTGTCTGTTGGAAAGCAGACTGAACCAGGTTTTCCTCTAGGATTTTGCCTGTGCTTATAGCTGTATTCAGTTTTACTTTAGTGCCTTATTGCAAGCAGGATGCATGTTTTGGAATATTTGTATTCTGTACAGGCTTCCTTCTTTTCACTCTGTCATTTAGGTTAGTATTGTGGAGTAACTACAATGTTGTTGATCCATCCTCAGTTTTCTCCTGTCACAGCCATTAAACTCTGTAACTGTTTTAAAGTCCCCATTGGCCTCATGTTGAAATCCCTGAGCGGTTTCCTTCCTCTCCGGCAACTGGGTTAGGAAGGACACCTGTATCTTTGCAGTAACTGGGTGTATTGATACACTATCCAAAGTGTAATTAATAACTTCACCATGCTCAAAGGGATATTCAATGTCAGCTTTTTTTTTTTACCTATCTACCAATAAGTGCCATGCTTTGTGAGGCATTGGAAAACCTCCCTGGTCTTTGTGGTTGAATCTGTGTTTGAAATTCACTGCTCGACTGAGGGGCATTACATATAATTGTATGTGTGAGGTACAGAGATGAGGTAGTCATTCAAAAGTCATTCAACTTATTATGTGACTTGTTAAACACATATTTACTCCTGAACTTATTTAGGCTTGCCATGACAAAGGGGTTGAATACTTATTGACTCAAGACATTTCAGCTTATCATTTTTAGTAATTTGTAAAAATTTGTAAAAACATAATTCCACTTTGACATTATGGGGTGTTGTGTGTAGGCCAGTGACACAAAATCTCAATTTAATCAATTTTAAATGCAGGCTGTAATACAACAAAATGTGGACAAAGTGAAGGGGTGTGAATACTTTCTGAAGGCACTGTAGGTGTTGTGTGTGTTTGACAGAGACAGAGGACTGTGTGTGTGTGTATCTCTGCCACGTGTCTCTCTGCAGGCCCTGTGTGTTTCTCTCTGCCCTCTGCTCCGTCTCTCCATAGGGGCTCTTGTCTTTCTCTAACGAAGCGTAGCATCCCTCTGTCCTCCATTCACTGCAGGAGAAAGAGATACCCCTTCCAGTCCCACTATCAACCCTCCCTCCCTTCCATCCCCCTCTCTCTAACTCTCACCTCCTCCTCGTCCATCGATGCTCAACTGCCAAACAGATAAATATCTGCTGGTTTAGAGACTGAGCTAGTGTTTCTTTGTCATTCACTTCCTTTCTTGTTCTCTCCTTCCTCACTCCTTTTCTCACTCTCTTTTTTCTTCCTTTTCTTTGCCCTCCAACTTTTTTCTCTCTCTCCTTACTGCTCCTTTGCTCCTTTACACACTATCTCCTCTTTTTCTCTCACTCTCAGCTCGTCTCCTCCCTCTCCCTCACGCTCTCCCCCTCCTCATCCTGTTTGACTGTTCTGGCCTATATGGAGGTTTTCCTCATTACAGCCCAGTTCAGAGTTAACAATGCTTGTTAAAGCTTCAAACCCATTTAAGACAGACTTGGACTTGGTCTGCAGTGTTTAGTGTGTGTGTGTTTGTTCACTGTTGTAAACACAGATCAAGTTGTGTGTGTGTGTGTGTGTGTATGCCTGTGTGAACCTGTGTGTACTTGTGTGTGTAAGTGTGTTTGCGTGTGTTGTGCATGCGTGTATGTGGGAGAGGCAATGTAGTGCGTACTCACACAATGTTGTGATATTTCCCAGGCATCAGATATGTCATAAATACAAGGTACAGTTACACCCCCGCTTCGGCCTCTGTCTAACCCCCTCTCTTCCCCACCTACCCAAACACTACACCTACACGGCAGGCTGGATGGACTATTGGAAAAAACTATTTATCTCGCTCTCTCTCTCTTTCTCTCTTTCGCTCTCTTTCTCTCTCTCTCTTTCTCCTCTCTTCACTGCGGATGGAAATGTGTCTCTTCTTTCACCACAGCTCCTCCTGACAGCGCCAGTGTGTGATTGATTGGTTTCTGAGGCTATGTGTGAGGCTGTGTGTGTGTGTGTGTGTATATGTATGTATGTATGTACACTACATGACCAAAAGTATGTGGACACCTGTTTGTCGAACATCTCATTCCAAAATCATGGGCATTAATATGGAGTTGGTCCCCCCTTTGCTGCTGTAACTGCCTCCACTCTTCTGGGAAGGCTTTCAACTAGATGTTGGAACATTGCTGCGGGGACTTGCTTCCATTCAGCCACAAGAGCATTAGTGAGGTTGGGCACTGATGTTGGGTGATTAGGCCTGGCTCGCAGTTGGTGTTCCAATTCATCCCAAAGGTGTAAGATGGGGTTGAGATCAGGGCTCTGTGCAGGCCAGTCAAGTTCTGCCACACCGATCTTGACAAACAATTTCTGTATGGATCTTGCTTTGTGCACGGGGGCATTGTCATGCTGAAACAGGAAAGTGCCTCCCCCAAACTGTTGCCACAAAGTTGGAAGCACAGAATCGCCTAGAATGTCATTGTATGCTGTAGCATTAAGATTTCCCTTCACTGGAACTAATGAGCCTGAACCATGAAAAACAGCCCAAGACCATTATTCCTCCTCCACCAAGCGTTACAGTTGCCACTATGCATTGGGGCAGGTAGCGTTCTCCTGGCATCCGCCAAACCCAGTTTCTTCCATCGGCCTGCCAGATGGTGAAGCGTGATTCATCACTCCAGAGAACACGTTTCCACTGCTCCAGTCCAATGGCGGCAAGCTTTACACCACTCCAGCCGACGCTTGGCATTCCGCATGGTGATCTTAGGCTTGTGTGCAGCTGCTCGGCCATGGAAACCCATTTCATGATGCTCCCGACGAACAGTTCTTGTGCTGATGTTGCTTCCAGAGGCAATTTGGAACTCGGTAGTGAGTGTTGCAACCTAGGACAGACGATTTTAACATGCTACGCGCTTCAGCACTCGGAGGTCCCGTTCTGTGAGCTTGTGTAGCCTCCCACTTTGCGGCTGAGCCATTGTTGCTCGTAGACGTTTCCACTTCACAATAACAACGCTTACAGTTGACCGGGACAGCTCTTAACAGCGCAGACATTTTACAAACTGACTTGTTGGAAAGGTGGCATCCTATGACGGTGCCACGTTGAAAGTCACAGAAGCCGTTCTACTGCCAATGTTTGTCTATGGAGATTGCAGGTGACACATACACACACTCCACACATACAATTACTTTACGGTCACACTCTGACGCACCTAACAAATCATTGACTTTGCACCTGGTCCTGGCTTTTAGAAACAGGTGTGCTGAACACACACATACATACACACACACACACACACACACACACACACATAGAGGTATTTTTTTAATTACAACAGCAGGATAAACATACTGTTGATTTGGAACATTCCATTCTCAATCCAATTGAAGTCAAACTAGACACTACAGGGGCCTCATTTATTAACCGGCGTATTCACAAATCTGTGTGTATTCCATGCGTGGGATCATTTCCACGCAAAGTGTGAAATGTATCAATATGAACGTTTGTTTGAGAGTGTGCGTAAATGTATGCACAGCCATGAGCATGCGTAGGCACAGTGCCAAGTGGTGGAATAAGGGAATTGCTTGTCAAGCATGGGGAAAATATATGTTGAAATTGGGAGAGTAGTAATTAAATCCTTTTTCTATTTAATTGTATTTCCATTTTGAATTCATGCAACAGATGTTGACAGGCTATATATAATTTGACCACATCAGTGCATTTGTTACGATAATAATCCATATAAAGTACAGTAATTTGTTAAATTAGAGGCATGTGTGAAGGTGAAACCATTTTGTAAATACTATAAAAGACTGAGATAATGGAAATTGAAAGAGAGATGGCTGATCTTGCTGTGTTGGAAGATTTGGTACATGCTGCATTTCGCACAATGCGTTTTTAGAGATCGGTAGGACTTTTTTCCCAGAAAGTACAGATTGGCTCATCAGATATTGTTTCACAAAACCAATCGTATAGGATCTTTTTTTTTTTCTTCTCTTTTTTTCTTCCTTTTATTCATTTTTTAAATCTTTTTTTTTACGGGGGTAGATCAGCTTTAATATTGTAGATAGATTGTAACTTCCATCAATGTAATTGTCTGCATCACTTCCAATCCCCCATATGTTGTTTTTTTCTCTCGCATATATATATATACACATATATATATATATATATATATATAAATATATAGATATATATACACACATACATACATATATATACATACATATCCTTTAAAAATATATATATATCCCTTTATTACTTTCCAACCCCTCCATCCCCTCCTTAATTGGAGTAAACTAGTGAACAACAATGCTTAGTTAGGCCTCTACTTCATGCTTATACATACTATATACATTTTATGGACACAGTCAATAATTATATATTTTTTGTTTTTACTCCTGAACTTCCTCTGATCATTTTCATGATGTCCATCTGGTATGCTTCTATATGCCATATCTTTCTAACTGTGCTCTTTCACAAAAGCTCACAATATATAACCTATATACTTATTATGGACACAGCATGTCTTATACTAGTTATCTTGTTGTTATTAGTTGTTGTTATTAGTCCCATCCTTCAGCTCCATTCAACACCTCCCATCTATCTCTTAACACCATCCATATTGGATTTCTATTTGCCATATATTTTTCAACTGTACTGTGATGTTTTACAAAAGTTCTGAACCTTTCTATTCTCATAGTTTCTACAGTTTGTGAATTGAAAATAAACATCTTTGCTAAAAGTATTATTATATTATTGATCGATTGACTATGACTTTTCAGATCACCCAGTAATGCTATCTGCAGGGTCAGCTCCATGCAAATATTGCAATCCTTCAGCCATTCCTGGACCTGTGTCCAGAAACAAGCTACAAATGGACAGTACCAAAACAAATGATCTAATGATTCTGTCTCTTCGCAGCAAAATCTGTAGAGCTGGGAAGATTGTATCCCCCATACAAATAACATTCTATTGGTAGCAAGAATTTTATATAATAATTTAAATTGAAAAATTATAAGTTTTGAATCCGGCGTCGTTTTGCGTATCAGTTCATAAACACTATGCCATGGAATCGGTACGTCAAAAATCTCTTCCCAACTATTTTGCAATCTATATGGGATGGCTGTCAATCTTTTGGTCCTTAAATGAAACTGGTAAACTTTTTTATTTATCACAATTTTCTTTAACCAATTATGTTCTTTAATGCAAGGCCGACAGACAAGTTCCTTACTTTTTCCTCCTTCCACTTTCCTCTTCCATTTTTGCGGTAATGCTGCAATTATTTGGTTGTAATTTTGGGTAGAGCAGACATTTCCATATGTTATTGTTAGCTGCATGTGCGACATAACTCCACCATTCCTACCGATAATATAATTTACGAAGGTTATACCCTTTTTAAACATTTTCTCAAAAAAGAACGGTTTTTTATCAATTAGTATGTTTGAGTTTAACCACAATATTTGTTGCAATATTTGTTCTGTCATTTATGGAGGATTAAATTGAGATTTCAACCAACTTTCTATGGCTTGTTTTAGAAATAGTGATATTTGGGAGATTATTTCCTTTTCAAATACCTGAAAGTGAGGGGTTGTAATCTGAATAAAGGGAAAAAGTCCCTTCTTGAACATTGGGTGAGACAATCTTACTAGTTTGCTAGAGAACCAGTTCGGATTTAAGTATAATTTTTGTATGACTGAAGCTTTTAGTGATAGGTCTAATGCTTTAACGTTTAATAATTTCTGTCCTCTGAATTCATATTCATTATATAAATAGGCCCGTTTAATTTTGTCTGGCTTGCCGTTCCAAATAAAATTGAATATTTTTTTCTCATATAATTTAAAAAACTGTTCGCTAGGCGTAGGCAAGACCATAAGCAAATAGGTAAACTGGGATAATACTAAAGAGTTAATCAGGGTGATTTTCCCACAAATTGACAGGTATTTACCTTTCCATGGTAGCAAGATCTTATCTATTTTTGCTAACTTTCTATCAACATTTTTTGGAGTGAGATCATTTATTTCATTTGGGATATCTATTCCGAGTATATCCACATCACCATCAGACCATTTTATTGGTAAACTACATGGTAATGTAACAATTGTATTTTTTAGTGATCCAATACGTAATATAGTACATTTATCATAATTTGGTTGTAATCCAGAGAGGTTAGAAAATGTATCTAGATCCTCTATGAGGCTGTGGAGGGATTCAAGTTGTGGATTTAAAAAAAACATGAATCATCAGCGTACAATGACACCTTTGTTTTTAAGCCCTGGATTTCTAATCCCTTGATATTATTGTTGTATCTGATTTTAATTGCTAACATCTCGATGGCAATAATAAATAGATATGCCGATAGTGGACAACCTTGTTTCACTCCTCTTGACAGTTTAAAACTTTCGGAGAAATAGCCATTATTTACTATTTTACACCTAGGGTTACTATACATGATTTTAACCCAATTTATAAGATAATTTGAAATGCTCCAGGCATTTATATATAAACCCAAGTCGTACTTTATCAAATGCCTTTTCGAAGTGTGCTATGAATAGTAGGCCTGGCTTCCCAGATTTTTCATAGTGTTCTATTGTTTCCAGTACTTGCCTTATATTATCTCCAATGTATCGCCCATGTAAAAAACCTGTCTGATTAGAATGAATAATGTCCGACAATACCTTTTTAATTCTATGCGCTATACATTTTGCTAGAATCTTTTCATCACAACACTGAAGTGTAAGGGGCCGCCACATTTTTTTATGGACTGGATCTTTATATTTTCCACTTGCATCCTGTTTCAGTAATAATGAAATCAGACCTTCTTCTTGAGTGTCTGATAATCTACCATTTACATAGGAGTGGTTAAAACATGCTAATAACGGTCCTCTGAGTATATCAAAAAAGGTTTGGTATACCTCGACTGGTATGTCATCCAACCCTGAAGTTTTCCCAGACTTAAAGTCTTTAATTGCATCCAGAAGTTCCTCCTCTGTAATTTCACCTTCACATGAGTCTTTCTGTATGGCTGTTAATTTTACATTATCAATAGAAAAAAGATCCCTACAATTAGCTTCAGTTAGAGGAGATGGAGGCGACTGAAATGAAAATATATGCTTAAAGTACTTTGCTTCCTCCTTCAAAATATCATTTGGTGAATCATGGGTGACTCCGTCATTTGTAACCAGTTTCAATAAATTATTTTTGGTAGCATTCCTATGTTGAAGATTAAAAAAGAATTTGGTGCATTTTACCCCATATTCCATCCAGTTTGCTTTATTTTTATAATATATTACACTTGATCTTTCTTGAATAAGTTTCTCCATTTCTTTTTGTTTTTCCTCTAATTTATTCTGAGCCTCTATGTTACAGTTTTTATTGCTATCTATCTGTTCTGTTAGACCTTCTATTTCCTTTGTTAGTGTGGACTCTTTTGACCTAAATGCTTTTGTTTTCGAGATGAGTACAGAATTGCATGGCCTCTAAAGGCACATTTAAAGGTGTCCCATACAATAAGGGGATTTGCTGTACCTATGTTATGTCGGAAAAAATTTGTTATAAATTCCTCTGTCCTAGTTAAAAACATAATCCAATAGGCTTTGATTAAATTGCCAATATCCTCGCCCACGTGGAAATTCAGTAAGAGTAATGTATATGCCAATTATATGATGGTTCGTATAGGATCTTTGCGAGGATTGAATTACTACTTTAGAGAAGCAAACACATGCCATTCCGGTGCACATCAATTTCGGAACCAATTGATGTTTTCTTTTACCATCAATTGGTTCCCAAATACGAACGGAGCAATAGCCATAAAAACACCATACCAAAACGAGTTCAACTATGTGAACAGAAAATGCTTCCACTCTTAATGTGCTGGTGATAGGTTATGGCAAGGTGTCCAGGTGGAACGCACAACTCGTTCATTCTGCAGCAATGTTGGCCTATACGCCTACAGGAAGGACCTGTTGAGGATGGTGAGTGTTGCCTACTCATTTGAAGTAAATTTGCCATCGCTAAAGCAACATTAATTGTCTTAATGGGCCTCTCTTTGTAGCTGCTTCTTTTTTTACTGGTCAAACCTCAACTGAGCAAGCCAAAAAAAACTTTTGGTTGTATTCAATCTCTTACACTAGCACGTCTGTCACGTCTCCCCTCCGGCGCTCTGATTTGCCGGTCTATTGAGCCACCGGTCTGAGCGCACCACCTCGGCAACACTGGAATGGAAACCCAACGCACCCTAGTCACCTCCAGCGCACCTGCATCTCATCATCTCATCACCACCCCTATTTAGCCCTGGACTGTTCTGTAATATGTTGTGTGTGATTGTTTTTGCTTCTTGTCATGTACTCTCTCTTTGTTAATTATCTTTGTCATTGTTTGAGTAAAACCTTGACCTTGTTAATTCCTGCGTCTGCGTCCTGCCTCTTCGTATCCTCAGTACTTGTCACAACCTCTATTGCAGTCTTGAAAAAAATGCTAAGGTTTTTTTGCGCTGTTGTAGTCTACTTCATGGTATAGTGTTGTATATTCCCACCGGTTTTTAAAGGGATGACCATATATGGTTAAATGGGGGCGTTTCAAAATGCAAATAGCCAAGGTCGTTCACAAGCACTGAGGCTGAGAACAATTGGTATTTATCAACGTTTATCTCCTACCGGTGTGCGCATGACGCGCATAGGATTGTTTGATAAATCACACTTTTTCTATGCGTATGAACATCAAAAATTCTGTTTCTTAAGTAGTATTTTAGAATAGTTTCTACGCAATATTGATAAATGAGGTCCCTGGCCTCTACTTATCATTGTCCACAACAAATCACAAAAACATCACAAGACAACAGATACAGTATCTCAGGCAGGACCACCATACCTTTCTCGACATGCTGCTGCTGTTGTATCTCTCTGGAAACAAACCCTCTTTCAGATGCAATAAAATATGTCTGTAATGTGTAATCCTTACTTTCTGTCTCTGTCTCCCCCCCCAGACCCATTATTTTGGCCTGTGGTTCCAGGGGAAGGCCCAGCCCCAGTCCCAGCGCTGGGTAGAGCTGGAGAAGCCTCTGAAGAAACAGCTGGATAAGTTTGGCAACGAGCCACTGCTCTTCTTCGGGGTCATGTTCTACGTCCCCAATGTGTCACGCCTTGAGCAGGAGGTCACCAGGTAACACTATGTACTACAGCCAAAACCCTACACCCTACACACTAAACCCTTCACCCCGACGTGTACCGCCTGGAGCAGGAGGTCACCAGGTAACACTACACACTACAGCCTAAACCCTACACCCTACACACTAAACCCTTCACCCCAACCAGGTAACTCTACAGCCTAAACCCATTCTTGCGTTAGCAGTTACTGGTTGATATCATAACTTGGAACATCTTTCCTACCCCTGTCGGTCTTTGCTCCATGCAACAACCAGCTGTTGGAGATCTGTGCGCTCTCTCTTCCCCACAGATAATCTAGGTTATACTGTATGTGTGCAGTGCGTGTGATAAATAATCGACATAACGAACAAACAGCTTTGGAAATCCATCAGTTTTTGTATAAATTATATAGCCTAGATTAAAAATAGCATTATTACAATATTTTTTCCGCTGGCCCAAGTGGGCCACTGACGGGGATGACTGGCCCGGATGTCGAGCCTTGACACACACAGACGGGCATTCCCATGCCATTGTTGCCTCTTCAGAAAGTTGGTTTATTTTTGGTCAATTGCACATTACTGTCTGAATAAAATTGTGAACCTAAAACTAACGTGACCAGGTCAAATTTTTTCACTGGCACCCTTGAGACCAATAAAAAATGTGTGTAGCACTGCCAAGTCAAACGTCGCAAATGCGACTGTTTTGGTTGCAGTATTGAACCCTGGGTCACCAGGTAACACTACAGCCTAAACCCTAAACACTAAACCCTGCACCCTAAACCAAACACTCTACCATGGCTCCATACCATACCCATCCACTGTCCCTGACCTGTACCTTTTTGTATGTGCTCAATGTGTGCCACCTGGAGTAGGTCACCAGGTAACATACACTACACCCTACACCTTCATACCCTACACTCTACCTCTATCCTCTATCATGGCCCAATACCATACTGATTCTCTGTCCCTGTTCCCACATGCCTCACGACAGGCCACAGGCAGGACAGTACCATACCACATCCTCAATGAGATGGTGTTGTATCACACCCTAGACACGGGTTAAGTAGTGTTATTGTGGTGTTTTCCCTCCATAACCCAGGCTTGTTGTTGAGCCTGCTTCAGAGGACTGACTGTTGGGTTGGAGTGGCAGGGCAGGCAGTGGGGACCATAACAATGTCTAGACAGACAGAGAGAGAACGCTTATTAAAACAGGCCTCAAACCCTAGTTATAGGAACGCATACTGACACACTCACACACACCACACACATTCCTCCCTCTGTTTACTACGGGGCATGACACCACAATCTAATTTGTCTAGCATATTGTCTGCTGCAGTGGCAAGTGGTTTGCTCCCTATTTGAGAGAAAAATGTTTTCTCTGTGAGAGGTTTGATTGAATCTTATGCTACAGAGGCATAGCAGAGTATCAACCATTTCACTCAAAGCTTTAGAATCAGCCTGAGGGCATTATGAAATGACATTCGATGTGTGTGGCTCTGGATGAGTAGATTGAGCCCGTCTAGATCTAGGTACAGTACAGTAGCTGCCTGGCTCTTTGAAGAGTTGGACTGGAAACTAGACCACATTTCTGTTTATGTAAAAAGCTGCATGGCTTTTTAAAGATGTTCTGTTCTGTTGAGCTCTCTAAGGCCTGGAGGTTAACTGGCAGGGGGCAGACAGCCCTGTGATGTCGGTGAAATGTGTCCCTCTGATGTTGCCGTAGTGGGCTTGACCTCTGTGTAGAATTTCTCAGGGTCAGACACAGATGGGTCTATATCACCACAGGCCGTTTTCAACTTACCATCAAAACATCAAGAGGTGTGTGTAGGGGAGGTGGGATTGTGTGTGTGTGTGTGTGAGAATCTTGTCCAAAGCAACTTCAGCTAAGAAAAACAGTGTCAGACAGTGGTGGAAGTGGACACCAGCGCTTGAGTGAGAGTGAGGGGTTTGCGTGAGTGTGTGTGTTTGTGAGAGAGAGAGAAAGAGAGGTGGGGTTTGTTTATTATCTATTCCACTTGCTTTGGCAATGTAAACATGTTTCCCATGCCAATAAATCCCATTGAATTGAAAGTATCATGGCTTAGGATAAGACCCAGATGCAGACAGTTCGAAATAGCAAAAGTTTTTTACAAAAACAGGGGGCAGGCAAATGACCGGTCAAGGGCAGGCAGAGGTGAGTAATCCAGAGCAGAGTCCGAAAGGTACAGAAACGTCAGGCAGGCTCAGGGTCGGGGCAGGCAGAGGTCGGTAATCCAGAACAGTGTCACAAGGTAAAGAACGGCAGGCTGAGGGTCAGGACAGGCAGAATGGTCAAAACCGGGGATAACGGGCTAGAGAAAAACAGGAGTACGGGAAAAAATATGGTAGGCTTGACAAGACGAACTGGCAACAGACAAACAGAGAACACAGGTATAAATACACAGTGGATAATGTGGAAGATGGGCGACACCTGGAGTGGGGTGGAGCCAATCACAAAGACAGGTGAAACAGATCAGGGTGTGACAGAAAGAGAGAGAGAGAGAGAGACACACAGAGAAGGAGTGTGTGTGAGAGAGAGAGAGGGAAAGGGGGAGATAGAGGAAGAGACTGGTAGCAGAGAGGTCATGGGCTCCTGTTTTTTTCTGCCCAAAAATTGATTTAGAGTTGCATAATCTTATATAAACTTTGATTTTTTTCAGAAGGACTTATACAGTATACTATCCTCTAAATCAAAACCTTTACTCCAAATCAAAATTCCAAACCTAAAATGTTTAGTTTGGGCAAAATTACCTGGAAGGATTCTTACTACCAAGGACTTTCCAGAAAAACCTGGAAATACCATCCAACCCAAAACTGAGTGAGTAATGTTCAGTCTGAAGCTACTTCTGAAGCTAAAAAGTAAAAGACAATCATCTCTAGATATTTTATATATAATGACTTGATGCTAAGTGTAGGCTACTAAGCTACCAAGCTTGCTAGGACAGGACAGACCTCCCGGCTGCAACTTAAATTTGCACTGAGGTGTGAAGTGAGAGGTGTGAAACCCTTGAGCCCAACAATGCATCACAGCCTCCCCCACCCAAATTCAGAGGCCTCTGAGGCCCTCTGCTCCATGGCTTCCTCCTGTGCAGAGGTCATCACAGTACAGTACCCCTTAAATATAAAAAATAATACTGCACGGAATAAGTACAAAAAGAAGCTCCTCAATGACAATTCAGAGACACTATTTGCTGATCGTTACAACGTAAGTAGCTTTCCTCACAGACCATCCCCTGGCATGGCACAGTGCTATAAGAGCACACTACCCCTCTGTCGAGAGAGGTGTTAGGTTGTGAACAAACAGAGTAAAAAACTCAAACGGACGACTAGGAAAACCTCAAACCAAGTTTATTCAACCCACATACAAGTCACACAAGCACATATTTATACCTTCCAACTAGGCGGAGTCATCTCCTTGCATTTCTAAGATAGACACTCCTTCTCTGTTGTTAGGCAGAAAACACAGTGGGTTCCTCTTACTGGTATTGTCATGGCCCTGCCTAAGTATAGGACTCTCATGGGCGCGGAAATGTGTGTGTGTGTGAGATAGGACTGTAATCAGATGGTCTTTGGGGTGGGCCCCTGTGGACCCCCTCCCAGCAGTGTCTTCTCTCTTCAACTGTTGACCTTATCTCGAGTTGAGTTCCACATCCCTCATGGCCCTGTTTCCTCAGCAACTGACCTGCCTTATCAGGAACTGGAACTAGACTGTTGATCTTTGCCTCCTTCCTTAGGAATATTAATATTCAGCAATAACATGTTTGAACAGAATATTAACTTTCTGCACTTCCCCTTGTCTCACTCAGTAACTTTCTATACACCAAGTTCCTATTCACCCTTCATTGACCCCAACATATACATTTCTTATACATGTAAAGTACTCAATAAATTCTGATATGATAACATGAATAAGTATATTTCAAGCTAGAATCCAACAGAGGGTATTGGCCCATGGTGGAAACTCACCATGGGCCATTGAGGATCATGAAACTGAAACAGCTCTGTCAACTTGTACAAGGCTTGAACAGTGATGGTGCATGGCAAAATCAAACAGTTTCAGCAGGACTTTTACAGGATCAAAGAGAGCGCAGCAGGAGAAGCTCACTCTTGGTGACGACTCCCCCATCCTGAGTGAGTCTAATCAAACCCCCACCTCAAATTGCCCAGCAGACGAGCAGCCCCAAAAGGAGAGTCAACCCCTAGCACTGAACAGACCCAGGTCCCACAACTGCACTGCTCTTCTATTGTTGAGAGAGATAAATCCACCGAGCTGGAGAGAGAGATGGTGGAGCTCAGAGAGCTAGTCCATACACCCCAGACAGAACAGACTAGGGTGGAATAGCAGGAACCAGGTTACCGAGATTTACAGAGATTTCCCGCCCAAACCCACTTCCTTTTCCCGGGATAAATAACTGTGAGAATCCGGTAAATAATAATAAATTATTTATATGAACGGCATGACGTGAAATGGAACTGCTAAATTATATGTGATGTCTAAATCTGGCTTCTCTACGGCCTTCTCTCTGCTTTCTGCGTGATCAATCATCAACGCTCAGAGTGGGGACAGACAGCCCATCTCAGTATGGAACGCAGTTCACAATGCATGTAGACCTATCATCTCATCATGGTAAAAACATTTTTTGTAACAGGTAGACCTACATTTGCTGCAGCACAGCCTATGCTACAGTAATACAGTGAGGGAAAAAAGTATTTGATCCCCTGCTGATTTTGTACGTTTGCCCACTGACAAAGAAATGATCAGTCTATAATTTTAATGGTATGTTTATTTGAACAGTGAGAGACAGAATTACAACAAAAAAATCCAGAAAAACGGATGTCAAAAATGTTATGAATTGATTTGCATTTTAATGAGGGAAATAAGTATTTGACCCCTCTGCAAAACATGACTTAGTACTTGGTGGCAAAACCCTTGTTGGCAATAACAGAGGTCAGACGTTTCTTGTAGTTGGCCACAAGGTTTGCACACATCTCAGGAGGGATTTTGTCCCACTCCTCTTTGCAGTTCTTTTCCAAGTCATTAAGGTTTCGAGGCTGACGTTTGGCAACTCAAATCTTTAGCTCCCTCCACAGATTTTTATGGGATTAAGGTCTGGAGACTGGCTAGGCCACTCCAGGACCTTAATGTGCTTCTTCTTGAGCCACTCCTTTGTTGCCTTGGCTATGTGTTTTGGGTCATTGTCATGCTGGAATACCCATCCACGACCCATTTTCAATGCCCTGGCTGAGGGAAAGAGGTTCTCACCCAAGATTTGACGGTACATGACCCCGTCCATCGTCCCTTTGATGCGGTGAAGTTGTCCTGTCCCCTTAGCAGAAAAACACCCCCAAAGCATAATGTTTCCACCTCCATGTTTGACGGTGGGGATGGTGTTCTTGGGGTCATAGGCAGCATTCCTCCTCCTCCAAATACGGCGAGTTGAGTTGATGCCAAAGAGCTCCATTTTGGTCTCATCTGACCACAACACTTTCACCCAGTTCTCCTCTGAATCATTCAGATGTTCATTGGCAAACTTCAGACGGGCATGTATATGTGCTTTCTTGAGCAGGGGGACCTTGCAGGCGCTGCAGGATTTCAGTCCTTCACGGCGTAGTGTGTTACCAATTGTTTTCTTGGTGACTATGGTCCCAGCTGCCTTGAGATCATTGACAAGATCCTCCCGTGTAGTTCTGGGCTGATTCCTCACCGTTCTCATGATCATTGCAACTCCACAAGGTGAGATCTTGCATGGAGCCCCAGGCCGAGGGAGATTGACAGTCCTTTTGTGTTTCTTCCATTTGCGAATAATCGCACCAACTGTTGTCACCTTCTCACCAAGCTGCTTGGTGATGGTCTTGTAGCCCATTCCAGCCTGTAGGTCTACAATCTTGTCCCTGACATCCTTGGAGAGCTCTTTGGTCTTGGCCATTGTGGAGAGTTTGGAATCTGATTGATTGGTTGCTTCTGTGGACAGGTGTCTTTTATACAGGTAACAACCTGAGATTAGGAGCACTCCCTAATCTCAGCTCTTTACCTGTATAAAAGACACCTGGGAGCCAGAAATCTTTCTGATTAAGAGGGGGTCAAATACTTATTTCCCTCATTAAAATGCAAATCAATTTATAACATTTTTGACATGCGTTTTTCTGGATTGTGTTGTTGTTATTCTGTCTCTCACTGTTCAAATAAGCCTACCATTAAAATTATAGACTGATCATTTCTTTGTCAGTGGGCAAACGTACAAAATCAGCAGGGGATCAAATACTTTTTTCCCTCACTGTATAAGGACTGAATGCGCGTCTAATTTACACATATCCATCTGGCTTTCGATGGTCACCTTATTTTTTGATTGTAACAATTATTTTTTTAAATTGCTGCTGCAGAGTTTTAAAACAGCCTATCGCTCGAATATCTTGCTTTAAATCCAACCGCCCAGTTTAAATTAGTGCACACGCGAGCACTCTCTCCCAGTCTTTCTCTCTCCATCAATTCCATTCAGATTGCATCCAAAATAGATCATCCTGTTTAAGATTGATATATATGTATAAATGTCCTAGCCTACCTCTTCCAGGTATTAAATTAAATGCAGTATTAGCCTTATATTTAGCTAATGAATAATGGGTTATGCATAATAAGTTATTTATTCAGACACATAACCATTCAGTCTTCGTGAAGAGAAGTGTAAGACGTCTGCATCTTATTTTAGTCCTATATTATTCAAGCATGTCATTACAATGATGAAGATAAGGACAACAACACTTATTTCATTTAACTGTTGAAAGGGAGGAAAGAATGAAGCAACAATAGAGAGAGAAAGAGGAGGTAGACTAATAGCATTAGGGGAAATATTATGAAAGGTATATATGCGTCAGCCTACAAATTATACAAATGTGAAATAGGCCCTATTATATTTCAAAATTTAAATCAAATTTGCTAGCCTACAATTGTAACTTTGTAGGCCGCATGTCCTGCACCAGCATCGCATGTTCTCTCCCAGCTTCATGGTTTGAACGAGGTGTGTAATTCCAGTCCATATAATGTTGTATAATACAATACAATACAGTACAGTAATACAGTCCACTCTCACAAATAGTAACCTGCTTGAGCTTGTTTCATTTATTTACACAAGGAGCATAGCTACATCTGTGGGCTTTTATGTTGTTCTGTCATGCGTACTGTGCGGTAGCCTATATAACAGGCTATGTATTGGATAATGACACAATCATTTAGTATTTTTTGGGCTTGGGATCATAAAATGTCTTTAATGTAGGGCTCATCAGGCTCAGGTAGCATCAGGCTTGAATTTTCATGCGGATCAAAGCTGTAATCAAATCCAGACATACACTGAGTATACAAAACATTAAAGACACCTGCTCTTTCCATGACGTAGATCAGTGTTTCCCAACCCTGGTCCTCGAGTACCCCCAACAGTACACAGTTTTGTTGTAGCCCTTGAAAAAACACCTTATCCAACTCATTGAGGGCTTGATGATTAGTTGACAAGTTGAATTTGGTGTGCTTGTCCAGGGTTACATAAAAAATGTGTACTGTTGGGGGTACTCGAGGACTAGGGATGGGAAACACTGACGTAGACTGACCAGGTGAATCCATGTGAAAGCTATGATCCTTATTGATGTCACTTCTTAAATCCACTTCAATCAGTGTGGATGAAGGGGAGTAGACAGATTAAAGAAGGATTTTTAAGCCTTGAGAGAATTGAGACATGGATTGTGTACGTGTGCCATTCACTGGGTGAATGGGCAAGACCCAAGATTGAAAGTGCATTCAGAAAGTATTCAGACCCCTTGACTTTTTCCAAATTTTGTTACATTACAGCCTTATTCTAAAATGGATTAAATTATTTTTTCCCCCCCTCATCAATCTACACACAATACCCCATAATGACAAAGCAAAAACAGGTTTTTAGAAATTTTAGCAAATGTATAAAAAAACGGAAATATTACATTTACATAAGTATTCAGACCCGTTACTCAGTACTTTGTTGAAGCACCTTTGGCAACGATTACAGCCTAGAGTCTTCTTGGGTATGACGCTACAAGCTTGGCACACCTGTATTTGGGGAGTTTCTCACATTCTTCTCTGCATCGCCTCTCAAGCTCTGTCAGGTTGGATGGGGAGCGTCGCTGCTCAGCTATTTTCAGGTCTCTCCAGAGATGTTAGATCGGGGTCTGGCTGGGCCACTCAAGGACATTCAGAGACTTGTCCCGAAGCCACTCCTGTGTTGTCTTGGCTGTGTGCTTAGGGTCGTTGTCCTGTTGGAAGGTGAACCTTCGCCCCAGTCTGAGGTCCTGAGCGCTCTGGAGCAGGTTTTCATCAAGGATCTCTCTGTACTTTGCTCCGTTCATCTTTCCCTCAATCCTGACTAGTCTTCCAGTCCCTGCTACTGAAAAACATCCCCACATCAAGATGCTGCCACCACCATGCTTCACCCTAGGGATGGTGCCAGGTTTCCTCCAGAAGTGATGCTTGGCATTCAGGCCCAGGAGTTCAATCTTGGTTTCATCAGACCAGAGAATCTTTTCTCATGGTCTGAGAGTCTTTAGATGCCTTTTGGCAAACTCCAAGCGGACTGTCATGTGCCTTTTACTAAGGAGTGGCTTCCATCTGGCCACTCTACCATAAAGGCCTGATTGGTGGAGTGCTGCAGAGATGGTTGTCCTTCTGGAAGGTTCTCCCATCTCTACAGAGGAACTCTAGAGCTCTGTCAGAGTGACCATCGGGTTCTTGGTCACCTCCCTGACCAAGGCCCTTCTACCCCGATTGCTCAGTTTGTTTGGTGGATCCAAACTTCTTCCGTTTAAGAATGATGGAGGCCACTGTGTTCTTGGGGACCTTCAATGCTGCAGCTCCTGTGTCGGAGCTCTACGGACAATTCCTTTGACCTCATGGCTTGGTTTTTGCTCTGACATGCAGTGTCAACTGTGGGACCTTATATAGACAGATGTGTGCCTTTCCAAATCATGTCCAATTAATTGAATTTACCACAGGTGGACTCCAATCAAGTTGTAGAAACATCTCAAGGATGATTTATGGAAACAGGATGCACCTGAGCTCTATTTCGAGTCCCAAAGCAAAGTGTCTGAATACTTATGTAAATAAGGTATTTCTGTTTTTTGTTTTTTAAATATACATTTACAAGAATGTCTAAAAACCTGTTTTCGCTTTGTCGTTATGGGGTATTGTGTGTAGATTGCTGAGGGAATGTTTTTATTTAATCATTTTTAGATGAAGGCTGTATTGTAACAAAATGTGGAAAAAGTAAAGGGTTCTGAATACTTTCCAAAGGCACTGTAAATAAGGAATTTATCTCAACAGAGAAAAATGTCCTCATGTTGTCATGGGCCTCTCACTCCACCGGGTTACCACCTTAATTTTCTTCCACTCTGCTCACCACTCTCTCTACTCAGCCTAACTAGCTCCACCTGTCCCTGCTCTGCTCTGCTCTAATTACTCTGCCAGCTGCGCTGCATTACCCACTACCTCTCCCAGTATTTAAGGCCCTGTCTTTCAGCTCTCCGGTGTCAGATCGTCTGCAAAGCTCACACCCGGAACCTGTTTGCTCGCGCTTCTGGCTCACCCTGGTTTTGTGACCCCGGACCTGCCTGTTTTTTGGATACTCTTCTGCCTCAGGAGATCCAGACCTGCTTCTGCCATTACGACTCCTGACTACTCTTCAATCCCGGTAACTCTGACCAGCCTTCTGCCTTGCTACTACGTATTTTGGATTTCCCTTGAACTGTACTGCTGCCTGGTTTCATTCCGCCCTGTTGTGTCTGTGTCTCCCCCCCCCAGGACTTCTGGACCACCCACCACCGGCTTCATAGGACGCATCGCTGCCACTGGGGGGGGCACAGACCCAGCGCATTGGACGGGATCCCTGTTACCCCTGGAGCCTTCATTCACTCCCTACTTCCCTTTTCCCTTAAGTTTAATAAACTTTCTGGTGTGACGCTATTGTGGTCCTCTGGTCGTCTGTCTGAACCGTGACAGTACGATCTGACCATTATGGACTCAGCGCACACTTTCCCCGACATGGAAACCGATGAGCATGAGCAGCAGTTCCAGCAGCAGCAACAACAACTCGCCATGATCATTCAACTCCTCACCAACCTTACCCCAGCCAGTCTGCCCACCAGCCCAGCCCCCGAGTTACCTGCCCCGGTCATTGCAGCCGCTGCTCCGGAACCCAAGATTGGAAACCCCGAGCGGTTCAACGGCGATTCAACCCAGGTCCGGCCATTCCTGACTAGCTGCCGACTTCAGTTCTCCTTGCAGCCAAGGACCTTCGCCACGGAGGGGGCTAAAGTTGGGTATGCCATCACTCACCTGACGGGCCGAGCTCGACTCTGGGGAACAGCAGAGTTCGAACGTCAAACCCCCGCATGTGCAACCTTCGACCTGTTTGCTGAGGAGATGCTGAAGGTGTTTGACCTGGATTCACCCACCGCAGAGGCGTCTCGTGAACTGTTCAGTATTCGACAAGGCAGACGTACAGTCGCAGACCATTCCATCGACTTCCGAACCCTGGCTAGACGAAGTTCTTGGAACACACCATCGTTGGTGGACGCGTTCTTCCATAGTTTGGCTGACTATATCAAGGACGAGTTGGTCTCCCATGAACTGCCTTCCACTCTTGATGAAGCCATCGCACTGACTGTCAGGATCGACAGAAGGATACAGACCCGTCGTCGTGAGAGGGGGCGCCAAGGTCCACCTACTACCGGCATTCGGAGAGATCCGACTGGGCTCCTGTCATCTACTGCCACTCACCCAGGTCAGCTTGATCAGTCTGAGCCTATGGAGATTGGGCGAGCCTCCCTCACTCCTGCAGAGCGCCAGCGCCGCTTCACCTCAAACCTCTGCCTCTATTGTGGAGGTGATGGACATCGTGTGGTAACCTGCCCTTTAAAGGGCCGAAGCTCACCGGGCATAGGGGGAGTCCGGTTGAGTTCAATGACCATCCAGTCCTCCGACCGCAAACCCCTGCTGCAAGTTCACCTCCGCCTCTCTGACTCAACTCACACCCTGGCTGCTCTGGTGGATTCTGGCGCCGAAGCCAACATAATGGACATCAAGCTGGCACGCCAACTGGGACTGGAGAACCTCCGTTTGACACCTCCTATTCCTGCCCGGGCACTGGACGGACACTTACTCGGATCGGTCACTCATGTCACGGCCCCGGTCTCGATGGGTCTGTCCGGAAACCATCAAGAAACTATCCAGTTTCACCTGCTCCCCTCTCCAGGCCAACCCCTCATCCTGGGTTACCCATGGCTCCGCCGGCACAACCCTCAGCTCGACTGGGTGACCGGGGTGATCAGGGAGTGGGGAGAGGACTGCCACCGAACCTGCCTGCTTGCTGCCGCACTACCCCCTCGGCCAGTACCTACTAACTCCGCTCCTGACCTCTCCAATGTCCCAGAATGCTACCATGGTCTCAGAGAGGTGTTTAACAAAGCAAGAGCCACATCTCTGCCCCCTCACCGACCGTACGACTGTGCCATCGACCTCCTCCCTGGAACAGCTCCTCCAAGGGGTCGTCTTTATTCGTTGTCTGCTCCTGAAAGAAAGTCCATGGAGGACTACATCAATGGCTCTCTGTCCGCAGGATTAATCCGTTCATCTTCATCTCCTGCTGGTGCTGGCTTCTTCTTTGTGGGGAAGAAGGACGGATCTCTTCGCCCCTGCATCGACTACAGGGGACTCAACGACATCACAGTGAAAAACCGTTACCCTCTGCCTCTGCTCACCTCTGCTTTTGAGTTGCTCCAGGGAGCCACTGTTTTTACCAAGTTGGATCTCAGAAACGCTTACCACCTAGTGCGGATCCGGGAGGGAGATGAATGGAAAACCGCATTCAATACACCAACAGGCCACTACGAGTATCTGGTTATGCCTTTTGGCCTCACCAATGCTCCTGCTGTGTTCCAGGCTCTAGTGAATGATGTACTGCGGGACATGTTAAACAAGTTTGTCTTCGTTTACCTGGATGACATCTTAATCTACTCCAGAAACCTGTCTGAACACACCCGCCATGTCCAGCAAGTCCTTCATCGTCTTCTGGAGAATTCCCTCTACGCCAAGGCAGAGAAATGTGAGTTTCACGTCAAGACAGTGGCCTTCCTGGGGTACATAGTGGCAGAGGGAAGTATCCAAATGGATCCTGCCAAAGTATCAGCAGTCACTTCATGGCCAGTTCCGGAGAACAGAAAGAAGCTGCAACAGTTTCTGGGGTTTGCTAACTTCTATAGGAAGTTTATCCGGAACTACAGTACCGTTGCTGCCCCTCTCACTGCTCTAACCAGCACCAAGCAACCCTTCACCTGGACCCCAGCAGCCGACAAAGCCTTCAGTACCCTCAAGGTGAGGTTCACCTCCGCTCCCATCCTCCAGATGCCTGATGTGGACCGGCAATTCATTGTGGAGGTGGACGCCTCGGATGTGGGAGTTGGTGCTGTGATTTCTCAGTGGGCTGCGGAGGATAGGAAGCTCCATCCCTGTGCCTTTTTCTCACGTCGGTTGTCCCCCTCTGAGTGCAATTACGACATAGGGAACCGTGAGCTGCTGGCTGTGAAGCTTGCCTTGGAGGAGTGGCGTCACTGGCTGGAGGGGTCCACCATTCCATTTCTCGTTTGGACCGATCATAAGAACTTGGAGTACATCCGCACGGCCAAACGGTTGAACTCCAGGCAGTCCCGCTGGGCCCTGTTCTTCACCAGGTTTAATTTCACTCTGTCATACCGGCCTGGATCACGCAACACCAAGCCAGACGCCCTCTCCCGTCAATTCCAGAAGGATGACACCCCCTCCAAGGACCCTGTGTCGATTCTGCCAAGTCCCTGCATCGTTGCAGCTCTGACCTGGGCTGTTGAGGAACAGGTGCTGGAGGCTCTCCGTAACCAGCCAGGTCCCAGCACTTGCCCAGCTGACCGCCTTTTTGTCCCCGAAGACCTGAGGTCCCAGGTCGTTCAGTGGGGACATGACTCCCGCCTAGCTTGTCACCCTGGCTCCACCCGCACTTACAACCTGCTCGCCCAGAGGTTCTGGTGGCCCTCTCTGAGGAAGGATGTACGGGAATTCGTCCAAGCCTGCCCCATCTGCAACCAACACAAGTCGTCCTGCCAGCCCCCAGCCGGATTGCTGCAGCCCCTGCCTGTGCCCAGACGTCCCTGGTCTCACATCGCCCTTGACTTTGTCACGGGGCTGCCCCCTTCAAGTGGCATGACCGTCATTCTCACCATCGTTGACCGTTTCAGCAAGATGGCACACTTCATTCCCCTCCCCAAGCTCCCAACCGCCAAGGAGACCGCCCAGGTGGTCCTGGAACACGTCTTCCGGATCCACGGACTGCCAAAGGATGTAGTTTCTGACCGTGGTCCACAATTCTCCTCCGCTTTTTGGAAGGAGTTCTGTCACCTGCTGGGAGCCACAGTCAGTCTGACTTCCGGATTCCATCCCCAATCCAATGGGCAGTCAGAGCGGGCTAATCAGGAGCTCGAGAAGGCACTGCGATGCATGACTTCACGCAACCCCCACTCCTGGTCGCAGCAATTGACATGGGTGGAGTACGCACACAATTCTCTGACCTGCTCTGCCATCGGTATGTCCCCTTTCCAATGTGTTTATGGATACCAGCCTCCTCTATTTGCCAGCCAGGAGGAGGAGGTTACTTGCCCATCTGCACTTGCTTTTGCCCGTCGATGTCGCCGCACCTGGTCACAAGCCCGAGCCACACTCCTCAGATCCGTTGCCAGCTACACTACCGGGGCCAACCGTCGGAGAATTCCTGCTCCCACCTACCATGTTGGTCAAAGGGTGTGGTTGTCATCGAAGAACCTGCCACTCAGGGTGGAGTCGCAGAAGCTGGCACCTCGGTTCATTGGCCCATTCCCTATCATAAGAGTGATTAGCCCAACTGCTGTCCGGCTCCAACTGCCTAATTCCCTGAGGGTGCACCCCACTTTCCATGTGTCTAAGATTAAGCCCATCCATGAGAGTCCGCTGGTCCCTGCTGCGCCTGGTCCTCCTCCTCCACGGCTCGTCGATGGTGGTCTGGTTTACACCGTCCGCCGCCTGCTTCGGTCCAGACGGAGGGGTAGGGGTCTCCAGTACCTCATTGACTGGGAGGGCTATGGACCTGAGGAAAGGACCTGGGTGCCAGCTAGTCGGATTGTGGATAGGACTCTCATCACCGCTTTCCACCAACGGCATCCTGATCAACCTGCAATCCGTAGGGGCCGCCCCAGAGGGGTCCCTAACCGTCCGGCCCGCTCGGCTTCCTGTCCTGTGCCTGATCCTGTCTCGGGACCTGTCCCATCTCCCGACCACGGCCCTCCGGCTTCCTCCGAGGATGAGGACGTTCACTCGGACCGTTCGGAGGAGTTCTAGCCCTCCTCCGGCTCCCCTCCTCCCGCCCGGCGTGGTGTTGCTCTTGGGACTTCTGGGGCCGTCCCTTGGGGGGGGGGTTCTGTCATGGGCCTCTCACTCCACCGGGTTACCACCTTAATTTTCTTCCACTCTGCTCACCACTCTCTCTACTCAGCCTAACTAGCTCCACCTGTCCCTGCTCTGCTCTGCTCTAATTACTCTGCCAGCTGCGCTGCATTACCCACTACCTCTCCCAGTATTTAAGGCCCTGTCTTTCAGCTCTCCGGTGTCAGATCGTCTGCAAAGCTCACACCCGGAACCTGTTTGCTCGCGCTTCTGGCTCACCCTGGTTTTGTGACCCCGGACCTGCCTGTTTTTTGGATACTCTTCTGCCTCAGGAGATCCAGACCTGCTTCTGCCATTACGACTCCTGACTACTCTTCAATCCCGGTAACTCTGACCAGCCTTCTGCCTTGCTACTACGTATTTTGGATTTCCCTTGAACTGTACTGCTGCCTGGTTTCATTCCGCCCTGTTGTGTCTGTGTCTCCCCCCCCCAGGACTTCTGGACCACCCACCACCGGCTTCATAGGACGCATCGCTGCCACTGGGGGGGGCACAGACCCAGCGCATTGGACGGGATCCCTGTTACCCCTGGAGCCTTCATTCACTCCCTACTTCCCTTTTCCCTTAAGTTTAATAAACTTTCTGGTGTGACGCTATTGTGGTCCTCTGGTCGTCTGTCTGAACCGTGACACATGTGTGCTACCTACAGTACACCCCCCCCCCCCCCCCCCCCCCCAATAGCATCCCCATACTTTAACGATGACAGCTTCTCCATCCTAGAGGGGGAGATCAACCACTTCCAGGCCCAGTCTGTGGCGACCTAAATGCCAGAATTGTACAAGGACCTGACACTCTCAGCCCACAGGGGGAGGAACACCTACCTGAAGGTGACAGCATTCCCAATATGCCCCCCTAGAGACAACTACGGCAAAACAACCAACAAAAATGGGCCACAACTCCTGCAGCTCTGTCGCTCCCTGGGTCTGTACATAGTCAATGATACAGTGAGGGGAAAAAAGTATTTGATCCCCTGCTGATTTTGTACGTTTGCCCACTGACAAAGAAATGATCAGTCTATAATTTTAATGGTAGGTTTATTTGAACAGTGAGAGACAGAATAACAACAACAAAATCCAGAAAAACCCATGTCAAAAATATTATAAATTGATTTGCATTTTAATGAGGGAAATAACAGGTCCCTCATACATGATCAATTACAGATCTTAGAATGAGCTATTAAAGACTACCAAAACCCACTGGATTCTCCAATTACATTGAATGAAACTACAGGACAAAATACAAACTCTCCAACCCAAAAAGGCCTGTGGTGTTGATGGTATCCTAAATGAAGTGATAAAATATAGAGACCTGAAATTCCAATTGGCTAAACTTAAACTTATCATCATCCTCAGCTCTAGCAATATTTGGAACCAAGGACTGATCACCCCAATCCACAAAAGCGGAGACAAATTGGACCCCAATAACTACCATGGGATCTGTGTCAACAGCAACCTCGGGAAAATCCTCTACATTATCATTAACAGCAGACTCCTACATTTCCTCAATGAAACAACGTCCTGAGCAAATGTCAAATTGGCTTTTTACCAAATTACCCTACGAAAGAATACGTATTCACCCTGCACACACTAATTGACAAACAAACAAAATAAACAAAAGCAAAGTCTTCTCATGCTTTGTCGATTTCAAAAAAGCTTTTGACTCAATTTGGCATCAGATTTCTTTCCTCAGGGCTGTGGGTTGAGACAGGGATGCAGCTTGATCCCCACCCTCTTCAACATATACACTACATGACCAAAAGTATGTGGACACCTGCTCGTCGAAAATCTCATTCCAAAATCATGGGCATTAATATGGAGTTGGTCCACCACTTTGCTGCAATAACAGCCTCTCTCTTCTGGGAAAGCTTTCCACTAGATTTTGGAACATTGCTGCAGGGACTTGCTTCCATTCAGTCACAAGAGCATTAGCGAGGTCAGGCACTGATGTTGTGCGATTAGGCCTGGCTCGCAGTCAGCGCTCCAATTCATCCCAAAGGTGTTCAATGGGGTTGAGGTCAGGGCTCTGTGCAGGCCAGTCAAGTTCTTCCACACCGATCTCGACAAACCATTTATGTATCGACCTCGCTTTGTGCACTGGGACATTGTCATGCTGAAACAGGAAAGGGCCTTCCCCAAACTGTTACCACAAAGTTGGAAGCACAGAATCGTCTAGAATGTCATTGTATGCTGTAGCGTTAAGATTTCCCTTCACTGGAACTAAGAGGCCTATCCCGAACCATGTCCATATACTTTTGTATATACAGTGCATTCGGAAAGTATTCAGACCCCTTCACTTTTTCCACATTTTGTTACGGTACAGCCTTATTCTAAAATTGATAAAATTAATTTGAGTCCACCTGTGGTAAATTCAATTGATTGGACATGATTTGGAAAGGCACACTCCCTCAGTTGACAGTGCATGTCAGAGCAAAACCAAGCCATGAGGTCGAAGGAATTGTCTGTAGAGTTCTGAGACAGGATTGTGTCGAGGCACAGATCTGGGGAAGGGTACCAAAACATTTCTGCAGCATTGAAGGTCCCCAAGAACACAGCGGCCTCCATCATTCTTAACACTAGAACCGCCATTGGCCAATGGCCACTGATGTTTGATTTTGTAAATTAACAAAATCTGCCAAAAAAAAGTAATGTCCTGTTCCTTCCCTGACTTTTCCTAAATGTTTGTATTTTACACTGCTCATTTGTCTGAATTTTGAAATCACAAACAGAAAAGTATTTAGTATTTTTACCTGTTTTATTCACACCTACAGTGGGGGAAAAAAAGTATTTAGTCAGCCACCAATTGTGCAAGTTCTCCCACTTAAAAAGATGAGAGAGGCCTGTAATTTTCATCATAGGTACATGTCAACTATGACAGACAAAATGAGAAGAATAAAATCCAGAAAATCACATTGTAGGATTTTTAATGAATTTATTTGCAAATTATGGTGGAAAATAAGTATTTGGTCAATAACAAAAGTTTCTCAATACTTTGTTATATACCCTTTGTTGGCAATGACACAGGTCAAACGTTTTCTGTAAGTCTTCACAAGGTTTTCACACACTGTTGCTGGTATTTTGGCCCATTCCTCCATGCAGATCTCCTCTAGAGCAGTGATGTTTTGGGGCTGTCGCTGGGCAACACGGACTTTCAACTCCCTCCAAAGATGTTCTATGGGGTTGAGATCTGGAGACTGGCTAGGCCACTCCAGGACCTTGAAATGCTTCTTACGAAGCCACTCCTTCGTTGCCCGGGCGGTGTGTTTGGGATCATTGTCATGCTAAAAAACCCAGCCACGTTTCATCTTCAATGCCCTTGCTGATGGAAGGAGGTTTTCACTCAAAATCTCACGATACATGGCCCCATTCATTCTTTCCTTTACATCAGTCGTCCTGGTCCCTTTGCAGAAAAACAGCCCCAAAGCATGATGTTTCCAACCCATGCTTCACAGTAGGTATGGTGTTCTTTGGATGCAACTCAGCATTCTTTGTCCTCCAAACACGACGAGTTGAGTTTTTACCAAAAAGTTCTATTTTGGTTTCATCTGACCATATGACATTCTCCCAATCCTCTTCTGGATCATCCAAATGCACTCTAGCAAACTTCAGACGGGCCTGGACATGTACTGGCTTAAGCAGGGGGACACGTCTGGCACTGCAGGATTTGAGTCCCTGGCGGCGTAGTGTGTTACTGATGGTAGGCTTTGTTACTTTGGTCCCAGCTCTCTGCAGGTCATTCACTAGGTCCCCCCGTGTGGTTCTGGGATTTTTGCTCACCGTTCTTGTGATCATTTTGACCCCACGGGGTGACATCTTGCGTGGAGCCCCAGATCGAGGGAGATTATCAGTGGTCTTGTATGTCTTCAATTTCCTAATAATTGCTCCCACATCTGATTTCTTCAAACCAAGCTGCTTACCTATTGCAGATTCAGTCTTCCCAGCCTGGTGCAGGTCTACAATTTTGTTTCTGGTGTCCTTTGACAGCTCTTTGGTCTTGGCCATAGTGGAGTTTGGAGTGTGACTGTTTGAGGTTGTGGACAGGTGTCTTTTATACTGATAACAAGTTCAAACAGGTGCCATTAATACAGGTAACGAGTGGAGGACAGAGGAGCCTCTTAAAGAAGTTACAGGTCTGTGAGAGCCAGAAATCTTGCTTGTTTGTAGGTGACCAAATACTTATTTTCCACCATAATTTGCAAATAAATTCATTAAAAATCCTACAATGTGATTTTCTGGATTCTTTTTTCTCAATTTGTCTGTCATAGTTGACGTGTACCTATGATGAAAATTACAGGCCTCTCTCATCTTTGGGAGAACTTGCACAATTGGTGGCTGACTAAATACTTTCCCCCCCCACTGTACACACTATACACACGTACACCTGGATTGTGTGTTGTAGTAGAGTAGTGTCCTGAGGGCACACACTTAATGTATTATGAAATCTGTTATAAAATGTAATTTCATGTTTAAAATTGGTATTATAATGTATATTACTGCCTTAATTTTTGCTGGACCCCATGAACAGGAGCCTTGGCAGCAGCTAATGGGGATCCATAATAAATACAAATACAAATATGAGAAAACTGAAGATGGATAAACATTTAACATTTAAGTCATTTAGCAGACGCTCTTATCCAGAGCGACTTACAAATTGGTGCATTCAATTTAGGATAGCCATTGGGACAACCACCCTTTTAATTTTTTTGATGGGGGGGGGGGGGGGGGGGGAGGTAGAAGGATTACTGTTATACTATTCCAGGTATTCCTTAAAGAGGTAGGGTTTCAAGTGTCTCCGGAAGGTGGTCAGTGACTCCGCTGTCCTGGCGTTGTGGGGGAGCTTGTTCCACCATTGGGGTGCCAGAGCAGCGAATAGCTTTGACTGGGCTGAGCGGGAACTGTGCTTCCGTAGAGGTAGGGGGGCTAGCAGGCCAGAGGTGGATGAACTTAGTGCCCTCGTTTGGGTGTAGGGTCTGATCAGAGCCTGAAGGTAAGGAGGTGCCGTTCCCCTCACAGCTCCGTAGGCAAGCACCATGGTTTTGTAGTAGATACAAGCTTCAACTGGAAGCCAGTGGAGTGTGCGGAGGAGCGGGGTGACATGAGAGAACTTGGGAAGGTTGAACACCAGACGGGCTGCGGCGTTCTGGATAAGTTGTAGGGGTTTAATGGCACAGGCAGGGAGCCCAGCCAACAGTGAGTTGCAGTAATCCAGACGGGAGATGACAAGTGCCTGGATTAGGACCTGTGCCGCTTTCTGTGTAAGGTACGGTCGTACTCTGCGAATGTTGTAGAGCATGAACCTGCAGGATCAGGTCAACGCTTTGATGTTAGCGGAGAACGACAGGGTGTTGTCCAGGGTCACGCCAAGGTTCCTTGCACTCTGGGAGGAGGACACAATGGAGTTGTCAACTGTGATGGCGAGATCATGGAGCGGGCAGTCCTTCCCTGGGAGGAAGAGCAGCTCTGTCTTGCCGAGGTTCAGCTTGAGGTGGTGATCCAACATCCACACTGATATGTCCGCCAGACATGCAGAGATGTGATTCGCCACCTGGTTATCAGAAGGGGGAAAGGAGAAAATGAATTGTGTGTTGTCTGCGTAGCAATGATAGGAGAGACCATGTGAGGATATGACAGAGCCAAGTGACTTGGTGTACAGAGAGAATAGGAGAGGGCCTAGAACTGAGCCCTGGGGGACACCAGTGGTGAGAGCACGTGGTGCGGAGACAGATTCTCGCCATGCCACCTGGTAGGAGCGACCTGTCAGGTAGGACGCAATCCAAGAGTTAGCAGTGCCGGAGATGCCCAACTCGGAGAGGGTGGAGAGGAGGATCTGATGGTTCACAGTATCAAAGGCAGCAGATAGGTCTAGAAGGATAAGAGCAGAGGAGAGAGAGTTAGCTTTAGCAGTGCGGAGAGCGTCCGTGACACAAGAGAAGAGCAGTCTCAGTTGAATGACCAGTCTTGAAACCTGACTGGTTTGGATCAAGAAGGTCATTCTGAGAGAGATAGCAGGAGAGTTGGCTAGAGACTGCACGCTCAAGAGTTTTGGAGAGAAAAGAAAGAAGGGATACTGGTCTGTAGTTGTTGACATCGGAGGGATCGAGTGTAGGTTTTTTGAGGAGGGGTGCAATAAACGACATTGTAGTTACTCCACAATACTAACATAAAAGACAGAGTGAAAAGATGGAAGCCTATACAGTATTAAAACATATTCCAAAACATGCATCCTGTTTCAACAAGGCACTTAAGTAATACAGCAAAACATGTGGCAAAGAAATTAACTTTTTGTCCTCAATACAAAGCTTTATGTTTGGGGAAAATCCAACACAACACATCACCAAGTGCTACTCTTCATATTTTCAAGCATGGTGATGGCTGCATCATGTTATCGGTATGCTTGTCATCAGCAGGGACTAGGGAGTTTTTGTTGGATATAAATATATACGGAATACAGCTATAAGCACAGGCAAAATCCTAGAGGAAAACCTGGTTCAGTCTGCTTTCCAACAGACACTGGGCGACGAATTCACCTTTCATGTCAGTGTAGCTGTAGGTGGGTGTGGTGGTGGAATCAGGCGCAGGACGCACAAAGTAAGTCCAAAAGACTTTAGTGGGTTGGCAACAAAACACAGCACGAAAAACAAACGCCCTGAGGCGAGAAACTCCGCACACAGGCGAAATAAAGCGGGCGCACAAAATACGTGCGACAAAATACTCCAAAAACACAGAATGGAGAGCAGCTCAACCGAGCAAACTGTACATACAAAAGCTAAGCGCACGACAGTGAAAACAATCACACACAACACTAGACAAACACAACGAGAACTTATAGGACACTAATTACACTAAACGATAACAGGTGTAACAACAATCAGACAAAAGCAAACGAACATAGAAACATGCAACGGTGGCAGCTAGTATTCCGGAGACGACGAACGCCGAAGCCTGCCCGAGCAAGGAAGAGAGGCAGCCTCGGCCGAAACCGTGACATTTCAGCAGGACAATAACCTAAAACACTAGCTGAAATCTACACTGGAGTTTCTTACCAAGATGATTGAATGTTCCTGAGTGGCCTAGTTACAGTTTTGACTTAAATCGGCTTGAAAATCTATGGCAAGACTTGAAAATGGCTGTATGGCAATGATCAACAATCAACTTGACAGAGCTTGAATAATTGTTAAAAGAAAAATGGACAAATATTGTACAATCCAGGTGTGCAAGGCTGTTAGAGACTCACCCAGAAAGACTCACAGCTGTAATAGCTGCCAAAGGTGATTCTAACATGTTTTGACTCAGGGGTGTGAATACTTATGTAAATGAGAAATGTATGTATTTCATTTCCAATAAATTTGCAAAAACTTCTAAAAACATGTTTTCACTTTTTCATATGGGGTATTGTCTGTAGATATATTAAATCCATTTTTAATTCAGGCTGTATCACAACAAAATGTGGAATAAGTCTAGGGGTATGAATACTTTCTGAAGGCACTGCATCTGTCTATTTATTTTCCCTTTCGTACTTCAAATATTTGCACATTGTTACAACACTGCATATAGCCAGTAATATAACATTTGAAATGCCTCCATTCTTTTGAACATTTTGTGAGTGTAATGTTTAATGTTAATTTCTGATTATTTATTTCACTTTTGTTTATTATCCATTTCACTTGCTTTGGCAATGTAAACATGTTTCCCATGCCAATAAAGCCCTTTGAATTGAGTTGAGAGAGGGAGAGAGAGGGAGTGGGAGAAAGGGATAGGGAACGTGAGCTAGCTGTGAAAAGGGCATGGAGGGGTCAGTGTGTAGACAGGGCAGCAGTGTCTGCCATCTCAGATTCACACACACTCGCACACACACCCTGGGTTCCCGCCGTGAGTCTGATAGCACTGAGCTGCTGAATTTGCGGCTGCTGCTTGACTGGATGTGGGAAAGGTCGTTCGTAAGTCAGAGTGTGCTGTTTGACACGGAAGCAGGCGTATGTGTGTGTGTGTGTTGTGTTTCATTCCATGAAATCACTTAATTTCTGAACCATTTCATCAGTGTATTTACATGTAGTTAGGGGTTGGGCAGTGGACAGGACTGAACATGCTAGTATTATAGTATGCATTAATCAATGAACTTGTCAACAATTCACTTAAATTCAAAGGGCTTTATTGGCATGGGAAGCAAGTCAAATAGATAATAAATGAAAGTGAAATAAACAATCAAAAATGAACAGTAAACATTACACTCACAAAAGTTTAAAAGGAATAGAGACATTTCAAATGTCATATTAGGGCTATGTACAGTGGGGGAAAAAAGTATTTAGTCAGCCACCAATTGTGCAAGTTCTCCCACTTAAAAAGATGAGAGAGGCCTGTAATTTTCATCATAGGTACACGTCAACTATGACAGACAAAATGAGACATTTTTTTTCCAGAAAATCACATTGTAGAATTTTTTATGAATTTATTTGCAAATTATGGTGGAAAATAAGTATTTGGTCAATAACAAAAGTTTCTCAATACTTTGTTATATACCCTTTGTTGGCAATGACACAGGTCAAATGTTTTCTGTAAGTCTTCACAAGGTTTTCACACACTGTTGCTGGTATTTTGGCCCATTCCTCCATGCAGATCTCCTCTAGAGCAGTGATGTTTTGGGGCTGTCGCTGGGCAACACAGACTTTCAACTCCCTCCAAAGATTTTCTATGGGGTTGAGATCTGGAGACTGGCTAGGCCACTCCAGGTCCTTGAAATGCTTCTTACGAAGCCACTCTTTCGTTGCCCGGGCGGTGTGTTTGGGATCATTGTCATGCTGAAAGACCCAGCCACGTTTCATCTTCAATGCCCTTGCTGATGGAAGGAGGTTTTCACTCAAAATCTCACGATACATGGCCCCATTCATTCTTTCCTTTACACCGATCAGTCGTCCTGGTCCCTTTGCAGAAAAAGCACGATGTTTCAAAGCATGATGTTTCCACCCCCATGCTTCACAGTAGGTATGGTGTTCTTTGGATGCAACTCAGCATCTGACCATATGACATTCTCCCAATCCTCTTCTGGATCGTCCAAATGCACTCTAGCAAACTTCAGACGGGCCTGGACATTTTTGATCACCGTTCTTGTGATCATTTTGACCCCACGGGGTGAGATCTTGCGTGGAGCCCCAGATCGAGGGAGATTATCAGTGGTCTTGTATGTCTTCCATTTCCTAATAATTGCTCCCACAGTTGATTTCTTCAAACCAAGCTGCTTACCTATTGCAGATTCAGTCTTCCCAGCCTGGTGCAGGTCTACAATTTTGTTTCTGGTGTCCTTTGACAGCTCTTTGGTCTTGGCCATAGTGGAGTTTGGAGTGTGACTGTTTGAGGTTGTGGACAGGTGTCTTTTATACTGATAACAAGTTCAAACAGGTGCCATTAATACAGGTAACGAGTGGAGGACAGAGGAGCCTCTTAAAGAAGAAGTTACAGGTCTGTGAGAGCCAGAAATCTTGCTTGTTTGTAGGTGACCAAATACTTATTTTCCACCATAATTTGCAAAGAAATTCATTAAAAATCCTACAATGTGATTCTCTGGATTTTTTTCCTCAATTTGTCTGTCATAGTTGACGTGTACCTATGATGAAAATTACAGGCCTCTCTCATCTTTTTAAGTGGGAGAACTTGCACAATTGGTGGCTGACTAAATACTTTTTCCCCCCACTGTACAGTGTTATAATGGTGTGCAAATAGTTAAAGTTCTCTCTCTCTCTGGTGTGTGGTTAGGAGTCCGTGTGGAATGTTGGCACAGCCGTAGGAGGAGTAGGAGTGGAGGAGGAAGGAGGACCACACATTCCTCCCAGCAGAAGTGTTAGGCATGGGGTGGGGTTGAGGTGGGGGCCATGGCAAAAGTCTGCCTGACACACACACACACACCCTCCCGCTCGTCTCCAAGAATCTGTTCAGTAAAGCCGAAGAATCGATCCACTTTCTTTAACAGCCTTCAGCAGCATCATTTGTAAC
This sequence comes from Coregonus lavaretus, assembly GCF_964263955.1. Classification (NCBI taxonomy): domain Eukaryota; kingdom Metazoa; phylum Chordata; class Actinopteri; order Salmoniformes; family Salmonidae; genus Coregonus; species Coregonus lavaretus. Next base: position 17,212,604 of record NC_140018.1, on the reverse strand, counting down.
TTCTCACCCCTTCGTTCTACGGTCATTATAATGTGTAAAACAGGTGTGAGTGCCATAGCAGCCAGCTGGGTCCTCCTGGCAGCAGTCTGCTGCTCCAGGTAGAAGTTGCACTAGGCACAGATCTAAGATCAGTTTACCTTAGCCCAATCCTAACATTAATTATTAGGGAGGGGGACACAAACTAACCTTAGATCAGTGTCTTGGGGCAACTTTATACAACTTTGAATCTGGTAGAATGGTTTAAAGAGTCATTCGCAGGATGAGAGTAAAACCAGTGACCCATGTCTTTGGTGTCGTGGTGTCTCCCATAGCAACGAGCTGGGCGGTCATTCTATTGCTTACACACCTGGGGGGGGGATTGAGGGTGAGGGGGAAGAGGAGTATTGGGGGAATGAGAAAGAGGGAGAGAAGGAGGGGGAAAAGGGAAATAAGGTTGTAAACACAGATAAGATTGGTTGGCTTCAGTTCCGGCAATGGTTTCAGTTGTGAATTGTGTCTTTGAAGTGAAGAAGGGTGCTTTTGATGTGAAACCTGATACTAGATCCCTCCATCCCTCCCTCCTTCATTACATCTCTCTCTGCAGCTGTGGAAATCACCCGAGGCAGGGTTAACTAGGGTTGGGAGGTGGGGATGCGGTGTTGGGTGCAGCATGGTTTGTCTCCCTCTGCCTGAAGGAACCAAACTCACGATGTACTGATTTTAGACCAAATCACATTAGCGTCTAACTATGCTAATGTTAGCCGCTGTGTGTTGTCCAAACCCTATACACCATGCTGGAATTGTTGAAGCAATATGATGGAAATGTCCAACCCCTTCATCCAGACCAGACCTCATCACCTGGCCCCAGTGAGCCATGGGGGCAGCGGCACATACTGCCTTGAAATCCCAGCTTTGTTCAGCTAGTTATCAGAGCTCTTCTCCCACAGACACACATTTTACCCTCTGTCGGTTCAACGATAATACCATGTAAAAGCATGGAATCCCCCCACCTCCCACACACACTGGCTGGCCCCATCTGGGGGTGCGGGGGTGGACGCGGCCTCTCTGTGTGAGGGGGTTGCCTGGATGTTTTTTTGGCGTTGGGGGAGTAGGCCTCTTGAGTTGAGGATACACTAGAGCAAACTGTGAGATAAACATAACAAAGCTGTCTTTGCTGAAGGAGTGAGGTGAAGTGAAACACACATGTCTGATGTTTTGGGGGCTGAGAAAGTATGGGAAAATAAGATAACCATAAAGCTCTGAACACTGAATATCCAAATGTTCAGGGCTGCTTTTATGGGAGTGAATAAACACATCATTGTCACATCTGAAACCATTGCCTGAACACACGTGGGCATATAACGGGTCTTTGTGTTGTTGTGTTGGGGGTTCGAACTCCAGTGATGTCAGTCCTACACTCTAACATGGTAAAACATGGTACACGTCAGCTGTAACTCTTACAATAGTGTCAGGGAATGTCCCGGTGCATGTGCATGTGTTATTACACCACTATGACATCATTATAAAGGGAATACCAGGTAGGGCTGGGCAGTAAACCGTATTTTACTATATACTGGTATTGATGCACGAACCAGTTTGGATTTTTACTTTACCTTACATAACGGTATTTCAATGTTTGGTTTGTTAAATGTAATATAAATAATAATAATATAAAAAACAGAAATACCTTATTTACATAAGTATTCAGATCCTTTGCTATGAGACTCGAAATTGAGCTCAGGTGCATCCTGTTTCCATTGATCATCCTTGAGATGTTTCAACAACTTGATTGGATCCACCTGTGGTAAATTCAATTGATTGGACATTATTTGGAAAGGCACACACCTGTCTATATAAGGTCCCACAGTTGACACTGCATGTCAGAGAAAAAAAACCAAGCCATGAGGTCGAAGGAATTGTCCGAAGAGCTCCGAGACAGGAGGCACAGATTTGGGGAAGGGTACCAAAAATGTCTGCAGCATAGAAGTTCCCCATGAACACAGTGGCCTCCATCATTCTTAAATGGAAGAAGTTTGGAACCACCAAGACTCTTCCTAGAGCTGGCCAAACTAAGCAATCGGGGGAGAAGGGCCTTGGTCAGGGAGGTGACCAAGAACCTGATAGTCACTCTGACAGAGCTCCAGAGTTCCTTTGTGGAGATGGGAGAAACTTCCAGAAGGACAACTATCTCTGCAGCACTCCACCAATCAGGCATTTATGGTAGAGTGGCGAGATGGAAGCCACTCCTCAGTAAAAGGCACATGACAGCCCGCTTGGAGTTTGCCAAAAAGCACCTAAAGACTCTCAGACCATGAGAAACAAGATTCTCTGGTCTGATGAAACCAAGATTGAACTCTTTGGCCTGAATGCCAAGCGTCACTTCTGGAAGAAACCTGGCAGCATCCCTACAGTGAAGCATGGTGGTGGCAGTATCATGATGTGGGGATGTTTTTCAGCGGCAGGGACTGGGAGACTAGTCAGGATCAAGGGAGAGATGAACGGAGCAAAGTACAGAGAGATCCTTGATGAAAACCTGCTCCAGAGTGCTCAGGACGTCAGACTTGGGAGAAGGTTTACCTTCCGACAGGACATCTCTGGAGAGATCTGAAAATAGCTGTGCAGCGATGCTCCCCATCCAACCTGACAGAGCTTGAGAGGATCTGCAGAGAAGAATGAGAGAAACCCAAGAAGGCTTGAGGCTGTAATCGCTGCCAAATGTGCGTCAGCAAAGTACTGAGTAAAGGGTGTGAATACTTATGTAAATGTGATATTTCGGTTTTTAATATTTAATAAATGTGCAAACATTTCTATAAACCTGTTTTTGCTCTGTCGTCATGGGGTATTGTGTGTAGATTAATGAAGGCGAAAAAACAATTAAATCATTTTTAAAACAAGGCTGTAACGTAACTGTCAGCTTCCTGCTTCTCCTGTTTGTCTCCGGGCCTCTAGAGGTCAGCTGTGTTCCCCTCTGCCTTAGTTCTTCCTCGTGTGTCCTCATTAGTTTGATCCAGGTCACCTGTGCCTTGTTTGCCCTTTAGTATTTTAGCTGTGTGTTTTCCCCTTGTTTCTCACTTGGTTATTGCGTCCTGACTATGTGTCTCCTGCTGTGTCCCACCGTGTCTGTCCTAGTAAGCTGTTCGAAGTTATCTTTAGTTTGTTTTTCTCCCCTCGTGGAGTTGTTTTGTTTTGCCTCCTGTTTTGGAACATTAAATCAACTTACCTGGAGTATTGCCTTGGGTGTTTCATTTGGGTCCTACAACACCTCCTCTGTGGCTAAGGGGTAGTACCCCCAGCTTTCCACATCTGAGACCGGAGTTCTAGCCCGGCTTGTGACAGAATAACCAAGTCACTCATGGACCCAGAAACACTCAGTTCCCAGGACCTGTTGGCGGTGATCACTCGACATGAGGCTTCTTTCCAGCGCCATGAAGCCGTTCTCAGCCGACAAGAGGAGCTGATGGCTAGTCATTCTCAACTCCTGGCCGAAATGATGAGTTCCCTCCGCCAGCTCTTTGAACGCCTCCCTGGTCCTCTCCCTTCCCCCAGGTCACCCCCCAGTGACGACCGGCCTTCTCGGTTGGCGGAGCCCCGACTACCACCTCCCAAGCCCTTTTCTGGGGATCCAAGCTCTTGCCAGGGTTTCCTCACCCAATGCTCCCTCACCTTCGAGCTCCAACCCTCAAGTTTTCCCACAGACCGTTCCAAGATTGCCTACATCATTACCCTTCTTTCAGACAAGGCGCTCGCCTGGGCTTCTGCGGTGTGGCAGTCCCAGGAGGCCTGTTGTGACTCCCACGCTGCATTTGTAGAAGAGTTCAAGCGGGTGTTCGATCATCCTGTCAGTGGGCGGGAGGCTTCCAAGCGCCTACTGTCTCTCCGTCAGGGCCCCCGAAGCACGGCAGATTTTGCCATTGAGTTCCGGACCATAGCAGCAAGGAGCGGATGGAATGATGAAGCGCTGAGGGTCTGCTTTCAGGGAGGGTTATCTGAGCCCCTTCAAGATGAGTTAGCCACCCGGGAACCAGCTGGAGATCTCGAGTCCCTCATAGCCTTGGCCATCCGCCTGGACAATCGTCTAAGAGAGCGGAGAACGGCTCGCCGTCAGGTGTCTCAGTCCCAAGTTCCTCTGAGCAGCTCTGTTTCTCCTGTTTGGACTCCGTCATTCAGAGCTTCCCCGGCTCCGGAACTGCTCCAGGATTCCCCGGAGAGCATGCAGTTAGGCCGTTCCAGGCTTTCTCCCAACGAAAGGGAACGTCGCATGAGGGAGCGTCGGTGCCTCTACTGCGGGGTTGCCGGCCACTTCCGCTCCACTTGCCCCGAGCTTTCGGGAAACGCCTGTCCCCGCCCAGCTACAGGAGGGCTGTGATGGGGAGAATTAGAGCGCCTCCTACTAACGCTGTCCTGGCTATTCCAGCCACTCTGTCCTGGGGGGGCCACCAGCATCGGGTCCAGGCTATGATCGATTCCGGTGCCGCAGGTGATTTCCTGGATGTAACCTTGGCTAAGGAACTTAAGATCCCTACCCAACTACTTCCTCAACCCCAGGCCGTTACAGCCTTAGATGGCAGACCTCTGGAACCAGGAAAGGTTACCGAGGCGACTCAGTCCCTGCGACTTACCATCTCTCAACACCAGCAGGAGGAGACCTTCTATCTTATTGACTCTCCCGAGTATCCTATTATCCTGGGTCACCCTTGGCTATGCAGACATAATCCCCAGATCGACTGGCCTACTGGCACCATTCTAAGCTGGGGTCCCACTTGCCAACTCACCTGCATGCTTCAGAGTCCCTCAGCCCCTAGTACCCAGTTTCAAGAGTCTGTTGACGTCTCCCGAGTCCCCAGTGTTTACCATCGGTTCAAGGCAGTGTTCAGCAAGGCCCGGGCTACTGCCTTACCGCCTCATCGCACGTATGACTGTGCCATTGATCTACTCCCTGGGTGCTGCCCTCCTAGAGGTCGGATCTTTTCCTTGTCCTCCCCCGAGCACGCAGCTATGGACACCTACATTAAGGAGTCCTTGGCAGCCGGCCTCATCTATGCCTCTACTTCCCCGGCTGGGGCGGGCTTCTTTTTTGTTGAAAAGAAAGACGGGGGTCTTAGGCCTTGTATTGATTACCGGGGACTCAACAAGATCACGGTTCGGAATCGATACCCCCTTCCTCTCATGGCCACTGCTTTTGAGCTGCTTCAAGGGGCTTCCATTTTTACTAAGCTGGATCTCCGCAATGCTTACCATCTCGTGCGGATCCGGCCAGGAGACGAATGGAAGACGGCGTTCAACACGCCCACGGGGCACTATGAATATCGGGTGATGCCGTTCGGGCTCACCAATGCCCCCGCAGTATTCCAAGCCCTGATTAATGATGTTCTCCGGGATATGCTTAATCTGTTCGTTTTCGTGTACCTGGACGATATCCTCATCTTCTCGAGGTCACTGAAGGAGCATGAGGGGCATGTTAGCCGGGTTCTCCAGAGGCTCCTTGACAATCACCTCTACGTTAAGCCTGAGAAGTGTGAATTTCATGTTTCTCAGACTCAGTTTCTCGGGTTTATTGTCACTCCTGGGCACCTAGAGATGGATCCCAAGAAGGTCAAGGCGGTCCACGATTGGCCCACACCTGCCACGGTCAAGGAGGTTCAACGGTTCATTGGCTTTTCTAACTTCTATCGGAAGTTCATCAAGAATTTCAGCTCGGTGGTAGCCCCCTTGACGACGCTTACCAAGGGAGGAGGGACCAGGATTCACTGGGGTCCGGAAGCAGCAGGGGCCTTCGAGGATCTCAAGCGCCGCTTCACTTCTGCTCCGATTCTGGTGACCCCTGACCCAGAAAGACCTTTCGTGGTGGAGGTGGACGCCTCAGAGGTGGGGGTGGGAGCCGTCCTGTCACAGAGGGGTGCGGATGGGAGATTACACCCTTGTGCCTTCATGTCTCGCCGCCTGTCTGAGGCCGAGCGCAACTACCACGTGGGGGATCTAGAGTTGCTTGCGGTAAAACTGGCCTTGGAGGAGTGGCGCCATTGGCTTGAGGGGGCTCAGCACCCTTTCCAGGTTCTCACAGACCACAAGAACCTGGAATATCTCCAACAGGCTAAGCGGATGAACCCTCGGCAAGCACGATGGTCCCTTTTCTTCAATCGATTCCAGTTCCTCCTGTCTTACCGACCTGGCACCAAGAACGTCAAGCCGGATGCCCTGTCTCGAGTCTATTCTCCCGAGGTACGAGAGAAGCCCTTGGCATCGATTATTCCGAGGTCTAGGATCGTCGCACCTCTTCAGTGGGAACTAGAAAGAGGGGTACGAGAAGCTCTTGTCCATGAGCCCGATCCAGGCGGTGGTCCTGCCGGTCGCCTGTACGTTCCTCTCTCTGTTCGGGCCCGCGTCTTGCAGTGGGGTCATGAGTCGCCCTTGACATGCCATCCAGGCAGTGCTCGCACACTGGAGTTCCTCCGACGGCGGTTTTGGTGGCCGTCCATCAAGAAGGACGTGCAGGTCTATGTGGAGGCCTGCCCGGTGTGCAACCAGGGAAAGTCGACACGCCAGCGACCCCAGGGACTGCTCCATCCCTTACCTGTTCCTCGAAGGCCATGGTCACACCTGTCTCTGGACTTTGTTACGGGACTTCCTCTATCCCAGGGCAACACCGTCATCCTAGTGGTGGTAGACCGTTTCTCTAAGGCTGCCCGGTTTATTCCCCTGCCCAAGCTGCCCTCGGCTAAGGAGACTGCTGAGCTCCTCATGAACCATGTCTTCCGGATATTTGGTATTCCCCTGGACGTGGTCTCTGACCGAGGTCCCCAATTCTCGTCCCGGTTTTGGGGGGCCTTCTGCAGGCTTGTTGGGGCCACAGCCAGCCTATCGTCAGGGTTCCATCCAGAGTCTAATGGTCAAACGGAACGGATTAATCAGGATCTGGAGACCACCCTGCGGTGTATGGCGGCCAGTAATCCCACGTCTTGGGCCACCTATATCATTTGGGCTGAATATGCCCACAACACCCTCCAGTCCTCAGCCACCGGATTGTCCCCCTTCGAATGCCAGTTCGGTTACAACCCTCCATTATTTCCAGAGGAGGAGGCGCAAGTTGGTGTTCCCTCGGCCCAGCGCTTTGTCCAACGCTGTAGGCGGACCTGGAAGAAGGCCAGGCGTGCCCTCCTTCGGACCTCCCAGAGATACCAAAGTCAGGCTAATCGCCACCGCCGGACGGCCCCTAGTTTCCGAGCTGGTCAGAGAGTTTGGTTGGCCACCAAGAACCTGCCCCTCCGGGTCGAGTCCAAGAAGCTTTCCCAGAGATACATCGGCCCTTTCCGCATTGCTAGAAAGGTTAACCCTGTGTCTTATCGTTTGGTTCTCCCTCGTTCCCTTAGAATTAACCCCACTTTCCATGTTTCACTTATTAAACCTGTCTTGTCTTCTCCCTTTGCCCCCCCACGCAGACCCCCGCCACCTCCCAGGATCATTGACGGCCAGCCAGCCTACACAGTCCGCCGGATACTGGACTCCCGGAGGGTCCAGAACTCTCTGCAGTATCTGGTGGACTGGGAGGGCTACGGGCCAGAGGAGCGCTCCTGGGTTCCAGCCAGGGACATCCTGGACCCAGGGTTGATCCGAGATTTTCGCACCCGGGGGCCAGGGTGTTCTGGAAGGAACGTCAGGAGTCGTTCCTAGAGGAGGGGGTCCTGTCAGCTTCCTGCTTCTCCTGTTTGTCTCCGGGCCTCTAGAGGTCAGCTGTGTTCCCCTCTGCCTTAGTTCTTCCTCGTGTGTCCTCATTAGTTTGATCCAGGTCACCTGTGCCTTGTTTGCCCTTTAGTATTTTAGCTGTGTGTTTTCCCCTTGTTTCTCACTTGGTTATTGCGTCCTGACTATGTGTCTCCTGCTGTGTCCCACCGTGTCTGTCCTAGTAAGCTGTTCGAAGTTATCTTTAGTTTGTTTTTCTCCCCTCGTGGAGTTGTTTTGTTTTGCCTCCTGTTTTGGAACATTAAATCAACTTACCTGGAGTATTGCCTTGGGTGTTTCATTTGGGTCCTACAACACCTCCTCTGTGGCTAAGGGGTAGTACCCCCAGCTTTCCACATCTGAGACCGGAGTTCTAGCCCGGCTTGTGACAGTAACAAAATGTTGAAAAAGTACTTGTCCGGTCTGAGACAGAGAGAAGAGACAGAAGAGAGTGCAATCGAGAGGGATAGAGAGCAGTTATCTCTACCTGAAAATACATGATCGAAGATTGATAGTTGGAATTCAGCAGTCATAAAAGTATGCCTTATTTACTTTGAAGAACTACTAAAATAGTGATTTTGTTAGACAGCATAGGCAGCAGCTCTATAGAGATGAGATGATGACTTGGAATAGAATAATAAAGTAATCAAATAGGCCTAAAACAAATGTAAAATACACAGCAACTGAAATATTTTAGTAAAGTAATGTGAATAAATTATGTTTAATAAGTGATAAGCAGTAATGGGCATTCACTAGCATCATGGGATTTTTATGAATGGTTTTATTCTGTGTTGATAGAGCATTCAACCCACATAATGTATAGTGCATTTCATGTAAAAAAAAAAAAAAAAAAGTAAATATTGAAACCAAAATAAAAAACGTGATATTGTTGGGGGGAATCGAACCGAATCCAAACCGACCTCAAAAAGCACTAATCTCTCAGCACTACTTGTGTATGTATTCATGTGCTTCTCAAATACAGGCTCAGAAACCTCAAGCTAAATAAGAAACAATTTGACCTTTTTTCAATTTCAATCAAAACATAGAAATGCATGCAATACCCATTCTGAAAAATGATGATACATAATAAATATTCAGGTTCAATTCTATAATATTTTATTGATTTAAAGATTGCAGCTGTTTTTATCTCAATACCAAATCATTTCTGGGTAACAATTAAGTACCTTACTAGTTTTGGTACTGTCCATATGTACATTTACATTTTAGTCATTTAGCAGACGCTCTTATCCAGAGCGACTTACAGTTAGAACATACATTATTTTATTGAACCCACAACCCTGGCATTGCAAACGCCATGCTCTACCAACTGAGCTACATCCCCTGCCGGCCATTCCCTCCCCTACCCTGGACGAATTGTGCGCCGCCCCATGGGTCTCCCGGTCACGGCCGGCTACGACAGAGCCTGGATTCGAACCAGGATCTCTAGTGGCACAGCTAGCACTGCGATGCAGTGCCTTAGACCACTGCGCCACTCGGGAGACTCTCGGGAGACATATGTAGCTTGTTTTTGGTCGCAGGTTCAGGAATGGCTGAAGAATTGCAACATTTACCTGGAGCTAACTCTGCAAATAGCACTGCTGGGTGATTTGAAAAGTCATAGTCAGTCAATCAAAATATAATAATACTCTTAGCAAAAATGTTTATCTTTAATTATCTGTAGAAATTATGAGAATAGAAAGGTTCAGAACTTTTGTGAAACATCACAACACAGTTGAAAAATATATGGCAATTAGAAATGAAACTGGATGGTGTTCAGAGATAGATGGTAGGGTTTGAGGGGAGCTGAAGGGTTGGACTAAAAATAACAAAAAAACAAGATAACTAATGTAAAATATACTGTGTCCATATATAGGTTCAGACCTTTTGTGAAACATCACAGCACAGTTGAAAAAGATATGGCAAATAGAAATCAAAACTGGACGATCTTCAAAGATAGATGGGAGGGGTTGAGGGTAGCTGAAGAATGAGACTAATAACAAACAAAAGATAACTAATGTAAAATATACTGTGTCCTTAAAATAGTACAGTGAGGGAAAAAGGTATTTGATCCCCTGCTGATTTTGTACGTTTGCCCACTGACAAAGAAATGATCAGTCTATAATTTTAATGGTAGGCTTATTTGAACAGTGAGAGACAGAATAACAACAACAAAATCCATAAAAACGCATGTCAAAAAAGTTATAAATTGATTTGCATTTTAATGAGGGAAATAAGTATTTGACCCCCTCTTAATCAGAAAGATTTCTGGCTCCCAAGTGTCTTTTATACAGGTAACGAGCTGAGATTAGGAGCACACTCTTAAAGGGAATGCTCCTAATCTCAGCTTGTTACCTGTATAAAAGACACCTGTCCACAGAAGCAATCAATCAATCAGATTCCAAACTCTCCACCATGGCCAAGACCAAAGAGCTACCCATAGACCTACACAAGGCTGGAATGGGCTACAAGACCATCACCAAGCAGCTTGGTGAGAAGGTGACCACAGTTGGTGCAATTATTCGCAAATGGAAGAAACACAAAAGGACTGTCAATCTCCCTCGGCCTGGGGCTCCATGCAAGATCTCACCTCGTGGAGTTGCAATGATCATGAGAACGGTGAGGAATCAGCCCAGAACTACACGGGAGGATATTGTCAATGATCTCAAGGCAGCTTGGACCATAGTCACCAAGAAAACAATTGGTAACACACTACGCCGTGAAGGACTGAAATCCTGCAGCGCCCGCAAGGTCCCCCTGCTCAAGAAAGCACATATACATGCCCGTCTGAAGTTTGCCAATGAACATCTGAATGATTCAGAGGAGAACTGGGTGAAAGTGTTGTGGTCAGATGAGACCAAAATCGAGCTCTTTGGCATCAACTCAACTCGCCGTATTTGGAGGAGGAGGAATGCTGCCTATGACCCCAAGAACACCATCCCCACCGTCAAACATGGAGGTGGAAACATTATGCTTTGGGGGTGTTTTTCTGCTAAGGGGACAGGACAACTTCACCGCATCAAAGGGACGATGGACGGGGTCATGTACCGTCAAATCTTGGGTGAGAACCTCCTTCCCTCAGCCAGGGCATTGAAAATGGGTCGTGGATGGGTATTCCAGCATGACAATGACCCAAAACACACAGCCAAGGCAACAAAGGAGTGGCTCAAGAAGAAGCACATTAAGGTCCTGGAGTGGCCTAGCCAGTCTCCAGACCTTAATCCCATAAAAATCTGTGGAGGGAGCTGAAGATTCGAGTTGCCAAACGTCAGCCTCGAAACCTTAATGACTTGGAAAAGATCTGCAAAGAGGAGTGGGACAAAATCCCTCCTGAGATGTGTGCAAACCTTGTGGCCAACTACAAGAACCGTCTGACCGCTGTTATTGCCAACAAGGGTTTTGCCACCAAGTACTAAGTCATGTTTTGCAGAGGGGTCAAATACGTATTTCCCTCATTAAAATGCAAATCAATTCATAACATTTTTGACATGCGTTTTTCTGGATTTTTTTGTTGTAATTCTGTCTCTCACTGTTCAAATAAACATACCATTAAAATTATAGACTGATCATTTCTTTGTCAGTGGGCAAACGTACAAAATCAGCAGGGGATCAAATACTTTTTTCCCTCACTGTATGTAGAAGCTTGAGGTAGAAGCCTAAGTTTAGTTGTCCATTAGTTTACTCCAACTAGGGTAGGGGTGGTAGGGTTAGGGGAAAATAATAAAGGAAAATATATATAAAGAAATATATTTTTTTAGGGGGTAGATCAGCTTTAATATTGCAGATAGATTGTGGCTTCTATCAAGCCACAATCTATCTGCAATATTAAAGCTGATCTACCCCCTAAAGAAATTAAGAAAAAAATGTAAAGTGCAATAGCAAAAAGCAAAATCATAAAATATGAATATGAAGAGGATGGGAACATTTTAATAACTCAGAAATTGTGTTCTGTGTTCTGATTAACCATATTAGACTGAAAAAACTCTGCAATGCCACAGCTATCCCCTGGTGGCGCAGAGGGTTAACGATCTGGATGCAGATCTGAATATTGCAGGTTTCTTATTTTTGTTAAACAAAATTTAAGAAGACCAGTCAAATTCTTCCACACCGATCTCGACAAACCATTTCTGTATGGGACCTCGCTTTGTGCACGGGGGCATTATCATGCTGAAACAGGAAAAGGCCTTCCCCAAACTGTTGCCACAAATTTGGAAGCACAGAATAATCTAGAATGCCATTGTATGCTGTAGCATTAAGATTTCCCTTCACTGGAACTAAGGGGCCTAGCCCGAACCATAAAAAACAGCCCCAGACCATTATTCCTCCTCCACCAAACTTTACAGTTTGCACTATGCATTCGGGCAAGTTGCGTTCTCCTGACATCTGCCAAACCCAGATTCGTCCGTCAGACTGCCAGATGGTGAAGCGTGATTCATCACTCCAGAGAACGCGTTTCCACACGTCCAATGGTGACGAGTCCAATGGCGGCAAGCTTTACACCACTCCAGCCGACGCTTGGCATTGTGCATGGTGATCTTAGGCTTGTGTGCAGCTGCTCAGCCATAGAAACCCATTTCATGAAGCTCCCGACGAACAGTTCTTGTGCTGACATTGCTTTCAGAGGCAGTTTGGAACTCTGTAGCGAGTGTTGCAACCGAGGTCAGACAATTTGTACGCACTTCAGGACTCTGCGGTCCCGTGAGCTTGTGAGGCCTACCACTTCGCGGCTGAGCCGTTGTTGCTCTTAGACATTTCCACTTCGCAATAACAGCACTTACAGTTGACCGGGGCAGCTCTAGCAGGGCAGATATTTGACGAACTTACTTGTTGCAAAGGTGGCATCCTATCCACTAATTTGAAGGGGTGTCCAAATACTTTTGTATATACAGTGCATTCCGAAAGTATTCAGACCCCTTGACTTTTTCCACATTTTGTTATGTTAGTCTTATTCTAAAATGGATTAACTTGTTTTTTTTCCTCATCAATCTACACACAATACCCCATAATAACAAACCAAAAACAGGTTTTTAGAAATGTAAAAAACAGAAATATGACATTTACACAAGTATTCAGACCCTTTACTCAGTACTTTGTTGAAGCGCCTTTGGCAGCGATTACAGCCTCGAGTCTTCTTGGGTATGACGCTACAAGCTTGGCACACCTGTATTTGGGGAGTTTCTCCCATTCTTCTCTGCAGATCCTCTCAGGTTGGATGGGGAGCATTGCTGCACAGCTATTTTCAGGTGTCTCCAGAGATGTTCGATCGGGTTCTAGTCCGGGCTCTGGCTGGGCCAATCAAGGACATTCAGAGACTTGTCCCGAAGCCACTCCTGCGTCGTCTTGGCTGTGTGCTTAGGGTCGTTGTCCTGTTGGAAGGTGAACCTTCTCCCCAGTCTGAGGTCCTGAGTGCTCTGAAGCAGGTTTTCATCAAGGATCTCTCTGTACTTTGCTCCATTAATCTTTTCCTCGATCCTGACTAGTCTCCCAGTCCCTGCCGCTGAAAAACATCTCCACAGCATAATGCTGCCACCACCATGCTTCACCGTAGGGATGGTGCCAGGTTTCCTCCAGACATGACGCTTGGCATTCAGGCCAAAGAGTTCAATCTTGGTTTCATCAGACCAGAGCATCTTGTTTCTCATTGTCTGAGAGTCTTTAGGTGCCTTTTGGCAAACTCCAAGCGGGTTGTCATGTGCCTTTTACTGAGGAGTGGCTTCCGTCTGGCCACTCTACCATAAAGGCCTGATTGGTGGGAGTGCTGCAGAGATGGTTGTCCTTCTGGAAGTTTCTCCCATCTCCACAGAGGAAATCTAGAGCTCTGTCAGAGTGACCATCGGGTTCTTGGTCACCTCCCTGACCAAGGCCCTTCTCCCCAGATTGCTTAGTTTGGCCAGGTGGCCAGCTCTAGGAAGAGCCTTGGTGGTTCCAAACTTATTCCATTTAAGAATGATGGAGGTTACTGTGTTCTTGGGGACCTTCAATGCTGCAAACATTTTTGGTACCCTTCCCCAGATCCGTGCCTCAACACAATCCTGTCTCTGAGCTCTACGGACAATTCCTTCGACCTCATGGCTTGGTTTTTTCTCTGACATGCACTGTCAACTGTGGGACCTTATATAGACAGGTGTGTGCCTTTCCAAATTATGTCCAATCAATTGAATTTACCACAGGTGGATTCCAATCAAGTTGTAGAAACATCTCAAAGATGATCAATGGAAACAGGATGCACCTGAGCTCAATTTCGAGTCTCATAGCAAAGGGTCTGAATACTTATGTAAATAAGGTATTTCTGTTTTTAAATATTATACATTTGCAAAAATGTCAAAAAAACAGTTTTCGCTTCGTCATTATGGGGTATTGTGTGTTGATTGCTGGGGATTTTTATTTATTTAATCCATTTTAGAATACGGCTGTAATGTAATAAAATGTGGAAACAGTCAAGGGTTCTGAATACTTTCCGAAGGCACTGTATATTTGTTGCCACCCTAGTGTCATGCACTACTCATGAAGTATATTTAGAACTTGTATTATTAAAAAACAAAATACCGTCATACCGTCGAAAATGAGGAAAATATTGTGATATGATATTTTAGCCATATCGCCCTAATACCAGGTGTGACCTAAACAGCTGGTTTTCTAAGCCTGAGTAACCAACCAGGTGAGATAAAAATCAACCAGCAGACACTGTTGGCCCTAAGGACTGTATATGACTATTTCATGCTCTCTTTCAATCTGATTCAATTCAAATCTATAAAACTTCATTTATCCCTTAAGAGATGTAATTGTGCTGAAGACGGTCTACTTTAAGTGGCCCGGCTTGCTTCTCAATCATCATGTCTACAGTCTGCCACTCTGCCATGGCTGCTCACATATATAAATATAAACATCATCATTTTGTTATCCTTCTGCCAATGAGAAAGAGACAGCCGCACCGAGACACCATTTCCCCTCTGACCCAAGAGGGTGTTAAGCGTTGAGGGAACGTTCACTCAACATAACTAGAACCCATTCCAGAACCTCTGCAGTGTTTTCCTGCTGAAGCACCGCCCACTTGACCACAGTGGGCTCCTCCCCATCCAGGGGTTAGCTAATTAGAGGGTTGCCAGGGGAACAGAATGGCAGCTCAGCTAACCGGTGTAATGACAGGGTGAGGGAGGAGGGCGCGGTCAGATTATAGATCCCGAGTACACACAGTGGAGCTAAAAAAAGAACCAGAGAGACGAGAGGGAGAGAGCGAGGAGAGAGAGGGGGGAAGAGGGAGATATAGGTGAGAAAAGAAAGAGAGAAAGGGAGACAAGGCAGGGGAGAGAGAGAGAGACAGGAATAGAGAAGAGTTTGAGAATGATAAAGTAAGGTAGAGAGACAAAGAAAGTTAAGAACACAGTAAGACCGTGGCATATGATAGTGGTTTGTAGTTGACACTTGACTTTAACAAGTCTCGCTCCTGACATTCTCTCTCTATGGGTTATCCCTGGACTTCCCCTGTGTGGCTGAACTGAACAGAGCTGCACTTGTCTATAGCAGGCTGGAGTGACTAAGCATGCAGGGATGGCTTGGTGATTTCCAGACCACAGTTTGTAGACTCTGGCATATACAGCCTGATGCATGTTCCCCAATGAACTCCCCACTGCCCTGTGTGTGTGTGTGTGTGTGTGTGTGTGTGTGTGTGTGTGTGTGTGTGTGTGTGTGTGTGTGTGTGTGTGTGTGTGTGTGTGTGTGTGTGTGTGTGTGTGTGTGTGTGTGCGTGTGTTTGTGCATGCGTGCGTGTGTAAAGGTGTCTCACAGCCTCCAGTGGAAACACGCACTGTGGTAGCCATGGTAACAAACAGGAAACCAGCAAGTTCTGTGTAGCTGAAACTGGTCAGCTGGACTCACCCCTGACACTGCTCTGTTTTGATAATGGACCGTTTTAACTTTCTCTCACACATTCCTTCTCTACGCCTCCCTCTCTCATTAACTCCCCTCTCTCTTTCCCTCATTCTCTCTCTCTCCCATTCCCTCTCTTTCACTCCCTCTTCTCTAATGTGTGGCCTTTTGTGACTACTTCACCCTGCCCAAAAGTCAAACACAAAATTGAATCAAGGCTAAAAATGGGGAAAACATGATCTGGAATCCCTGAAAAGCTGGACGTTTCGTCCTGTTCTTTCACTTTATTTTGGCACTCTAACCACACTCTGTGAAGGTCGCTCTGGGCCAAGTCTGAAAAGTATCATATCAACTTACCTCTGGCAAACCAGTGGCCGAGCCACCCACAGTCATAACACTAGCCCAGCCCCACCTAGCCCTAGCTAGTAGTCTTTCTAGACCAGTGGTATTCAAACTTTTTCAGAGGGGACCCCTCACAAACCCACCCCAAATCTAATGAAACAACCTTAAAATCGGTACATTTTGATTTTTACATTAAAAATAACCTTCAATGTGTTCGATTTTCATAATGTATAAAAATGAAAAGAAACCAATAAATACATTTATTCAATACAATTGTATTTTTCAAGTGATCTTTCTCAAAAGCGTTTGTATATTGTCCCATACAAGAATCTGTACTTTAAATTTTGTTTTGTTTTGTGACCACACTGCAGTTCCCCCACGACCCCGACTTTGAATACCACTGCTCTAGACAGATGCGTTGTCTCCAATGTACCAATGTTCCAGCTTCGCTGCCCTAGGTTTGGGATTTCCGAGACTACCTAGCTAGCACTCTGCTCCAACCCACAGTCATAACTCTAGCACAGCCACAGCTAGCCATAGCTGGTGCATAACTCCAACCAAGAACATGAGTCAGTGTTGCACAAACTGGCGGCTACAACCCTCCATAGTAGTGATTCACTTATTCCTAGTAATTTTGAAACAACAACAGTGTGGTAATATTTCCGGTGCTAGTACTACCGGAGTTTACAGGTAACATTTCTACAGGATCTTAATTTGAGCACCCTGTTGCAGGAGAACGTTCTTGCAATGCAGGAAATGTAAAACGTGTATTTGAGGTTTTAAAAGGTTTCTGAAATTTGTAATTTCCACTTAGAAATGTCATACTTGATGAAGACCTAAAAAAATGTCCATTAATTCTAATCCAAATAATAATTCACATTTCCTGTTGCTGCAAATTAAGATCCTACATCTGTATGTTGCTTTCTTCTTGTGTTTAGTAACTCCCTTACTGTGTGTTTTGAGCTGTCAGTATGTGACACTTCTCTTCTCGCTAGGTATCAGTACTACCTGCAGGTGAAGAAGGAGGTGCTGGATGGACGTCTCCACTGTACTGTAGAGCAGGGCATCAGACTAGCAGGCCTAGCAGTGCAAGGTAAGACAGAGTACACACAGGAGTATACCCCATTGCTTTACCACTAACCTCGTTTTATGTCCTACTTAAACCCTAAGTCCAGAGGGAGATAGAGAGAGAGACTCACACTTTCTTAGCTCATCCTGGGTTCACTACCTAATATGGCTGCATACCGCCAGAAGAGCTGAGTCCACTTGAGTTCCTATCAGGATTCCTTTCCCCAACACACACACACAAACACACGCACGCACATGCATGCACACTAATCTTCCAACCCCGCAACACAAACACACACACTCTCTCTCCTGCTGTCCCTGGGCCCTGTGTCTCAGGGGAGAATGTAAACAGTCGTTAGCTTATCGCTAACACCAAGGTTAGCCAAGGCAGGAAGAACCTTATCTGTAGGGAGGACAGATTCTACACTACACCCCTCTATGTCAGACATACATTACATTACATTAGAGCAGCCCTAAAGGATGTAGCTACCTCTGTATATCTGGAGATAGTACTGTACATTATCCAGACAGACAGTAGCTGTATGTAATATCCTTTTATCATTGGAAGGTTGGGTAGGATTAACCAAGATAGACCCAAACCCCAACAAGACATCACAATATGACATGAGCATGCCTGCTACAGATACTGTAGGTACTATTAGGGTTTGTAGTTTCTATGTGTCTTTGAGGTCGTCAGACTACAGTTCCTGTCCATGCCTATTGAATGTGTTTCCCTCTTGTGTTTTATAGTTCATATATCCTTGAGAGTACACTCTTAGAAAAAAAGGGTTCCAAAAGGAAAGGGTTCAACATAGAACCCAAAAGGGTTCTACCTGGAACCAAAAGGGTTCTACCTATGGGGACAGCTGAAGAACCCTTTCAGGTTCTAATAGCACCTTTTTTTCTAAGAGCGTATACCATCCTTAGATTATGTATGTTTTCCATGTGTAGGGTTGCAAAATTCCATGAACTTTGCCTAAATTCCCAGGTTTTCCTGAAATCCCAGTTGGAAGATTCACAGAATTAGGAGGGAATAAGTAGGAAATCTGTAATTCTCCAACAAGGACTTCTGCAAACCTGGGAATCTGGGGAAAGTTACTGGAACTCTATCCATGTGTTTCATGTCAATGAGTTGGTGAGTTGAGTGTAGATCTCAGTGTGTTTAGAGTTGAGTGTAGATCTCAGTGTGTGTAGAGTGTAGATCTCAGTGTGTGTAGAGTTGAGTGTAGATCTCAGTGTGTTTAGAGTTGAGTGTAGATCTCAGTGTGTGTAGAGTGTAGATCTCAGTGTGTGTAGAGTTGAGTGTAGATCTCAGTGTGTTTAGAGTTGAGTGTAGATCTCAGTGTGTGTAGAGTGTAGATCTCAGTGTGTGTAGAGTTGAGTGTAGATCTCAGTGTGTTTAGAGTTGAGTGTAGATCTCAGTGTGTGTAGAGTTGAGTGTAGATCTCAGTGTGTGTAGAGTTGAGTGTAGATCTCAGTGTGTGTAGAGTTGAGTGTAGATCTCAGTGTGTGTAGAGTTGAGTGTAGATCTCAGTGTGTGTAGAGTGTAGATCTCAGTGTGTTTAGAGTTGAGTGTAGATCTCAGTGTGTTTAGAGTTGAGTGTAGATCTCAGTGTGTGTAGAGTGTAGATCTCAGTGTGTGTAGAGTTGAGTGTAGATCTCAGTGTGTTTAGAGTTGAGTGTAGATCTCAGTGTGTGTAGAGTTGAGTGTAGATCTCAGTGTGTTTAGAGTTGAGTGTAGATCTCAGTGTGTGTAGAGTTGAGTGTAGATCTCAGTGTGTGTAGAGTTGAGTGTAGATCTCAGTGTGTGTAGAGTTGAGTGTAGATCTCAGTGTGTGTAGAGTTGAGTGTAGATCTCAGTGTGTGTAGAGTGTAGATCTCAGTGTGTGTAGAGTTGAGTGTAGATCTCAGTGTGTGTAGAGTTGAGTGTAGATCTCAGTGTGTTCTCTCCTCTCTTATAGCTGATTTTGGGGATTTCACACAGTTCCTGTCTCAGGACTTCCTCAGGGAGTATGTGCTCTTCCCAGTGGTGAGTCAACCCTCACACTACACCTCTCAGTGTGTGTGTGTGTGTGTGTGTGTGTGTGTGTGTGTGTGTGTGTGTGTGTGTGTGTGTGTGTGTGTGTGTGCGCATGTGTGTGTGTGATCGTATATGTTTTTCAGTGTTCAGGTGTGTGTGCTCTCAGTAGGTATTCTCAGGTGTATGTTTGATGTGTGTATGTTTGATGTTGCCTGTCTCAGAAGTTTTTCAAGCTCAGGTGTGTGTGCATGAGTGAGTGAGTGCTTGCGTGTGTAGCCTGAGGCCACAGATTCCTAGCTCTCCTGTGTACGTCCTCCTCCTGTGTTCTACCTGCATACCTGACTGACACAGAGACAAGACAGACAAGAGGCCCTGCTTAGAGAGGGGGAGGGAGAGGGAGAGATGGAGGGAGGGAGAGATGAACTGAGAGGCAGGAAGAAAGAGGAAGAGGTGAGTGTGTGTGGGGGGGGGGGGGGGGGGGGGGGGGGGGGGGGGGGGGGGGGGGGGGGGAGGGGGGGGGAAGGAGGGAGTAGAGAGAGTGAGAATTAACCTTTTCACATGTGAGTTCCAAATATCTCTAACTGAGTTGTTTTATGCACGTGATGTCAGAATGCACTCACTGTTCCAAAATGTGATTGTTACGCAACAGGACAGTTAACACACGCCGCCTGCTAATTATCTATAGGCTATGTTTCAACTTGTCAATTTCAAATTATTTTCGAACAAGTTTTATTTTCTAACAACAGTTTGAATTGAGGTGTGTTCTGCCTCCTCATTAATTCACATACAAGTAGCCCATTTCCGCGTTGTGGACAATTTATGTTTGAGGCTTTACTGAGCCGGACAAACTTCTCTCTTCGAGGAGAGCCCAAGCACCTCCCCAGTGTTTCCGCAGATCAAGTATGCAGACATTTGCGCAGTCTTGCACGAATTGGAACATTTTCTGGTTGGCGCTAGCATTGTCTTCCTTGTTGTTTTCCTTACAAATAATACCTTTGGACATGTGTGCGTTCCAATCAAAGTAAGTGCCTTATTTTCTGTATATCGTGTTGTCGTTTCTATTGTAGCATACAGTAGAACTGTCGTTTCTCTTTACTTATTTGAACTGTTCTTGTCATAATATGGATTTGGTCTTTTACCAAATAGGGCTATGTTCTGTATAACCCCCCCCCCCCCCCCCCCCCCCTTTTAACAAGGCACACCTGTTAATTGAAATGTATTCCAGGTGACTACCTCATGAAGCTGGTTGAGAGAATGCCAAGCTTGTGCAAAGCTGTCATCAAGGCAAAGGGTGGCTATTAAAATATATTTTGATTTGTTTAACACTTTTTTTGGTTACTACATGATTCGATATGTGTTATTTCATAGTTTTGATGTCTTCACTATTATTCTACAATGTAGAAAAACCCTTGAATGAGTAGGTGTGTCCAAACTTTTGACTGGTACTGTATGTACAGTGAGGGAAAAAAGTATTTGATCCCCTGCTGATTTTGTACGTTTGCCCACTGACAAAGAAATTATCAGTCTATAATGTTAATGGTAGGTTTATTTGAACAGGGAGAGACAACAACATAAATCCAGAAAAACGCATGTCAAAAATGTTATAAATTGATTTGCATTTTAATAAGAAATAAGTATTTGACCCCCTCTCAATCACAAAGATTTCTGTCTCCCAGGTGTCTTTTATACAGGTAACGAGCTGAGATTAGGAGCACACTCTTAAAGGGAGTGCTCCTAATCTCAGCTTGTTACCTGTATAAAAGACACCTGTCCACAGAAGCAACCAATCAATCAGATTCCAAACTCTCCACCATGGCCAAGACCAGTTGGTGCGATTATTCGCAAATGGAAGAAACACAAAAGATCTGTCAATCTCCCTCGGCCTGGGGCTCCATGCAAGATGTCACCTCGTGGAGTTGCAATGATCATGAGAACGGTGAGGAATCAGCCCAGAACTACACGGGAGGATCTTGTCAATGATCTCAAGGCAGCTGGGACCATAGTCACCAAGAAAACAATTGGTAACACACTACGCCGTGAAGGACTGAAATCCTGCAGCGCCCGCAAGGTCCCCCTGCTCAAGAAAGCACAAATACAGGCCCGTCTGAAGTTTGCCAATGAACATCTGAATGATTCAGAGGAGAACTGGGTGAAAGTGTTGTGGTCAGATGAGACCAAAATCATCAACTCAACTCGCCGTGTTTGGAGGAGGAGGAATGCTGTCTATGACCCCAAGAACACCATCCCCACCGTCAAACATGGAGGTGGAAACATTATGCTTTGGGGGTGTTTTTCTGCTAAGGGGACAGGACAACTTCACTGCATCAAAGGGACGATGGACGGGGCCATGTACCGTCAAATCTGGGGTGAGAACCTCCTTGCCTCAGCCACGGCATTGAAAATGGGTCGTGGATGGGTATTCCAGCATGACAATGACCCAAAACACACGGCCAAGTCAACAAAGGAGTGGCTCAAGAAGAAGCACATTAAGGTCCTGGAGTGGCCTAGCCAGTCTCCAGACCTTAATCCCATAGAAAATCTGTGGAGGGAGCTGAAGGTTCGAGTTGCCAAACGTCAGCCTCGAAACCTTAATGACTTGTAGAAGATCTGCAAAGAGGAGTGGAACAAAATCCCTCCTGAGATGTGTGCAAACCTGGTGGCCAACTACAAGAAACATCTGACCTCTGTGATTGCCAACAAGGGTTTTGCCACCAAGTACTAAGTCATGTTTTGCAGAGGGGTCAAATACTTATTTCCCTCATTAAAATGCAAATCAATTTATAACATTTCGGACATGCGTTTTTCTGGATTTCTTTGTTGTTATTCTGTCTCTCACTGTTCAAATAAACCTACCATTAAAATTATAGACTGATCATGTCTTTGTCAGTGGGCAAACGTACAAAATCAGCAGGGGATAAAATACTTTTTTCCCTCACTGTATGTATGTATGTATGTATGTATGTATGTATGTATGTATGTATGTATGTATGTATGTATGTATGTACAGTGGGGAGAACAAGTATATGATACACTGCCGATTTTGCAGGTTTTCCTACTTACAAAGCATGTAGAGGTCTGTCATTTTTATCATAGGTACACTTCAACTGTGAGAGACAGAATCTAAAACACAAATCCAGAAAATCACATTGTATGATTTTTAAGTAATTAATTTGCATTTTATTGCATGACATAAGTATTTGATCACCTACCAACCAGTAAGAATTCTGGCTCGCACAGACATGTTAGTTTTTATTTAAGAAGCCCTCCTGTTCTCCACTCATTACCTGTATTAACTGCACCTGTTTGAACTCGTTACCTGTATAAAAGACACCTGTCCACACACTCAATCAAACAGACTCCAACCTCTCCACAATGGCCAAGACCAGAGAGCTGTGTAAGGACATCAGGGATAAAATTGTAGACCTGCACAAGGCTGGGATGGGCTACAGGACAATAGGCAAGCAGCTTGGTGAGAAGGCAACAACTGTTGGCGCAATTATTAGAAAATTGAAGAAGTTCAAGATGACGGTCAATCACCCTCTGTCTGGGGCTCCATGCAAGATCTCACCTTGTGGGGCATCAATGATCATGAGGAAGGTGAGGGATCAGCCCAGAACTACACGGCAGGACCTGGTCAATAACCTGAAGAGAGCTGGGACCACAGTCTCAAAGAAAACCGTTAGTAACACACTACGCCGTCATGGATTAAAATCCTGCAGCGCACGCAAGGTCCCCCTGCTCAAGCCAGCGCATGTCCAGGCCCATCTGAAGTTTGCCAATGACCATCTGGATGATCCAGAGGAGGAATGGGAGAAGGTCATGTGGTCTAATGAGACAAAAATAGAGCTTTTTGGTCTAAACTCCACTCGCCGTGTTTGGAGGAAGAAGAAGGATGAGTACAACCTCAAGAACACCATCCCAACCGTGAAGCATGGAGATGGAAACATCATTCTTTGGGGATGCTTTTCTGCAAAGGGGACAGGACGACTGCACCGTATTGAGGGGAGGATGGATGGGGCCATGTATTGCGAGATCTTGGCCAACAACCGCCCTCCCTCAGTAAGAGCATTGAAGATGGGTCGTTGCTGGGTCTTCCAGCATGACAACGACCCGAAACACACAGCCAGGGCAACTAAGGAGTGGCTCCGTAAGAAGCATCTCAAGGTCCTGGAGTGGCCTAGCCAGTCTCCAGACCTGAACCCAATAGAAAATCTTTGGAGGGAGCTGAAAGTCCGTATTGCCCAGCGACAGCCCCGAAACCTGAAGGATCTGGAGAAGGTCTGTATGGAGGAGTGGGCCAAAATCCCTGCTGCAGTGTGTGCAAACCTGGTCAAGACCTACAGGAAACTTATGATCTCTGTAATTGCAAACAAAGGTTTCTGTACCATATATTAAGTTATGCTTTTCTGATGTATCAAATACTTATGTCATGCAATACAATGCAAATGAATTACTTAAAAATCATACAATGTGATTTTCTGGATTTTTGTTTTAGATTTGTCTCTCACAGTTGAAGTGTACCTATGATAAAAATTACAGACCTCTACATGCTTTGTAAGTAGGAAAACCTGCAAAATCAGCAGTGTATCAAATACTTGTTCTCCCCACTGTATGTATGGAGCATAATGTATTTACAGTTTTATTCACATGTTTTGAAGTACTGGTGACAAATAATGCATTCCGATTATTGCATAGATTGTAATGGATGTGTGTAAAATAATTTTCTGAAGGTTGTACTGATTATAATGAGCTAATGCTAAGCTATTTGCCAGCTATGTGTGGCGCCATGTTTGTTGACATTATACAATGCATTTTGGGTGTCACGTAAACGTCTGTCAGACCAAAGATGTTATAATGAGGTGAAGGGTAAACTTCCGAAAGTGAATGAAGGGAAGTGAATGATCGTAGACAACACACCCCCTTCAACATGCATACTGCAAACAGACCAAACTCATCTTGTCTCCTATTATTATCTTTGGTTGACGCGAAAAAACAAGCATTGCGCACAAACTACTCATCGTCGGATTACTTTCGATTTCTAGAAAGTGTTTTACTCAATTATTTCGATCAATGGTGAGCTCACCCATGATGTGATGAAATATAAATAGTAATTGCTATTAGCTACGTCATATTGTGGTTTCTGACAGCCGAATGTTATCTAAATATGACCCCTTGTGTTACCTCAATCTTTCCTCAGTTAGCGCTAGGACTAATGTAGCCTACATTTTCCGGTTTGGATGATTGTGTATGCAGTCGCTACTTCTGTGAATGTCTGAACATTGCATCCAAAAATAAACTGGTCACATTCAGGACATAACTTTGTAAGGACTGTGTTTGTGCAAAATGTTTCTGTGAAAAAACCTTGTGGCTATAAATGCTGACGTTCTAAATAAGCTTTCTAATCACACCGGTTTGAGCGTACGCTGCAGGGACCACTGTAGAATGGTCACACCTGTTTGTTGGTACATGTGAAAAGGTTAAAGGAAGAGGCATATAGGAAGGAGAGGGATAGAGGATAAAGAAGGTGGTTACAGAGACAAACTAATAGGGCACAGAGAAACATAGAGGAGGGGGCAGAAAGAGAGAGCGAGCGATGACAATGGATATCTGAGGCCTGCATAGAGTAATTTTTCTCTCCCGGTCTGAAACACACAAACACACACACACAAACTGAGTGATGGAGTGCTCTAATGGAGGGGTAGTGAGTGGGTGTTGAAGGGGTAAATATGGAGGCTGTGTGTGTAATCTGATATAGCTCATTCTCTCTGTTCGCTCTAGTCCTGCAGAGATTAATGTCCACTTTCTCTTTCACCCCATCACTCTTTTCCCTGTCACCCCCCTATACCTCCCTGGCTTGCTTTCTCTTTCTTTATCTGCCTGTACCTCCCCTCTCTTCTTCCCAAACTTTATGCTACATCTCTCTCTCTCCTCCCCCTCCCCTCTCCCTCTCCCTCCAACCCCATGTGCTTCTTTCTCTTTCACTTCCTCTATTGCTCTCTCTCTCCCTCTCTCTCTCCCTCTCTCTCTCTCTCTCTCTCCCTCTCTCTCTCTCTCTCTCTCTCTCTCAGAACTGGCCTCATGTAGATGAGATGTTGGAGGAGTGGACTCAGAAGGTGGCAGAGGAACATAAGAGTCACTGGTAGGCTTCCTGTTCATAACACTATCCTACAGTCTACCAAGCCCTACTATAAACTACACTGAACCTACAGGCTTCCTGTTCATAACACTATCCTACAGTCTACCAAGCCCTACTATAAACAACACTTCTCCTACAGGCTTCCTATTCATAACTTTACATTTTAGTCATTTAGCAGACGCTCTTATCCAGAGCGACTTATAGGAGCAATTAGGGTTAAGTGCCTTGCTTAAGGGCACATCGACAGATTTTTCACCTAGTCGGCTCGGGGATTAGAACCAGCGACCTTTCGGTTACTGACACAACGCTCTTACCCACTAAGCTACCTGCCACTACCCTACAGTCTACCAAGCCCTACTATAAACTACACTGAACCTACAGGCTTCCTGTTCATAACACTACCCTAAAGTCTACCAAGCCCTACAATCTTAGAAAAAAGGGTTCCAAAAGGGTTCTTTGGCCGTCACCATAGGATATATAAATATTTTTGGTTCCAGGTAGAACCCTTTTTGGTTCTAAGAAGAACCCTTTTGGATTCCATGTAGAACTCTGTGGAAGGGATTCTAAATGGAACCGAAAAGGGTTCTACCTGGAATCAAAAGGGTTCTACCTGAAACCAAAAAGGGTTCTTCAAAGGGTTCTCCTATGGGGACAGCTGAAAATCCCTTTTAGGATCTAGATAGCACCTTTTTTTCTAAGAGTGTACTATACACTACACTGCTCATGTGTCCACTCAAAATACAACTCACTGCTTATTCTAAGTCTTTGTATAGAATACCTGTATGTATATTAGTGTAATGATTATATGTATTATAAATTGCAATTGTATATCATTAGAATGATATAAGCTGTATCAATGCCTCATGAGGACTTGCTTGGTCCAAGCATGTGACCAGCCCTTAAAATATTCATATTTGGGTCCAATGTTTCAGTGCAATGCAGTGTTTCAGTGCCTTCAGAAAGTATTCATACCCCTTGACTTTTTCCACATTTTGTTGTGTTACAGCCTGAATTTAAAATGTATTACATTGAGATTTTGTGTCACTGGCCTACACACAATAACCCATAATATCAAAGTGGAATTATGTTTTCAGAAATGTTTACAAATTAATTAAAAATGAAAAGCTGAAATGTCTTGAGTCAATAAGTATTCAACCCCTTTGTTATGGCAAGCCTAAATAAGTTCAGGAGTAAAAAAGTTTCTTAACAAGTCACATAATAAGTTGCATGGACTCACTCTATATACAATAATAGTGTTTAACATAATTTTTTTATGACTAGCTCATCTCTGTACCCCACATATACAATTATCAGTAAGGTCCCTCAGTCGAGCAGTGAATTTCAAACACAGATTCAACCTCATAGACCAGGGAGGTTTTCCAATGCCTTGCAAAGAAGGGCACCTATTGGTAGATGAGTAAAGTTATTAATTACACTTTGGATGGTGTATCGATAGACCCAGTCACTACAAAGATACAGGCGTCCTTCCTTACTCAGTTGCCGGAGAGGAAGGAAACCGCTCAGGGATTTCACCATGGGGCCAATGGTGACTTTAAAACAGTTACTGAGTTTAATGGTTGTGATAGGAGAAAACTGAGGCTGGATCAACAACATTGTAGTTACTCCACAATACTAACCTAAATGACAGAGTTAAAATGAAGCCTATACAGAATAAAAAATAAGGCAATAAGGCACTAAAGTAAAACGGCCAAAAATTTGGCTAATAAATGTACATCATGTCCTGCATCATGTTATGGGTATGCTTGTCATCGGCAAGGACTACGGAGTTTTTGAGGACAAAAATAAATGGAATAGAGTTAAGCACAGGCAAAATCCTAGAGGAAAACCTGGTTCAGTCTGCTTTCCAACAGACACTGGAAGACAAATTTACCTTTCAGCAGGACAATAACCTAAAACACAAGGCCAAATATACACTGGAGTTGCTTACCAAGACGACATTGAATGTTCCTGATTGGCCTAGTTACAGTTTTGACTTAAATCGTCTTGATAATTTATGACTTGTAAATGGCTGTCTAACAATGATAAACAACCAACTTGACAGAGCTTGAAGAATTTTGAAAATAATAATGTTCAAATATTGTACAATCCTGGTGTGCAAAGCTCTTAAGAGACTTACCCTGAAAGGCTCACAGCTGTAATCGCTGCCAAAGATGATTCTAACATGCATTGACTAAGGATTGTAAATACTTCTGTATTTAATTTTCAATGCATTTGCCAACATTTCTAAAAACATGTTTTCACTTTGTCATTATTGGGTATTGTGTGTATATAAAAAATTAAAAGCTATTTAATCCATTTTGAATTCAGGCTGTAACAACAAAATGTTGATTAAGTCAAGGGTATGAATACTTTCTGAAGGCGCTGTAAGTATTCCGATTGTGTGTGTGTGATATATCTATGATATATGTGTGTTTGTGTGTGCATATGATACAGTATTTATGATATGTGTGTGTATGTGTATAAGGGTTGATATGGGGACTAAATAGATCCTAACGTAGCTACTGATATGTCTCACCAAGTCACCTAACGTGTAACTTAGCGCCTAAGAAACCATCTTGAATTGACATGGACTGTCAATGGAGACGCGCGGACACGTTCACACACCTTGTTCACACACCTATTTTTTGTCAATATATTCTAGGCTATAAAATCACCCAGCTCCACAGGCATTTCAAGTGATGGATAAAAGGCCTATAACCTATGCACTGTGTTCGTTACTTTAAGTTAGGCTATATGTTGCATGAGATGTTTTGTTCTGTTATAGCGAACATGGTTTTGATATAACATGGAAAGAAAGAATATTGTTTTATTAAACAAGAGCCTTTGTGTTTTTAGCCAGCCCTGTCGTTTATTTCAGATTAACTGTTTTATCGAGAGAGAAAAAACTATTGAATATGTTTTTATTATGTGTTCATCTCAATGACACCAACCTGTTTAAATAAAGGTGAAATACCTGTTTAATTAAAACTAATTAACCTGGTTAAATAAAAATGAAGCTTAAATGAAATGATATGAATGGTCTCTGTGTGCGGCAACATGCGCTTTCATTATTATTGCTTTCAATTATATTATTTCTTGTTTTACTTTAGTGGGCAATTAACAAAATGTTTGTGGGCACAGTTCGTTACACACGCACTGATAACGTTTTACAAGTTTGAATAGGCTAATAAGCAGTTATTCTCATGTTCATTCAACAGTAGTCTAACCTGAAAATTGCAAAGAAAATTGCATTTAGGACTACCTTTACTTTTAAATGAAGTCCATTTGTCTGTCCTTATATCACTGACTGCTTCAATGAAATAATTCTGTTTTGTGTTTGATGTATCCGAAAACACAGTGGCAGTCTAGGTAATCTTTTGTCTTTCTCAGCAAAGGTAGGCTATACAATAACTCTAAGAATTTAACCGCCATTAGCTCAGCTGACTCTCTTTTCGAAACAATATTACATTTCTCTGATGTGCTCACCAGAGATGTGGTAAACTGTAAACAATTCTAGCTGTTAGGTCGCTAATCTATTTTTTGTTTTCTGTCAGTGCAACCTGTAATTTAGACTGGTTTATATTTTGTTTCATAGAGCTGCCAAAATGATGGTTTTGATTTATGGACACTATTCCTTTGATGCGTTCGATTTATCAAGATAGAATTCCGTTGTGATGCGACTCGTTCAACAAAGCGTTAGTAAGGTGTTCAGTCGACCCCTTCGGTTCATTTATGGCCTTTATCACCCCTTTTGTGTGTGTGTGTGTGTGTGTGTGTGTGTGTTTGTGTGTGTGTGTGTGTGTGTGTGTGTGTGTGTGTGTGTGTGTGCATGCGTGTGTGTGTGTGTGCGTGTGTGTGTGTGTGCATGTGTGTGTGTGTGTATGTATGATATTTATGATGTGTGTGTGTGTGTGTGTGTTCAGTCGAATGCAGCTTGCAGAAGCAGAGTTGCTCTATATCAAGGAGGTAGAGAAGCTGGATGGTTTTGGACAGGAGAGCTTTGCTGCTAAGGTATGTCTACACACACACACACATACACACACACACCACCACATTATTTTCCATACTTTAATACAGAAGTATTTGTTTCACAGGACATCTACACCAATGACATCTTCCTTGGTGTGTCCTTCATCGGAGTCTTCGTCAAACACAGGAACGGCAGGTCCATCATGCACCACAGGTGGGTCTTCCTCTCACCTCTGACCCCTCGACACCTTTTGCTATTGGTTAGGTTTGCCTTGCTAAAGGAAATAAGTAACATTAACCTCTACTAAACTGTATGTATATGTGTCCCTGTGTGGGTGTGTTTGTTTGTTTGTGGGTGTGCGTGCGTGCGTGCATGCCTGTGGATCTGTGCACATGCATGGGTGTGTGTGTGTGTGTGGGGTCTGTCTGTGTGTGTGTGTGTGTGTGTGTGCGTGTGTGTGAGACAGATGGAAAGACATTGGTAACATAGCGCACAACAAGTCGGCCATCACAGTAGAGATAACCAGTAAAGACGACACCATCACGTTTCACACGGTGAGTGTCGTGTCTAACAACGGAACACACAAAGGCCTTCGCACGGGAAACTGATAAATATACACACACACACACTCGGATACGATGTGGGGGGAGGAGGTTTCCCTTTTGGAAAATATTTGCCATTTGTATCACATTATACAATAGAAATCATTTCTAAATGTGCCAGTCATAAACACCCAATGTTGTGTGTAACCCTACAATAAAGAAGCTGAAATGTTGATGTTGTGTGTCATGGTGTGTTGACATCGTGTACATGTGTTGTGTGTCGTGGTGTGTGTGTGTGTCCACAGGATGACATAGAGCTGTCCAAGTACATCGCTCGGCTCTTCACGGCCAGACACAAGTTCTACAAACAGAACAAGATCTGTGCAGAGTGAGTCTTAACATGAACTTCAAAGTTATACTGTCAGGTTTCCACAATGGCGAACGTGCATAAAGACGGTAGAATTCAGATATGACGTCATTGCTTTAGCATTATCCACTGAGTTTTTAAACTATGGTTCGCGCATGGTTCAATGTGTCAATAAATCAGCATAATCTACTTTTTTGTTTTTTCAAATTGCCGGCATCTTGAAGCAAAAATTGGGATCATGTATACTCTGCTAATGACCATGCAAGAAAAGAGTAATGGAGAGCATTGTACAATATGGCGAACTTAGCTAAACTAGGAATTTGTGGTAAGTGCATGGGGGCCACCATCTTTATTAGTGATGGGTCGTTTGCGAACGAACAGCTCTTTTTGAACAGATCTTTCTTGGTGAACGTCGGGAAGTGATTCGCATCGGTGAAAGAGACGTTCGTTTGGCTCCTTGATTTGCATAATGCTACTACTGCTTTTTGATCTTATCTGCAGATAAGTTACAAAATAATTCTCTAAGAGGGTGAATCCTCACTGCAGAAAAAAAAATTACTGCGCGTCAATTTGGTCCACGCTGATTTTTTCATTTTTTTTTTGCAGGCCATCTAATAATTTAGCCAGGTCAACATTTATTTGAATGCGCATTTCACGATCTGACATAATGATAGCCTACCTTTTGGGCTGTACATTGGAGATTAGCAATTTTTTCATGACTCTAGGTCGATTTTTAAGCATTATGAGCGAAGAGCCGTTTGGGAGCCAAATGCTCTTTTATGTGAATGGAGCCAAATGAGCCAGCTCACCGAAAAGACTCGGAATGCCCATCACAAATCTTTATGCACCTCTGCTATTGCTCCTGGAACAATGCTCCATCTCTGTACCATACTGCCTCTAGTGGTCAACAGATATCCCTTCATGTGTAACAAGTAACATCTCCCTCGCCCCCTTTCTCCATCTCTCTCCCTTTCTCTCTTTCTCGCCCTCAATTTGTCTCTCTCTCTCTTTCTCTCTCTCTCTGTCTCTCTCTCCTTAGACCCGCCCACTCCCCTGCACCTATCAGGAGGCGCCCCACCTGGAACCCCCGCCTCTCTCTGGTACTGTCAATCACTCAGTCATGTCTGATTTGTTTGGCTCCTCTTGCATGTTAGATATTAATTAGAAATACAATAGATTTTCAATAGAAGTTCCTTGCTATCTTTGCTTGCCACCGGTCGAGCTCTGAAGAGTAGATTGTGTATTACAGGGTTAGAGTTTTAGTTCAGACTGTAGGATGATTTAAAACCCCTCTATCAGGGCGGCCCTAACCCAGGTGGTGGTGGTGGTGGTGGGTGGTTAGGGCGTTGTTTGAGTGTTGTGTGGCTGTTGTGTGGGCGTTGTTGGGGCGTTGTGTGGGCATTGTTGGGGCGTTGTGTTTCCGATGTGACTGACAATAGAGTCAGTGATTTCCCTCTCTCCCTCCCTGCTGGTGGGACAATGAGAGGCTATATGTGGCACAATGGTGGTACAGTCCAAATCAGACTCTCTGGAGGACCCCAGTCCACTGTGGGAGACCCCTTAGATCACAGGCTTTAATTAACCTCTCTCTCTCTCTCTGTCTCTCTCTCTCTCTCTCTCTCTCTCTCTCTCTCTCTCTCTCTCTCTCTCTCTCTCTCTCTCTCTCTCTCTCTCTCTCTCTCTCTCTCTCTCTCTCTCTCTCTCTCTCTCTCTCTCTCTCTCTCTCTCTCTCTCTCTCTCTCTCTCTCTCTCTCTCTCTCTCTCTCTCTCTCTCTCTCTCTCTCTCTCTCTCTCTCTCTCTCTCTCTCTGTCTCTCTCTCTCTCTCTCTCTCTCTCTCTCTCTCTCTCTCTCTCTCTCTCTCTCTCTCTCCTCTCTCTCTCTCTCTCTCTCTCTCTCTCTCTCTCTCTCTCTCTCTCTGTCTCTCTCTAGCCACGGCCCCAGTCCTGTATCCTCCAACCATTGCACTCCCAGTATGCAGAGCATTACCAGGACACACAGAGCTCTCAAGGTACTGGACAAATACACATTTACATGACTTTTACATTTTGGTCATGTAGGTTACAGTTCAACACGGGACTCATGTATGACGCTTATCTCCTTTATACTGTATAACATTCACTTATATCATCATCAGTCACAATCACTGCTCCATCTGGCTTATAACCTGAAGTATTCTTGATATGAATTAACTCATTCAAGTGTTTACTCCTTCCACGCTTTGTTTTAATGAATAAAGCCACTCACAGCTAAATAGATGTATCCATCTACACAGGAAGTCCTTGTATGGTCATAAA
Source organism: Coregonus lavaretus (assembly GCF_964263955.1). Taxonomy (NCBI): domain Eukaryota; kingdom Metazoa; phylum Chordata; class Actinopteri; order Salmoniformes; family Salmonidae; genus Coregonus; species Coregonus lavaretus. The sequence goes on along the minus strand of NC_140018.1, from coordinate 17,180,306 downwards.
GGTCAACCATTAAATCAAGCTCACTATGTATTTCCCAGCAGTAGTATGAGTCAATGTCTATTTGGGTTTTAACAATCTCTCAGCCAATCGGATCACTTTGTTTGGAGTGCTGAGAAACTGAGTAATGTGGTGGCGTTCACTCTTTCATTCTCTCGTTCACCCACTTACTCTGCCCTCTAATCCAGAGCACTTCAATCATGATCTCTGACACTTTGGAGAAAGGGGGAGAAAACACTGTGTATGTGTTACCCAGTGTGGGTAACTCTGTGTGGGTGTGTGATAATTATTTGAAGGGTGGCATCGATCATTTGAAAGTGTATGAAAACAGTATGTGAATATGTGCGTTTGGATGCTTTCTGTGTGTGTGTGAATCTGTAATGCATTGCTTCTCCTATGTCTTCCCCCTCCCTTTACAGACAGCATATTCCATGACGACCCCTACTACAAGTCTGAGACCAGTCTGGACCGGTGTCCGGTCGAATTCGGCTTCCGCAATGGAACTGTTCCCAACGGCAGCATGTACAGTAGCCCCAGCCTCAGCTCCCTTAACCACTCCCAAACCTTTGTACAACCTTCGCCCATCTCCTCTAACCTCAGTATCCCTGGCAGCGAGCTGATGCGCCCTGACTACATCCCTAGTCATCGCCATAGTGCCATCATCGCCCCTTCCTATAGGCCCACGCCAGAGTACGAAGCTGTGATGCGCCAGAAGTGCCACATGCTCCCCGCCCACCATGACCTTCACAGCCAATCACTGAGGAGTCTCAATATTAGTAATGCCTACGCATATCGTCAGCCAGAGGCGTTGGTTTATAGCCAGCCAGAGATGAGAGAGAGGAGCCCCTATCCAGGACCAAACCCTTACGCCCCACAGGTCAGCTACAGTAAGCCAGTGAACCCTGCTCCTCACCTGGGCCCCGGAGCCAGTCAGGGCCCCTGTCAGTCTGCATGTGGAGGAGGAGGAGGGGGTGGGAGCTCCATCTCTCACACGGTCAGCACGCCTGAACTAGCCAACACCAAACAGGGGGCTACTACAGGGAGCTACGGCGCTACGGCTAACATGCTGAGGAACCACATGTCGCGGCCGCCCCCTCCCTACCCGTCCTTCCGACCCGCCACAAGTACCCCGGACCTGGCCAGCCACCGGCACCGCTGCATGGGCGGCAGCAGCCCTGAGCTGGTCACCCGCATGGTGCAGCTGTCTGTGAAGACCTTCCAGCCGGACAGCTGTGCTGTGGTGCACCAGTCTCTGCAGGAGGTTAGCGAACCGCTAACGGCGGCTAAGCACCGATCAGCCCTGGGGAAGAGACACAGCATGGAAGTGACCAGCAGCATGAGGGGGGGAGGAGGGGGAGGTATGGAGGGCATGGTGGTTCTGAAGGGGATGGCTGCCCCACTAAACAGGAGGAATACTCTCAGAGAGCATGTGATGCCACCCCAACCTCAGACCCAGCCTCAACTACAACCACCCCAACCCCAATCTCCACACCAGCCCAAAGAGCTGCCCGTGCAGAGAGCCCCAGAGGCCCCCATCCCGTCCTCCACGGCGCAGGGGGTGGGCGCAGCCTACCAGCACCAGAAGACACTCTCCAACGCTACCATGCTGATCCACAGCAGTGAGAGCGAGGAAGAGGAGGAGGAGGAAGAGGAGAGGCCTGAGCTGGACGTTCAGATCCCAGGTCTGAATGAGGACATTAATGCCCAGCTCCAGGCCGCCCTTGCCAAGCTCCCCAACAAGCCCCCTCCGGAGTACCCCGGCCCCCATAGACCAGCCACCAGCGCCCCCCTCCGCTCCCGCGATCACAGCCACCCTCACCACCACAACCAGGGACACCAGACCCAGGGAACCAAGGACCCAAGCCAAGCCCAGGCCCGGGTGCTGAAAGCTGGGCAGAGTCAAGGCGGTGTAGGGGGTGGTGGTGGTGGTACCCTGACCCGTGGGGATCAGGCTGGGATGAATGGGGCAGTTCTGGGGCCGTCAATCTCTGAACCAGACCTGACCAGTGTGAAGGAGAGGGTCCGGAAGGAGCCAGTCAAAGAGAGGCCAGTGTCTGAGATGTTCTCTCTTGAGGATAGCATAGTGGAGAGAGAGATTGCACAGAGGGTAAGATACACATTACTCCAATCTATTCTATTAAATCTATTATATTCTAGATTCTATTCTGGTGTGTAGAAAACAAAAATATACTGTATGTCTGTAATGTGGGGAAAATGTATTCTGTATGAATCCATTGTTATAACATGGCTTTAGAAATTGTTACAACAACCGTCACATATCCACTTCATCAATTCACTTCATTAAGTCCTCCTCAATAGTCCAAGGCTTTGAGGAAGTAAACAGTGTAATGCTGTATGTGGCCAATAGAGAGAGGTGCTCAGACCTGTACAGTACAGCAGGTGAGTGAACCGTGCCTAAAAGAAAGATGTGTTTAAGATATGTCTAAAACATCACCCTTGCTGTAAACAAACAAACAGTTTGGACTTTGTCTAAAGTGTACTTTCCCAGTAAGTGATTAACACAGTAATCTGGAGTTCAGCACCTGAGGGTAACATTAGGTTCCAGTCCTTACAGCTTATCACCATTAATCCATTAGATTATGCTTTGGGGTGGGGGGTTGTTGTGTTGCACTGTTGTTCGATGTTAAGACAATAACATTTGACACAGTACTAATGTCCAGGTCTGTAGTTAAAACATGTAATTGGCCTCATGCTGTGCTGTGCTGTGCGTGCGCGTGCATGCGTGTTTGTTTGCATGTTGAAAGTCCCCATTCTTTCCACTCAACTTTAAAGCCTCCCTGTCCAGCCACCCTTTACTTTCCATATGGCTATATGCCCCTATATGTTTTCTCCATTATACCTATCCCCCTCTCATCCATAAGCCTATAGCGCCCATACGTCTACCCACCCCCATTCTCCCCCACCTGCTCCCCTATAGATTTTGGCCAGACCCTAAGGGTTCCCCCTTGACCCCCAAGCTGTTGTTTGGGCTGATCCAGGAGGGCTGAAGGGGGGAGAGGTGGAGGGGAGATTAGGAGAAGTAATCCTGGAGGGAGGGACCAGGCAATGTGGGCCAGGGTTTGGTGTCTCAGAGAGAAGAAGGAAAAGAAAGAAAGGAAAAACGAGAGAGAGAGAGAGAGAGAGAGAGAGGGAAAGAGAGAGGGGGAGGATAGTACGAGAGGAGGGAGTGAAGAGAGGAAAGAAAGAGAGACAGAGAGAGAAGAGAAGCAACAGGTCTAGTCTGTAACGAGCTCAGACAATGTGGTCAGATAGATCAGGGGAGTGAGTCTTCTGTAGGATCCATAGACAGACCGTCTACAGCTAGCAGAGCATCAGGTCTACTCCTTCGCCAAGGGCACCCAGGACAGATCAGCAAAGTTTAGCAACAAACAGATCTAATCTACACACTCACCAGGGCGGGTACAGTTCAGTCTTTGCATCGCTACAGTAACTGTAACCATGACAGCGGGCTTGTCCTCTTTCCTGAAGACGCTGGAGAGACAGAAGATGTCGGTGGACTCCATGAAGAGACCTCTGATGATGGCGGCCCTCAACGGGCTCTATGTAGCCAGGGTGCCTGTACCAGAGAACCCCCGGGAGGATGGGTCCAAGGCTGCTGATGAACGGGTAAGACAACACCAACAGGGGAGAGGGGGGCGACACAGTGTCAGAAAGTACCTGAGATTCCGGGGGTCTGGTTTTCTACTTACTTACTATATTTTCTACTTACTATACTCACCCCATAGTTCTGTTTTTTGTATTTTATTAGGATCCCCATTAGCTGTTGCGAAAGCAGCAGCTACTGTTCCTTGGGTAAACCTTCACCTGTGCACATTATCAACCACCATGGCTAGTGTTATTAACTAACATATTGTTGTCCTTTAGCATTGTTTGGCTGTGTAGGTTAGGCTACAGTAGAGCAGTATTTCATGGCTAACACAGCTAGCAGTGGTTGTCGGTCTGCTGCACCAGACCAGACAGTTGAGCTGGGAGGTGTGAAACACAGCCTTTGTCCCAGGCGTTGCTAGGCTAGCGGGGACTAGCAGAGCGCTAAGTGGGCTGTGGAACGTGTGGCATGACCGTGCTTATCGCCTCTGGGCCCGCTGCTATGTCAGGAATGTGACCCAGGGGGGAGAGAGAGAGAGAGAGACAGACAGACTCCCCCCAGCCCCTGACTGCATACCCTCTCACTCACAGCCCAGCCACAATAAGCCCCAGCCCAACAACACATTCCACTGACTCCGCCACACATAGAAGACTGTGGGGATGGAGAATAGGAATTCATAGTGTAGGTAGGGTCATATGGGTTGGAATGTTTTAGGATGGATTATCAAAAAGTTGCATTATAGACATTTTGGAATTGAGTGAGAGTCCTATCACTGGCGTGTCACTCTGGAATTCAACTAAACTCTTTACATGTCCTTTCATCCCTCTCATTTATTCCCTCTCTTCTATCTCTCTCCATCCTGCCCTCACCCTCTCTCTCTCCAGTGTAAGACCCTAGAGTTTAAGTTGGAGGAGGAGAGGGTCTTCACGGAATACGAGCAGATTCCGAAGAAGAGGGCCGACTGCGTGGTCACCACGGCAACGCTGGCCGACAACGGCGAGCGGAACCGGTTCCGTGACGTGGTTCCGTACGAGGAGAACCGGGTGGAGCTGGTTCCCAACAAGGAGAACAACACAGGCTACATCAATGCTTCACACATCAAGGTGGGGTCAGGACACAGAGTCTACTCAAGTAGACTGATCAGAGTTAACTTAAGTATATCCCTTTGCTCTAACTAACTCAAGTATTGTTTAGTATGCTGCTGTAACCAAGTGTAAGTGTGGAAAAACCTTTTCACCTATCCAGTCCTTTTAGATTAGTGGTCACCTTTGAGGAAGGAAGGAAGGAGGGAGGGAGGGAGGGAGGGAAGGAAGGAATCAAGGAAGGAAGTAAATTGGTCCTTTAAAGACTATTTATACATATTCTCTACATCTACAAATTATAGACTCAATGGAATTCCCTGGGAATGTGGTCCAAACCCCAAACCCTCTTAAATGAGCTTGAGCTGTTCTCTCACTTTGTGCCCATGCTCTTAGCTCCTCAGTGTGTGTGAATGGAATGCTAACTCAGTGCTGAATCATGGCCTAATAACATGTAAACCTCTTATTTCAGTCATCTGAGGTAGTTGAGGACAAAAGCCCCTGTTTGTTCCTGAACACTGTGTTTATGGTCACGAGGTGGCCTGATCACTCAGCTGGTTGCATTGGGTTGGGATTTTATTTTTAGTCATTTAGCAGATGCTCTTATCCAGAGCGACTTACATGAGCAATTAGGGTTAAGTTCCTTGCTCAAGGGCACATCGACAGATTTTTCACCTAGTCGACTCAGGGATTAGAACCAGCGACCTTTCGGTTACTGGCACAACGCTCTTGACCACTAAGCTACCTGTGTTGCATTCATGGCCATTACGTAATGGCACTCCATTTCCAGCCCCTAGTTAATATGGGCTTCCTGAGGTGTTGAGGGTGAAAGTGTATTGAGGAATATACACTACATTTATTTTATTTATTTATTTCACCTTTATTTAACCAGGTAAACCAGTTGAGAACAAGTTAATGACCAAATGTATGTGGACATCTCATTCCAAAATCATGGGCATTAATACAGTCGTATTAAAAAGTTTGGGCACCCCTGACAATATCCATGATTTCCATTTTTAAATAATTGGGTGTTTGGATCAGCAATTTCATTTTGATCTATCAAATAACTGATGGATACAGTAATATTTCAGTAGTGAAATGAGGTTTATTGGATTAACAGAAAATGTGCAATATGCATCAAAAACAAAATTAGACAGGTGCATAAATTTGGGCACCCCAACAGAAAAATCACATAAATATTTAGTAGAGCCTCCTTTTGCTAAAATAACAGCCTCTAGACGCTTCCTATAGCCTCTAATGAGTGTCTGGATTCTGGATGAAGGTATTTTGGACCATTCCTCCTTACAAAACATCTCCAGTTCAGTTAGGTTTGATGGTTGCCGAGCATGGACAGCCCGCTTCAAATCATCCCACAGATTCTCAATGATATTCAGGTCTGGGGACTGGGATGGCCATTCCAGAACATTGTACTTGTTCCTCTGCATAAATGCCCGGGTAGATTTTGAGCAGTGTTTTGGGTCGTTGTCTTGTTGAAATATCCAGCCCCGGCGTAACTTCAACTTTGTGACTGATTCTTCAACATTATTCCCAAGAATCTGCTGATATTGAGTGGAATCCATGCGACCCTCAACTTAAACAAGATTCCCAGAACCGGCACTGGCCACACAGCCCCACAACATGATGGAACCCCCACCAAATTTTACTGTGGGTAGCAAGTGTTTTTCTTGGAACGCTGTGTTCTTTTGCCGCCATGCATAACGCCCCTTGGGCGCCATTTGTCGTATCGCGTCGAATGCTGGAGCTCATTGCTGTCAAACAAAGGAGTCCGCTCATACTGAACCTGGATCATAAGTTTTATTTATATCACAAGCTTTCAGCATGAGTTACAGACTTGCAGGGTCTGGAGAGCAGTGTCCTCGAATTCTAATGGCTGCTCTGACTTCTACTTCGTCCTGCATATACTTATAAACAATGCAAACAGATGGGTTGCTCCCTCTTCTGGCCAATCACCAGTCTCCCCTGGGGCGTCACCCCACAACTGGCTACTTTTGACCTAACATAAACAACATTCCATTTCTTCATGAAAAACATTTAACAAAGGCATAATCCTAATACACTACATTTATGACCAAATAACTCAATCTTTGTTTCATCAGTCCACAGCACCTTATTCCAAAATGAAGCTGGCTTGTCCAAATGTGCGTTTGCATACCTCAAGCGACTCTGTTTGTGGCGTGTGTGCAGAAAAGGCTTCTTCAGCATCACTCTCCCGTACAGCTCCTCCTTGTGCAAAGTGCGCTGAATTGTTGAACGATGCACAGTGACACCATCTGCAGCAAGATGATGTTGTAGGTCTTTGGAAGTGGTCTGTGGGCTGTTTTTGACCGTTCTCACCATCCTTCGCCTTTGCCTCTCCGATATTTTACTTGGCCTGCCACTTCTGGCCTTAACAAGAACTGTGCCTGTGGTCTTCCATTTCCTCACTATGTTCCTCACAGTGGACACTGACAGCTTACATCTCTGCGATAGCTTTTTGTAGCCTTCCCCTAAGCCATAATGTTGAACAATCTTTGTTTTCAGGTCATTTGAGAGTTGTTTTGAGGCCCCCACGTTGCCACTCTTCAGAGGAGAATCAAAGAGAACAACAACTTGCAATTGGCCAACTTAAATACCTTTTATCATGATTGGATGCACTTGTCTATGAAGTTCAAGGCTTAATGAGTTTACCAAACAATGGTGTGTTCCAATTAATCAGTGCTAAGTAGTTACAGGTATTCAAATCAACAGAATGACAAGGGTGCCCAAATTTTTGCATAGCCTATTTTTCACATCTGATTTAATTTCATACAACTTAATATTGCTACACAAAAAATATTTGTCTGGACAATACCCCAGTACTACCCCAGTACTTAGAAAATGAATGGCATGCCACTGTGATCATTTTCTGTGACGACAGAGTAAATGATTATGCAGCCTCAGAGGGGTACCCAAACTTTTTCATACGACTGTATGGAGTTAGTCCCCCCTTTGCTGCTATAACAGCCTCCACTCTTCTGGGATGGCTTTCCAGTAGATGTTGGAACATTGCTGCGGGGACTTCCATTCAGCCACAAGAGCTGTGAGGTCAGGCACTGATGTTGTGCGATTGGGCCTGGTCAGTCGGCGTTCCAATTCATCCCAAAGGTGTTCGATGGGGTTGAGGTCAGGGCTCTGTGCAGGCCAGTCAAGTCCTTCCACACCGATCTCGACAAACCATTTCTGTATGGACCTCGCTTTGTGCACGGGGCATTGTCATGCTGAAACAGGAAATGGCCTTCCCCAAACTGTTGCCACAAAGTTTGAAGCACAGAATCGTCTATAATGTCATTGTATGCTGTAGCGTTAAGATTTCCCTGCACTGGAACTAAGGGGCCAAGCCCGAAGCATGAAAAACAGCCCAAGACCATTATTCCTCCTCCACCAAACTTTACAGTTGGCACTATGCATTGGGGCAGGTAGCGTTCTCCTGGCATCCGCCAAATCCAGATTAGTTCGTCAGACTGCCAGATGGTGAAGCGTGATTCATCACTCCAGAGAACGCGTTTCCACTGCTCCAGAGTCCAATGGCGGCGACCTTTACACCATTCTAGCCGACGCTTGGTTTTGCGCATGGTGATCTTAGAGTTGTATGCGGCTGCTCGGCCATGGAAACCTATTTCATGAAGCTCCCGACGAACAGTTATTGTGCTGACATTGCTTTCAGAGGCAGTTTGGAACTCGGTAGCGAGTGTTGCAACCGAGGACAGACAATTCTTACGCACTTCAGAACTCGCCGGTCCCGTTCTGTGAGCTTGTGTGGCCTACCACTTTGCGGCTGAGCCGTTGTTGCTCCTAGACGTTTCCACTTCACAATAACAGCACTTACAGTTGACCGGGGCAGCTCTAGCAAGGCAGAAATTTTATGAACTGACTTGTTGGAAAGGTGGCATCCTATCCACTAATTGGAAGGGGTGTCAACATACTTTTGTATATACAGTGCATTCGGAAAGTATCCACATTTTGTTACGTTTCAGCCTTATTCTAAAATGGATTAAATTGTTTTTCCCCTCATAAATCTACACACAATACCCCATAATGACAAAGAAAAAACAGGTTTTTAGATTTTTTTTGCAAACGCATAAAATAAAAGAACACGGAAATATCACATTTACATAAGTATTCAGACCCTTTACTCAGTACTTTGTTGAAGCACCTTTGGCAGCGATTACAGCCTCAAGTCTACTTGGGTATGACGCTACAAGCTTGGCACACCTGTATTTGGGGAGTTTCTCCAATTCTTCTCTGCAGATCCTCTCAAGCTCTGTCAGGTTGGATGGGGAGCATCGCTGCACAGCTATTTTCAGGTCTCCAGAGATGTTCAATTGGGTTTAAGTCCAGGCTCTGGCTGGGTCACTCAAGGACATTCAGAGACTTGTCCCGAAGCCACTCCTGCGTTGTCTTGGCTGTGTGCTTAGGGTCGTTGTCCTGTTGGAAGGTGAACCTTCGCCCCAGTCTGAGGTCCTGAGCGCTCTGGAGCAAGTTTTCATCAAGGATCTCGCTGTACTTTGCTCCGTTCATCATTCCCTCGATCCTGACTAGTCTCCCATTCCCTGCCGCTGAAAAACATCTCCACAGCATGATGCTGCCACCACGATGCTTCACCAGGTTGGCAGACGTGACGCTTGGCATTCAGGCCAAAGAGTTCAACCTTGGTTTCATCAGACTAGTGAATCTTGTTTCTCATTGTCTGAGAGTCCTTTAGGTGCCTTCTGGCAAACTCCAAGCGGGCTGTCATGTGCCTTTTACTGAGGAGTGGCTTTCGTCTGGCCACTCTACCACAAAGGCCTGATTGGCGGAGTGCTGCAGAGATGGTTCTCCCATCTCCACAGAGGAACTCTGGAGCTCTGTCAGAGTGACCATCGGGTTCTTGGTCACCTCCCTGACCAAGGCCCTTCTCCCCCGATTGCTCAGTTTGGCCGGGCAGCCAGCTCTAGGAAGAGTCTTGGTGGTTCCAAACTTCTTCCATTTAGGAATGATGGAGGCCACTGTGTTCTTGGGGACATTACATGCTGCAGAAATTTTTTGGCACCCTTCTCCAGATCTGTGCCTCCACACAATCCTGTCTCGGATCTCTACAGACAATTCCTTCGACCCCGTGGCTTGGTTTTTGCTCTGACGTGCACTGTCAACTGTGGGACCTTATATAGACAGGTGTGCGCCTTTCGAAATAATGTCCAATCAATTGAATTTACCACAAGTGGACTCCAATGAAGTTGTAGAAACAGCTCAAGAATGATCAATGGAAACAGGATGCACCTGTGCTCAATTTCGAGTCTCATAGCAAAGGATCTGAATACTTATATAAATAAGGTTTTTCTGTTTTTTATTTGTAATACATTTGCACAATTTTCTATAAAACAGTTTTTGCTTTGTTGTTATGGAGTATTGTGTGTGAATTGATGAGGAACATTTTTTATTTAATCAATTTTAGAATAAGGCTGTAAGTAACAAAATGTGGAAAAAGTCAAGGGGTCTGAATACCACCAAGCCCTATATGAACCATGGCAACATTGCCCTCCTGTGGTAGACCAGTATATTGTACAGCTCTCTTTGTGCTCAATACACTTTCTGAAAAATGAATGTGAAAGGTATAGTCTGAACTGGTTTGGTTTTTTGTTGTCTGTTTATGTGCATGTGTGTGTTTTTCTTTCAGAAGATGCATGTGTGAGGGTATCCCTGTGTGTGTTTAATGGATTCTAACCTGTGTGTGTGTGTGTGTGTGTGTGTGTGTGTGTGTGTGTGTGTGTGTGTGTGTGTGTGTGTGTGTGTGTGTGTGTGTGTCCTATGCAGGTGATGATCAGTGGGGAGGAATGGCACTATATCGCCACCCATGGACCGCTGGCCAACACCTGTGCAGACTTCTGGCAGATGGTCTGGGAGCAGGGAGTCAACGTCATCGCCATGGTTACTGCCGAGGAGGTACACTACACACATACACACATACACACACACACACACACACTGGTTAGAACCCATTAAACACACACAGTATAAAGAGAAACATCAGTGGATTGAAGGCCTTGCCAGGTTTCAGAACAGTGAATTATTGAATGTGTGAATGTGTGTGATATATTATTAATATGCAGTGAGAACACAGTCAAAACAGAACACAGTGGTGTGTGAATAATGAAGGAGCAGAGCTTGGCTGATGTTTTATTCCATACACACTCTGTGACCAGTGTCCTCAGCCCCTCAGAAGTCGTTTTACATTGTTCTCTATGTTTCAAAAGGGAGTGATATGGCACCAATATGTCATAGTAGAATTGTGTGTCAGTGTGTTTGTGCCTGCATGCATGTGTATCTGTGTTCCTGCACCTGTGACCATGTGCGTTTTTCCTTGTCGGTATGCATATGTTTGTATATCCACCCCACATGTACATTAACCTTACATTCAACCTCTGTCTGCCTCCCTCTCCTCTCTCTCAGGAGGGTGGTAGGTCTAAGAGCCACCGCTACTGGCCCAAGCTGGGCTCCAAGCACAACTCAGCCACCCACGGCAAATTCAAGGTGACCACCAAGTTCCGTACGGACTCAGGCTGCTACGCCACCACAGGGTTAAAGGTCAAACACCTGCTGTCGGGCCAGGAGCGCACTGTGTGGCATCTGCAGTACACAGACTGGCCAGACCACGGCTGCCCCGAATACGTCCAGGGATTCCTCTGTAAGTCACACCTAAAGGACTTTAAATTACTTTAAAAGTCTGTAGATTCTCTTCATTGACTTTGTTTAGTTTATTCCACAAAGAGAATGGAGTAAAAGGGAGCCCTGTGTAGTGGCCAAATGCAACACTGCAACTTAGATGTGAAAACGGAATATTGATTAATATGCATTGTCCCTGACAACTAAATGAGAGAGAAGTATGAATTAATAGGACTGTTCTGGCCTGAAATATGATTGATACAGGACTACACTAAACCCCTCCCTCCCCCTTCTCCCTCCCAGCTTACCTGGAGGAGATCCAGTCAGTGAGGAGACACACTAACAGCATGCTGGACACCTCCAAGAGCCTCAACCCCCCTGTGGTGGTCCACTGTAGCGCTGGGGTGGGCCGCACCGGGGTCGTCATCCTCACCGAACTAATGATCAGCTGCCTGGAGCACAACGAGGTGAGATTAATGCTGTCACTGTTACTCTCCAAAATGTTACACTGTTACAACAGCATGTATTGTATATCATCACCTCCAGATAGTTTGGGATATTTGTGTATGGACGCCTCCCATATGGCCTCAAGTATGGTCCTGATTTATAATGTAATTGTACTGTACTTAACTTGACTGATTTTTTTTCTCTCTCTCTCTTTCTCTCTCTCTCTCTCTCTCTCTCTCTCTCTCTCTCTCTCTCTCTCTCTCTCTCTCTCTCTCTCTCTCTCTCTCTCTCTCTCTCTCTCTCTCTCTCTCTCTCTCTCTCTCTCTCTCTCTCTCTCTCTCTCTCTCTCTCTCTCTCTCTCTCTCTCTCTCTCTCTCTCTCTCTCTCTCTCAGAGGGTGGAGGTCCCTATGATGTTGAGTCACCTGAGGCAGCAGAGGATGCTCATGGTCCAGACCATTTCCCAGTACAAGTTTGTTTACCAGGTCCTCATCCAGTTCCTCAAAAACTCCCGTCTCATCTAAACCCTCACCCCTCACCCCTGACCCTTGACCTGCTCCCACATGACCTGACACAAGGGCAATGGAATACTGGTGCCGCAAATTACCCCCCTCCTCACACTGGATAAGTGTGAGTAGCATGGTGATAGCCTCACTCAGCCCTCTGGTATGGTAGGAGGAGTTTCTGCCTTTCTATCTAGCCCTATCAAAGACAGGGGAAAGTAGGTATGTTTTCAGATTTGAACACAGCCAGGGATGACTAATATCTCCTAACAGTTATTATACAGTGTATATTTCAGACCTCCACATTTAATCTGAAAAGTGTTGTACTATTCAGTCAGTCTGTCTTCTTTATCTTGGCTTTTCCTTTGTATTAGTGATAGCCTCTCCTATGTCTGGTCAGTGGAGAAACCTGAGAGAGATACAGACCAGACTAGCATTCTAGATGTTAGCGTTTAAAGTCACATGCTAAAGGATGAGTGTTGGTCGTTCCTTACCTGGGTTTAAACCAGGTAAACCCAGGAGACAATTATCTCAGCATTTTCACATGTATTCCTTTAAAACAAATCCTAATTGAATAACTTTTTTGAATATGGTTTCCCATTTGATAGTAATGGCATTTCAAATGTAAGGCTAATGCACCCTTTGTTAATCAAAGTGAACCGAAATGTATAAAAAGGTTAATGACATTGCATTGTTTTTCATTGAATATAATGCAGAGCACTGTATTATTAAAATGAAAAACTGTCATTTATTCCACTAAATTAGATGATAAAGTTCCATACATTTCTCCATTTAAAAAAAGCAAACATTACATAAATGTTTTTTTCAGGTGTCACTTTAAAAAAGCAGGAGATGGCACTGTTGGCTGTTATTTCAAGTTATGTAGAATCATATGTTTTTCTAAGCTGTCATAAACCTTTCTAAATCTATGGGAAGGCAGACAATTGTAAGATACAGTGAAGACTTGTCTCAACATTTCAATATTTAATATTGTTGTATTTGTTTTTTTTTTACTTTTATTTATTTCTCCTAACACCATCCTCATCTTTTTCCTGAATGTGGATCATTGGAGTGCATGTTGACAGTCTGATCGTCTTTGCAACTAAATTAGTTATGTGGACGTTTGAGGAGAATATGTCTAAAATTGTTGTCTTATGCTAGTAGTACAGTTATTGCCCTTCAAGTATTCCACTCTCCACTCACCTACTTCCAGATATTTCAAATTCCTAATTGTCTTGACTGGTAGTACATCCTCAAGGTACATCTATTGTTCTTTTTCATCCTCAGCCATTACAGTATGTTCATATACAGAGGCATGTAAAAGACATACAGTGAGGGAAAAAAGTATTTGATCCCCTGCTGATTTTGTACGTTTGCCCACTGACAAAGACATGATCAGTCTATAATATTAATGGTAGGTTTATTTGAACAGTGAGAGACAGAATAACAACAACAAAATCCAGAAAAATGCATGTCAAAAATGTTATAAATTGATTTGCATTTTAATGAGGGAAATAAGTATTTGACCCCTCTGCAAAACATGACTTAGTACTTGGTGGCAAAACCCTTGTTGGCAATCACAGTGTTCAGACGTTTCTTGTAGTTGGCCACCAGGTTTGCACACATCTCAGGACGGATTTTGTCCCACTCCTCTTTGCAGATCTTCTCCAAGTCATTAAGGTTTCGAGGCTGACGTTTGGCAACTCGAACCATCAGCTCCCTCCACAGATTTTCTATGGGATTAAGGTCTGGAGACTGGCTAGGCCACTCCAGGACCTTAATGTGCTTTTTCTTGAGCCACTCCTTTGTTGCCTTGGCCGTGTGTTTTGGGTCATTGTCATGCTGGAATACCCATCCACGACCCATTTTCAATGCCCTGGCTGAGGGAAGGAGGTTCTCACCCAAGATTTGACGATACATGGCCCCGTCCATCGTCCCTTTGATGCGGTGAAGTTCTCCTGTCCCCTTAGCAGAAAAACACCCCCAAAGCATAATGTTTCCACCTCCATGTTTGACGGTGGGGATGGTGTTCTTGGGGTCATAGGCAGCATTCCTCCTCCTCCAAACACGGCGAGTTGAGTTGATGCCAAAGAGCTCGATTTTGGTCTCATCTGACCACAACACTTTCACCCAGTTCTCCTCTGAATCATTCAGATGTTCATTGGCAAACTTCAGACGGCCCTGTATATGTGCTTTCTTGAGCAGGGGGACCTTGCGGGCGCTGCAGGATTTCAGTCCTTCACGGCGTAGTGTGTTACCAATTGTTTTCTTGGTGACTATGGTCCCAGCTGCCTTGAGATCATTGACAAGATCCTCCCGGGTAGTTATGGGATGATTCCTCACCATTCTCATGATCATTGCAACTCCACGAGGTGAGATCTTGCATGGAGCCCCAGGCCGAGGGAGATTGACAGTTATTTTGTGTTTCTTCCATTTGCGAATAATCGCACCAACTGTTGTCACCTTCTCACCAAGCTGCTTGGCGATGGTCTTGTAGCCCATTCCAGCCTTGTGTAGGTCTACAATCTTGTCCCTGACATCCTTGGAGAGCTCTTTGGTCTTGGCCATGGTGGAGAGTTTGGAATCTGATTGATTGATTGCTTCTGTGGACAGGTGTGTTTTATACAGGTAACAAGCTGAGTGTGCTCCTAATCTCAGCTCGTTACCTCTATAAAAGACACCTGGGAGCCAACTATCTTTCTGATTGAGAGGGGGTCAAATACTTATTTCCCTCATTATAATGCAAATCAATTTATAACATTTTTGACATGCGTTTTTCTGGATTTTTTTGTTGTTATTCTGTCTCTCACTGTTCAAATAAACCTACCATTAAAATTATAGACTGATAATTTCTTTGTCAGTGGGAATATGTACAAAATCAGCAGGGGATCAAATACTTTTTTCCCTCACTGTATGTGTATCCCAGACATTTCCATTGTAATTGTAATTATCTACTGTGTTCTCTCCCAAGCAGTTTCACATATTGTAGGCATTCCTTTATCTTTCTTGAGAGAAACACCCTTTCTTTTCATGAGTCTAAATGTTGCCCAATGCCCAAAGTTCCTATAGTTGTAGATCCTACATGTGTGTAGCCCAGATGCCAGTATGGCTCTGCTCTAGTTGGCTAAAACAGACTGACACTCAGGCTACTGCATGTTATGGTGGCCCCAGTGTGTCACACTGTGCCACTCTACAGAGGAGTCCATGACAGTTCTGATATGGTGACAGTGACCCAAATCCAGAAGGACAGATAGAGCTGATCTCTAAGATGGAGGACAGAGCTTAGCCCTTAGATGGAGGACAGACACTAACAGTAGTTTTGTGCCTTATTAAAGCGCAGGGATGGGCTACCCGGATGTTTGTTTCCATAGGGAGGGACTGGTAGAGACCAATCAGATTCAGAGCTATAGATCTACAGAGTTTGGCAAACTTCCTTCCATCTTGGCACCAAAGGTTCCATTTAGATTTGGCCTATTTTATAAAATGGTATTGTCTCTTGGTGCCAATATAGTGTCCAATGCATTTTTAAATCTCAAGTTGAGTTTGCCAAACGGTATATCAATGGCTCTGAATTGATGTTAAATCTGTTTTGATATTATAGACCAGCTAGATATGATCTATTTATCGACCAACATGGGTTGTGTCTAGGGTTGCAAAATTCCAGGAACTTCAATAAATTCCCAGGTTTTCCAGAAATCCTGGTTGGAGGACTCCGGATTTCCTGCTTATTCTGGGAATTTCTGGGAAACCAGGGAATTTATTGAAAGTTCCAGGAATTTTGCAACCCTAGTTGTGTCCCAAAACAATTTCAGTGACCAACCAGTCAAAGCCTCAATGGCAGCCATTTGTTTCTGTATAACTGTAAGATCTATCCCTGTAAGGATCTTAGGGCTCGAATCAATCTGTATCGCTGAAGCGCTACAGATTGCGTGATTGAAATTAAATTTCTGATTGAGCTGACATATGCAGCGTTTACCATGAATGCAGTCCCCGCGAACGCAGGAAGATTGCCTTTAAATTTCAATCACACTGTAATGCTGAACTTCAGCACTACAAATTGAATCCAGCCGTTAGTGTTCCTATGTGCCTAAACCCAGCTGCATCCTATAGAATCTGTGTTATGTTGTTTTTCTATATCTGTGAGTTGTGATGCAAAGCCAGCCATGTCTAAATTAACGTTTGTATACCGGGCATGCGAGAAAAGATTTCTACAAATGTTTTATTTTTTTTGACTTGGTACCCTTAAAATACCGTAAGATAATGAACTATGCATGCTTTTTTATATTCCAATGTATATATCTATACTCAGATACGTATATAAGCTTTATGCTCTCTTGACATATGAGTGTTCTATTGTACTTCTCTTCTGTTTGTGAGTATTTTCCCAAATTGCATTAATATTAATGTGTTATTTTCCATTTCATGTTTTTGGCATAATTCCTGAGAAACTTTCAATATATGTTGTGTACATATGTTTTGTATATGCTTTTGCCAGTGCATCAAATCTTTTTTTCTTCCTACCCCCAGTTATGTACGAAGCTGTCATACTTGCTTATTATGCAATAAAGCATTATTTTCTCTACATGTCTGTTCTTGCCGAGGACATTTCTGTACAGTAACTATGACATTGTTTATGTGATTTTAAAATCCACCGTTACTAACAGACGCGTGTGTTTTCGCCTCTCACACCATTCGAGATGGTAGTTAACACCAACCAACCACACAGCATAAGAACTGGGCGAGGTGCTAATGTTCTCTAACCGCCTTCCATTGTGACAGGGTCACATTCACAAGCGTTCTTTAGACCCACCGTGACAAATCAGCTGCCAACACCCAGGCAACAGCTCATCTCATTGGCTGAGAATGACTTTGTTGACATGCAGAGCCCGCCCACATGTAAACAACTCAGCATTTATGAAAGACCACAAACAGCTGAGATGTCTATTTTATGGCAATTCTATGGATGATCTTTTCTCATAAAACAAGTATGAGTTTGGGAGAGAATTGTCCCTTTGCCTTAAAAACAACATGAATAAAAACAAGTGCTCCTCAATCCATGAAAACATTGACAGGAATCAAAGATCTGCTCAGTATGAAGGTATTCAATATTTAATAACTGCACTCGTAGTCAAGACCTCCCATGTATAAAATACTTTAACCACAGAATTAAATAGATCATTTCTCCATGACTGTAACTTCACCATTCTCCTCCTACTGTGCTTCAAAACCAAGGAGAAGGGAAAGTGCCATACACGGTAGATCTTTGTGTGTGAGAGAGAGACAGAGAAAGAAAGAGAGGCTTCATTTCTGTTGTTTGATCTCTGTTCTCAGGGTGTGAGGTCAGTTTCTTTATTTCTGCATCTCGATCTCTTTACGAAGCTCTATCAGATACTGATGATCCTTTCCATGAGCCACCTCCATTATCGCCATCGCCTGGACACAAACACACAAAGATAAGAGTTTAACAGTCCGCTATGTCTTTCACTCATATTGACAGATTCAATAGAAGCATATCTTTTCATATCTCTCACTACATGTTATAACAAGTAGCCGCTATGGAAATGGTACTGAGAGGCTTCTAGTGTTGTTACCTTCTTCAGGGCGTCGATGCCCGATAACTTTCTCTCCAGGCCCAGGTACAGACGGCCCAACTTCAGATACATGGAGGCCACATTCATGGAGTAAGGAGGGTACAGTACGCTAGAGAGGACAATAAAATGTATATGGTTACTATACAGACATCAGCTGACTTAGAAAGGTAGGAATCATCACTGTACAAACCTGGGGAGATAAACATTACAGCTATAATGTATCAATTTGACAGGTGAGGAAAACAGATTCAGTACTTATTTAAGGTTCTATCGGATCATAACCTGAAGGGTTCTAGGTGTATGTATGGATCAGTCCCTGAAGGGTTCTAGGTGTATGTATGGATCAGTACTTGAAGGGTTCTAGGTGTATGTATGGATCAGTCCCTGAAGGGTTCTAGGTGTATGTATGGATCAGTCCCTGAAGGGTTCTAGGTGTGTGTATGGATCAGTACCTGTAGGGTTTGAGGACCTTCTCTCCATAGCGGATGGCTTCGTCCCAATCCCCCATGTAGAGACACACTCCCATGGCCTGGTACATCATGTGCAGCATGTACACGTTGGAGTCCTCAAACACTTCACCCATCTTGTCCAGGCTCAGCTGGCACATCTCCATCAGCTCACCAGGGGGTGCTCAAGAGTCAAGGTCAAGACTGAATTTACAGAATCAGGAACATAGCCAGTGAGACTGACTGTAAGCCAACTTCGCCAACTTCTTCGCTATAAATATTTGAGCTGTGTTGGGCAGAAATTAAAACCTACAATATAAGACACATTTGTATCTCTAAACTCATCCACTTTAGCTCAGGTTGAGAAGCTACATGGAGAGAGAAGGACCAAAAAGGATATTTTTCTGATATTTTTCTGCTATTTGTTTGGCGGAGCGGAACTCTTTGATGATGTTCCTAGCGTAGCGCATCATGCTACTGATCTCCTCCGGTCCGGGAGGCTTGTTTCTCTTACGCACCTTCAGCTTCATCTTGTCCTAAAACAATGAACATTTGGGTGACGTATCCCTTTAAAATCTTAATTATTCAAATATGAATATTCAAGGTGGAGGAAGTAACTGATGATCATACATTGGCCTCTTACTTTAGATTTGGTTTTACACTCTTTGCAGTCGCAGGTGAAATAGTATGCGTCTCTCAACCTCTCGTTTCTGTCTGCTGTAGGGTAGAGGAGGTCTATGTAGCTGGTGAACACCTGGGAACACACACACACACAATACAAGTGTTCAGTTAATAAACATTCACCATTGAAATTCACTATTCATACAAGTCATATATTGAGATCAGTGAGATCTATTTCATATCGCCTCAGTTTTTTTGACCACCAGTCCTCAGAACAGGTTTTAAAATAACCCTGCAAAGCTATTTAATCAGCTGCTGTGTCTGCTCCATCTCCTCCTCCCTCCCTCCTTCATCTTCTGCGACGCCACTAAGACCCCCAGCCACACACTCCACTATCTATGTTCCAAAAGCTCCCTTGCCAAGACAAGAGACACAGATTAGACTACGGCAAGCCACCTATGACCTAACTTCCTGTCACCTGTCTACAACCAACCCCGGTCCCACTATGCACTTCTCTGACTCAGCAGTGTACTAGCAATTCAATACATGACACTGGTGCCCACTTCTACCTGCCCCTTCCCTTAACCCCTCAACACTCTCCCCCTTCCTACCTGAAACATTGAGCCTTGACACCAATCCCCCACTGCCTTTCGACAGCTGTCCCCATCCTCACCTCTTCCCCAGGGGTCATGTCCTGCACGGCCCGGACCTCAGCCACATTCCCCTTGTACGTGACTATGACGTTAGGACAGCAGCTGTGGTTTACCAGGGCCACACTGAGAGAGAGAGAGAGAGAGAGAGATAGAGAGAGAGAGCGAGAGAGAGAGAAAGAAACGGAGAGAAAAGGAGATAGATGGGGTGAGCATGGGAACAAAGAGGGAGAGAAATGGGAAAGAAATGGGAGACAGAGAGATACAGAGAGAGAGAGAGAGAGAGAGAGAGAGAGAGAGAGAGAAGGGGGAAAATATGGAAGAAGGGTGCTACTAACATCGCCATAGGAACGACATAAACATTCTCTGAGAGAACAGCTTCATCATAACATTTACATGGACTTTTTGGTGTTAACATACACTATATAGAGTGTATACTGAGGTCACATAGGCCTCTTTTTTTGGTTTTTATTAACTTTTTTTATTTCACAACAACAACAAAAAGGACATGAAAAATGTATATATAATAACACTGATTTCAGATATATTCATGTCACCTTTAAGGTTCATTTGACCAAGCAATGAAGGGGCCCCAAGTATATTCAAAGTGGTCTAGTTTACCCAGATGCGAATAAGAAACTCTTTCATAGTTAGCCAGCTGTGCCATGGCACTGGCCCATTCATCAAAGGGAGTGGGATATTCTTTCTTCCAATGCCTTAAGAGTAAGCTCTTAGCTGTTGTGTCGGCCAGGAAAAGCCATCTCTTTTCAAATGAAACATAGGCCTTAAATGGCATGGGCATGAGCTGAAAATAGCTCTACCACAGGCTGAGTGGGCAAATACAGACACTTTACTACACAATCACCATCCAAGGAGATTTACAACCAAACAGCCTGTGTGTGTGTGACAACATTTACAAATTGCCCACCACCACAGAAGGGATTGTTACCTTTTTATGCTGGTCTAGGATTAGCTTTCCCTTGCCTGTCTGTGTGTCTGTGTGTGTGTATGTGTGTGTGTGTGTGTGTGTGTGTGTGTGTGTGTAGTGGTGGAAAAAGTACCCAATTGTCATACTTGAGTAAAAGTAAAAGATACCTTAATAGAAAATGACTCAAGTAAAAGTGAAAGTCACCCAGTAAAATACTACTTGAGTAAAAGTATTAAAGTATTTGGTTTAAAATATACTTAAGTATCAAAAGTAAAAGTAAAAGTATGAATAATTTAAAATTACTTATATTAAGCAAACCAGACAACACAATTGTATTGTTTTTAAAATGTATGGATAGCCAGGGGCATACTCCAACACTCAGACATCATTTACAAATGAAACATATGTGTTTAGTGAGTCCACCAGATCAGAGGCAGTAGGGATGACCAGGGTTGTTCTCTTGATAAGTGTGTGAATTGGACCATTTCCTGTCCTGCTATGCATTCATAATGTAACAAGTACTTTTAGGTGTCAGGGAAAATGTATGGAGTAAATGTAGTGGAGTTGGGGGGGGGGGGGGGGGGGGGGGGGGGTTGTATTCTTACTCTGGGTAGACTGCTGAGCCCATTTTCGACAGCTCCTCATCCTCCACTGTGAAGCCATTACAATTGACCTGGAAGACAGAACAGGGAGGGAGTCCCAGAATGGGTACAGGCCTACTATAAGAAAGAGGGACACTGAGGTGATATGAAAGACAATAGTTTTCTTTGTAATTAACTCTGCAGAGAAAATGTGTGTGTGTGTGTCTCTATGTGTGCGTGTGTTTTACCTGTGAGAAGAGTGTGAGGAGGGCTGTTTTGCTGGGGAAGTCCAGGTTTTTGGAGTAGAACTGGTGCAGGCTGGCTATGTCTCCCTCATGAATCTCCCGCTTCTCATTGTCTACATCGTCTGTGTCTGAGAGACACAATGAAGGGGGATGAATAGCAGGAGAGGGAGACAGAGAGAAACTCATTCAAAGATCATGTAAAATATTACAAATGATGGTGTCTCCACAAACATTATTGTGGAATAGATATGAAATGAATAAAGTTGATCTAAACTCTTACTGCTGTTGACTCATTGAGAGGGTCTTTCATTCCATGCTAATCCTTGGACAGCTGCAAAGAGCTTCCAATCAAGCATCCTTCCTCCCACCACTCTCTCTCAACCTCACACACCCCTCTCAATGCCCCTTCAGTACGTAGCAAATGTGACTTTATCATATCATTAATTGTATTTTCAATGTATGTAAAGCTGCTGTGCTATCAGGATGAATGGGTTTATTCTATAAGGGGGACATTCGCTGGGTGGCTCTGGTAAAGGCCTGGTAGTGGAGGGTGTCGGGTGACACTTATCACTAATGTATAAATAGTGCCAGCTTGACAACACTATTCTGTCTGTCTCTCTGAAGACTAGGTTTGAAGATAAGCTGCTGTTGAAAAGCAATCAGTATTAGGGCCAAAGAATGGATGAATATGATAATTACACTATATTACAATTATACTGTATATCCAGTATATTGTAGCGACCTTAACCCAACACCTAGAAACCTCGTCATGAGTTTTGGATCTCTTGGTGTAACAGCTAAGGGGTTGGGTTGACAGTCACTGGACCCGGATTCGGGTCCCGATCGGGGCTAAACCCCGAATTTGCTACATTGGTGTAAGAAGTGGGATAGCGCGCATGAGGCCATTGGATAGGCGGGTACACGTGAGGGACTTGGTATAGAAAAGAGTAGGGACACACTCGGTTGACAGTCACTGGACCCGGGTTTGAGTCCCGGTCGGGGCTAACCCCGCCCGAATTCATTACAATATCATTTTATCTTCCTTTACTTTGTGTCACTTCCAGTACCATGATGAAAGAGATGCCTCTCACACATAATTACAATAAGCAGACAGAACACAAAGGAACACTCAGCGTAATGACTCATTCTCTCTGTGTGTGTTTTGTTAGTACGTGATTCCAGCTCTCCAATCAGCAGGAGCTTCTCTGACGTACTCCTCTCTTTCTGGGCTTTCTGCAAAAACAGAGCGAGACAGTTGAGTTAACACCCTCTGTCTGCCAAAATAAGCATCCCAGAACAACTAGCAGCACTAACAACACTTACAGATCCCATACAGACCTTAACCTTTTACTGCAGTGGGCTAAATCAGGATAACACAGAGTGTTTATTGGTGGTCTTAAACAAATCTACTTTGAAACAAAAGTATACACCTCACACACATGGTTATGGGCTTAAAAAAAGAAGACACCTGTACCATGTCAGATATAGAGTTGACATTTTTTCAATTTTGAGTTAGCATCCCAATATGACACTTTATATACATCACAGAAGACTGAAATATAACAAAACCATTTGACATAGAAAAACCGGACTTTTACAATTATATTTATTAATTATGAAATTATGAAAAATATTAATAACATTCCACCCATGAGGCCAGTAGGTCATTTGACTGCAGGAAAGGGCTACACATCTTGTTGACATACAGTATAGGCTATATATAAGGCTTATCTTACAGTAGACCAATTACAGGGTAATTACATAGGTTATCATCACACTGGTAGAGTTACTTGTAGTGACTGTGCTATAGAGCTACTTTTCTCTCTCACCTGTTTGGCGATTATCCTAGCCACCAGTCGGACGGACTCAGATGGACACCAGTTCTCCCCGTACGCTATCATGGCCCCGCACTCCAGCTTGTGCATCGCCCAGTCCCCTTTCTGAAGAACACACACAGGAGTTATGTATGAAGTACACTACCGGTCAAAAGTTTTAGAACACCTACTCATTCAAGGTTTTTTCTATATTTTTACTATTTTTACTATTTTCTACATTGTAGAATAATAGTGAAGACATCAAAACTGTGAAATAACACATAATGTAGTAATCAAAAAAGTATTAAACAAATCAAAATATATTTTATATTTGAGATTCTTCAAATAGCCACCCTTTGTCTTGATGACAGCCTTGCACACTCTTGGTGCTGTGTGATATTTAAGATACTCTTTGAAGAGGTAGGGTTTCAGACCTACACCCCCATTCCTCATACCCCACAGAAAACATCCCGACCACGCTGACCCACATTTCAAAACAACCAGTGTTTAGGGATGACCCTAACCCAAACCCTAACCCTAACTATATGCTTTCCCCTAACCCTGCCGATTTGGTATATCCTCTACCCCCTTCCTTCCCATTCCAAACTAACCCCTCTACCCTAGCCCCATCCATTCCCCCAGCCATTCCTGGAACTATAGGCATTCTGTCTATATGATATTAATGACACATTATCTGCCTTCACATTCAGAACATTCAGAACTGAGAGTATAGTACACACTGAGTCTGGAAGAGAATGCACAGCTAGGTATTCAGACCACTTGACTTTTTCCACATTTTGATACGTTACAGCCTTATTCTAAAATTGATTAAATAAAATATTTTCCTGAGCAATCTACACACAATACCCCACAATAACAAAGCGAAAACAGGTTTTTAGACATTTTTGAAAATGTATTAAAAATAAAAAACATAAATACCTTATTTACATAAGTATTCAGACCCTTTGCTAAATTGAGC
Organism: Coregonus lavaretus; assembly: GCF_964263955.1. NCBI lineage: Eukaryota > Metazoa > Chordata > Actinopteri > Salmoniformes > Salmonidae > Coregonus > Coregonus lavaretus. Next base: position 17,156,142 of record NC_140018.1, on the reverse strand, counting down.
TCAGGTGCATCCTGTTTCCATCCTGTTTCCATTTATTATCCTTGAGATGTTTATACAACTTGATTGGAGTCTTGACTGGTACAGTCAATTGATTGGACATGATTTGGAAAGGCACACACCTGTCTATATAAGGTCCCACTGTTCACAGTGCATGTCAGATTAAAAACCAAGGTATGAGGTCGAAGGAATTGTCTGTAGAGCGCCGAGACAAGATTGAGTCGAGGCACAGATCTGGGGAAGGGTACCAAAACATTTCTGCAGCATTGAAGATCCCCAAGAACACAGTGGCCTCCATCATTCTTAAATGGAAGAAGTTTGGAACCACCAAGACTCTTCCTAGAGCTGGCCACCTGGCCAAACTGAGCAATCGGGGGAGAAGGGCCTTGGTCAGGGATGTGACCAAGAACCCGTTGGTCACTATGACAGAGCTCTAGAGTTCCTCTATGGAGATGGGAGAACCTTCCAGAAGGACAACCATCTCTGCAGCACTCCACCAATCAGGCCTTTATGGTAGAGTGGCCAGACGGAAGCCACTCCTCAGTAAAAGGCACATGACAGCCCGCTTGAAGTTTGCCAAAAGGCACCTAAAGACTCTCAGACCATGAGAAACAAGATTCTCTGGTCTGATGAAACCAAGATTGAACTCTTTGGCTTGAATGCCAAGCGTCACGCCTGGAGGAAACCCGGCACCATCCCTACAGTGAAGCATGGTGGTGGCAGCATCATGCTGTGGGGATGTTTTTCAGCTGTAGGGACTGGGAGACTAGTCAGGTTCGAGGGAAAGATGAACGGAGAGATCCTTGATGAAAACCTGCACCAGAGCGCTCAGGACCTCAGACTGGGACCTTCAAACAGGACAACGACCCTAAGCACACAGCCAAGACAACGCAGGAGTGGCTTCGGCAGGTAGCTTAGTGGTTAAGAGTGTTGTGCCAGTAACCAAAAGGTTGCTGGTTCTAATCCCCGAGCCGACTAGGTGAAAAATCTGTCGATGTGCCCTTGAGCAAGGCACTTAACACTAATTGCTCCTGTAAGTCGCTCTGGATAAGAGCGTCTGCTAAATGACTAAAATGTAAGTCTCTGAATGTCCTTGAGTGGCCCAGCCAGACCCCGGAGTTGAACACGATCGAACATCTTTGGAGAGTAACCCTAACGCTCCCCATCCAAACTGACGGATCTGCAGAGAAGAATGGGAGAAACTCCCCAAATACAGGTGTGCCAAGCTTGTAGCATCATACCCAAGAAGACTCGCTGCTGTAATCGCTGACAAATGTGCTTCAACAAAGTACTGAGTAAAGGGTCTGAATACTTATGTAAATGCACTATTACAGTTTTTATTTTTAATAAATTAGCAAACATTTCTAAAAACCTGTTTTTGCTTCGTCATTATGGGGTATTGTGTGTAGATTGATGAGGAAAAAATACAATTTAATCAATTTTAGAATAAGGCTGTAATGGAACAAAATGTGGAAAAGGTCAAGGTGTCTGAATACTTTCCGAAGGCACTGTATGTGCAATGTCATCATCCATCACCATCATGTCTTACCTGACATTTCACATTGCAATACAACGCTTTTTTGCACTTCCCACATTTTGCCAAGCCCTCCTTCCTATGGATGACAAGACAATGGGTTAGTAGGGAATGAGTACTAAAACATCCATAGCTTGTTGTCACATTTTCACCTTACAGTTACAAACATGGCATTACAGCCAGGTAAATACTGTATCACACAGCACAGTGGTGTGCTATCATGGCACAGTTTAGCAGCCACTGCCAAACATAGTAAGGAGTCAATTCCATTTCAATTAACTTCCTGCATTGACTGAGTTGAAATTGATTGGGCCCCAACCCTGAATATGGTGCCTGATGAACATGGCATACACAACTACTGTAGATACACACACATGACATGTATGGCTGATACATGACAGTCTGTAGATGATCTTCACAGTCATATTCAGAGTGCCTGTTCAAAGAGAGAGAACAAAGGCGGAGGAAGGCAAGACAACTGCTGTCTTCATCACTGTGTGTTGTGTGTGTCTGTCTGTGTTGTCAGTTTTACGGAGCAACCCATTCCTCCTGAGGCAGGGGCAGGAGTTGTTAATGGGGTTTCTCCCGTCGTAACCGAGAGGGACTGTAGGCTTTGAAACATTCTGGGGTATTAATAGATGTGCCCTTGGTGTTGGACCAGCTGCCATTTCATACACAGAGAACAAGAACAGTAGAAAACCCCAAACACTCCACTGATACTGCAGGGAGTCTATGGAGCTGGGAGTCAAGACCTACCGTTGCAGGGGTTGTAGGCTATCTAGTTCCTTTAGGGTTATGGCTAAAGACTGAACTACTGGTCTCAAGACCAAAGAACTGTACTAATCCCGCAGGTATTGTCTACAGACAAAAAGGGGGTTGCAACTTCCAAATGGTTATCTTACTCCCCTTTTTGACTAAACAGCAGCAGCATCGAGCAGCATCATCAATCCATCAATTGCAGAATAGTGACATAGACTACATTACAGCAATTAAAGCAGCAAACTCAAGGTTTAAAAAAAGGTACTAAAGTTTGTAATTTAGATTTTAAAATGTCAGACTTGATTTGCAAAAACGAAATATGTATCACCCCTAGAAAAAATGTCCATTAATTATAATCTATATATTTCTTGTTAATATCAACTATCTGCTTGCACCTGTTGCGCCTGTTATGCACAGCAGGTGTGCCTTCTTAAGTATGTGTCTTCTTAATTTGTTTGTACAGCACTGATGAAGGCATAAATCCGAAACGTATGCTCCATTCCTTTTTAATCTTTATTTAGCACCTTGTACTTGTGCGAGTACTTTTTCAACTCTACAGATATTTTCTCTCCCACGCACCGGCCGCCTTTCATTTTAGCCTGAGCGCAAACCCTCATACCGGCTTTCCCCATTATAATCCACATAATAATTTGCATTTCCTATTGCTGCAGGGAATCGATAAAACACCACTCAGACACGCACAAAAACAATATAACATTCAAAATGGGTGAACCTTTCCTTTCATTTTAGCCAGTTTACTACAGCAGGAAAATAATCCTGCAGCAATTTGAGACTGGGACGGAGGTTTACCTTCCAGCAGGACAATGACCCTAAGCATACTGCTAAAGCAACACTCGAGTGGTTTAAGGGGAAACATTTAAATGTCTTGGAATGGCCTAGTCAAAGCCCAGACCTCAATCCAATTGAGAATCTGTGGTATGACTTAAAGATTGCTGTACACCAGCGGAACCGGAGCAGTTTTGCCTTGAAGAATGGACAAAAATCCCAGTGGCTAGATGTGCCAAGCTTATAGAGACATACCCCAAGAGACTTGCAGCTATAATTGCTGCAAAAGGTGGCTCTACATAGTATTGACTTTGGGGGGGTGAATAGTTATGCATGCTCAAGTTCTGTTTTTTTGTCTTATTTCTTGTTTGTTTAAAAAATATATATATTTTGCATCTTCAAAGTGGTAGGCATGTTGTGTAAATCAAATGATAAAATTTTAATTCCAGGTTGTAAGACAACAAAATAGGAAAAATGCCAAGGGGGGTGAATACTTTCGCAAGCCACTGTATATGTAGAGAAACGTGCCCATTTTCCTCGAAAGAACGGAATGTCACAATTCCAAAGCTATACGATATTACAGACAAAGATTTTTTCTTCAAAGAGTCGGACGCTAAGGATATACTTCAGACACCCGACAAGGCCCAAATCGCTGTCATTCGCAGGAGAAAGAGAAGGAGATATCGGGGACGTAGCTCGGGGTGCCTTGTAAGGATCCGACGGCGAGTGAATAATTTGCCTCTTCCATCAGTCCTATTAGCCAACGTACAATCAATGGATAATAAAATAGACGAGCTATGATCAAGAACATCCTACCAACGGGACATTAAAAACTGTAATATCTTATGTTTCACCGAGTCGTGGCTGAACGACGACATGGATAACATACAGCTGGCGGGTTTTACGCTGCATCGTCAAGATAGAAGAATGGTGTCCGGTAAGACAAGGGGTGGCGGTCTGTGTATATTTGTAAACAACAGCTGGTGCACGAAATGTAATATTAAGGAAGTCTCTAGGTTTTATAGGTCCCCTGTAGCTAAGTTGGTAGAGCATGGCGCTTGCAATGCCAGGGTTGTGGGTTCGTTTCCCACGGTGGGCCAGTATGAAAATGTATGCACTAACTGTAAGTCGCTCTGGATAAGAGCGTCTGCTAAAATAACTAAAAAAATTTAAAAAATTCTGCTTGCCTGAGTTAGTGTATCTCATGATAAGCTGTAGACCACACTATTTACCAAGAGAGTTTTCATCTATATTCTTCATAGCTGTCTATTTACCACCACAAACTGATGCTGGCACTAAGACTATACTCAATGAGCTGTATAAGGCCATAATCTAACAGGAAAACGGTCATCCAGAGGCGGCACTCCTAGTGGCCGGGGACTTTAATGCAGGGAAACTTATATCCGTTTTACCCAATTTATATGTGCAACCTGAGGGGAAAAAAACTCTAGACCACCTTTACTCCACACACAGAGAAGCGTACAAAGCTCTCCCACACCCTCCATTTGGCAAATCTGACCATAACTCTATCCTCCTGATTCCTGCTTACAAGCAAAAACTAAAGCAGGAAGCACCAGTGAATCAGTCAATAAAGAAGTGGTCAGATGACGCAGATGCTAAGCTACAGGACTGTTTTGCTAGCACAGACTGGAATATGTTCTGGGATTCTTCCGATGGCATTGAGGAGTACACCACATCAGTCACTGGCTTCATCAATAAGTGCATCGATGACGTCGTCCTCACAGTGACCATACGTACATACCCCAACCAGAAGCCATGGATTACAGGCGACATCAGCACTGAGCTAAAGGGTAGAGCTGCCGCTTTCAAGGAGCGGAACTCTAACCCAGACCCTTAAAAGAAATCCCGCTATTCCCTCCGATGAACCATCAAATAGGCAAAGCGTCAATACAGGACTAAGATTGAATCGTACTACGCCGGCTCCGACGCTCGTCGGATGTGGCAGGGCTTGCAAACTATTACAGACTACAAAGGGAAGCACAGCCGCGAGCTGTCCAGTGACACAAGCCTACCAGACGAGCTAAAATCACTTCTATGCTCGCTTCGAGGCAAGCAACACTGAGGCATGCATGAGAGCATCAGCTGTTCCGGACGACTGTGTGATCACGCTCTCCGTAGCCGATGTGAGTAAAACCTTTAAACAGGTCAACATTCACAAGATTACCAGGACGTGTACTCCGAGCATGCGCTGACCAACTTGCAAGTGTCTTCACTGACATTTTCAACCTGTCCCTGACTGAGTCTGTAATACGAAAATGTTTCAAGCAGAACACCATAATCCCTGTGCCCAAGAACACTAAGGTAATCTGCCTAAATGACTACAGACCTGTAGCACTCACGTCTGTAGCCATGAAGTGATTTGAAAGGCTGGTCATGGCTCACATCAACACCATTATCCCAGAAACCCTAGACCCACTCCAATTTGCATACCGCCCCAATAGATCCACAGATGATGCAATCTCTATTGCACTCCACACCGCCCTTCCACACCTGTACAAAAGGAACACCTACGTGAGAATGCTATTCATTGACTACAGCTCAGCGTTCAACACCATAGTGCCCTCAAAGCTCATCACTAACCTAAGGATCCTGGGACTAAACACCTCCCTCTGCAACTGAATCCTGGACTTCCTGACGGGCCGTCCCCAGGTGGTAAGGGTAGGTAACAACACATCTGCCACGCTGATCCTCAACACAGGGGCCCCTCAGGGGTGCGTGCTCAGTCCCCTCCTGTACTCCCTGTTCACCCATGACTGCATGGCCAGGCATGACTCCAACACCATCATTAAGTTTGCCGACGACACAACAGTGGTAGGCCTGATCACCGACAACGATGAGACAGCCTATAGGGAGGAGGTCAGAGACCTGGCCATGTGGTGCCAGGATAACAACCTCTCCCTCAACGTGATCAAGACAAAGGATAAGATTGTGGACTACAGGAAAAAGAAGAGGACTGAGCACGCCCCCATTCTCATCGACGGGGCTGTAGTGGAGCAGGTTGAGAGCTTCAAGTTCCTTAGTGTCCACATCACCAACATACTATCATTGTCCAAACACACCAAGACAGTTGTGAAGAGGGCACAAAACGTTTGCTAGCTAGCTAGCCAGCCAGCCCATAGAGAGAGCTTTGCATTGTGGGTTTTGTAGTCAACTATTTTTCATGTTGCTACCAACCTTATTATAACCCCAAAATGATACATTGTTCTCACATATTAGTGTTATTTAACATGTATTTACTACTAGGCCATAGCAAAGACAAGCAGCCAGCCTCAGAGAAGCTGTCACAAAGACAAAGACAAAGGAATTTTCTGCCTGCGGGAGGATGGAATGATCCCTCGTGACGGGAAAAGAGAAGGATTGGAGAAAGAGGAAACACTATCTAGATCTTTCAAGGTGTTGACTGTTGAGTAAAGGACTATGTAGACACCACCCACTGGGCAAAAACTGGTTGAATCAACGTTGTTTCCATGTCATTTCAACCAAAAAATGCAATGTAATGACGTTGAATCAACGTGGAGAATGTCGTACTTTTAACCTAAATCCAATGACATGGTGAAATGTTTTGTTGATTTCAGGTTGAATTCACGTAAGTTGAGAACTCAACAAAATTGTTATCAAAACTAGACGTTGAACTGGCATCTACAGTATGCCTAGTGTGCAGGTGTTCTTGTAGATGAGAGGACATGCGCCTGTACTTACAGGGACCTCACCCCAGGACAACTCCAGTTTCAGGTGTATATCAAGCGTGTGTGTTTGCGTGTGTGTCTGTTAAAATAATAAATGAAAATTTACATTAATATGTGTGTATCTAGAAATCATGATGAAATTATGAAACAGCACCCCCTACCTCCAAGAAACAACATATACTGACTTGAATTGAATGACAAAGTTGACTGACAAATATATCCCCAAACTCTTAGAATCTCTTAGAAATCTTAGAAAGTACCCATCTTGATTTATGTCAGGTCATGTAGCTGTTTGTTTACCACCCATTTGATTAAAAGCTGTTCTATTACTGTACTACAATTTGTGTTGCCACATGGACCCGTTATGTGGAATAGGCGTACAGAAAGATGAGCCCCACCACTGCTGCATACAGAAATAGATTTTATAGATTGTGTTGTAGTTTGTCATGATGGGGCCAAACTGCTCTGCAAAAGAGGCCTGGCCACCCCACAAGCTCATGGTTTTGGTAGTAGGTGAGCAGGGCACCAATGAATTGACAATATATGAAGAGTTTAATTCCAAAACACTATATATCCATTGTCAGAAATGTTGGTAAATTAGCTTATTGTTGAAAGAAATTATGAAAGAGATTGGTGTGCTTTTTCACTATATAATCATGACAATCAATGACAAACATGAATTTATTTAAAATCTATCACTTGATGGTTTCATTTCAGAGAGGCAAATAATATTTTTTTTTTGCTAAATGCTAATGTTTTACACAGTGAAATGTAACAAATAACTACATTTTAAAAATAAAGAAATGCACAAATGATACATATTACAAATATTTAGTAATGTGAGATCTGTATGTAAAACATTTACATTTGACATTTATCAACCCCTACAACAATGTCCATTAATTATAATCCACATAATAATTCACATTTCCTGATACTGCAGGATTATTTTCCTGCTATAGCCAACTGGCTCAAATTAAGATTCAACATCTTTATAGAAGGGTGTTGTATTTGTATTTGTATTTATTAGGGATCCCCATTAGCTGCTGCCAAGGCAGAAGCTACTCTTCCTAGGGTCAAAACACATTAAGACACTTACATCACACAAACAAAATATAAAACAGTACATCATATAACATTATTACACCACTACATATCTAGAATACAAAATGTATAATACCACCATACAACAATATTACAATGTACATGTGTGTAGTAGCGCTGACCCGATTTAGTCGACTGGTCGATTGTTTGGTCGATAGGCTGTTGGTCGACCAAGATTTTTTTAGTCGAGCAGTAGCAAAAATATTATTGGCACACAAGACACGTCTGATTCATGCCTGTCACACCAGTATCACCACTAGTACATTTAACGTTAATTCCCATAATTTCTCATCTACAATGCTTGTTTGGTTACAGTAATTTCTGTTAATGCATTCAGTATATTATCATTACAGTCTTACCGTTGTCATTGTAGGAGTGGACACGTTGTTTGCAGAGCACACAACAGGCTACTCTTGTGAGAAAAAAGTTTTTGTTTATTTCATTCCACTTATGAGTTGTCCATTTATTAATTGTCTTTTGTTTGGAGCGCTTCTGTCAGCAGCAGCGGGCAGCATGAGGAGGAGGAGGAGGGAGCAGGTGTTTTTATTCTGGTTAGTCTATATTGATCTCTGGCTCCCTCTTTAGTAATTTGTGTGTCTTCATTTTTAATCGCAGTGCTTAAAGCATCAGACAAGCTCAGTAGCCTACATATAGTTATTCAAACATAGGGTGTGTCTATATATGGAAAAATATATGTTTTAAACAAATCGATTGTTCGAAAGAACAGATGACTCTCGGTCGACAATTTTGTTGTTGTTGTAGGGGACTGCCCTAGCAGGTAGAGTGCGTGTGCTAGCTTTTGTGTGCGTATGCGTGTGTCTGTATCTGTGTGTGTGTCTCTTCACAATACTCACTGTTCCATAAGATGTATTTTTATCTGTTTTTAAAATCTGCTACTTGCATCAGTTACCTGATGTGGAATAGAGTTCCATGTAGTCATAGCTCTATGTAATACTGTGTGCCTCCCATAGTCTGTTCTGGACTTGGGGATTGTGAAGAGACCACTGGTGGTATGTCTTGTGGAGTATGCATGGGTGTCCGGTGCATTCAGCTTGTCAACACTTCTTACAAAAACATACGTTTTTCCAGCAGCAGACTATGATCAATAATGTCAAGAGCCGCACTGAAGTCTAACAAAACAGCCCCCACAATCTTTTTATCATCAATTTCTCTCAGCCAATCATTAGTAATTTGTGTAAGTGCTGTGCTTGTTGAATGTCCTTCCCTATAAGCGTGCCGAAAGTCTCTTGTAAATTAGTTTACTGTAAAATAGCATTGTACCTGGTCAAACACCATTTTTCAAAAGTTTACTAAGGGTTGGTAACAGGCTGATTGGTCGGCTGTTTGAGCCAGTAAAAGGTGCTTTACTATTCTTGGGTAGCCTAATAACTTTTGCTTCCCTCCAGGCCTGAGGGAACACAGTTTCTAGTAGGCTTAGATTGAAGATATGGCGAATAGGAGTGGCAATATCGTCCATATTCTCATTAACCGTGAGTCCAAATAACACCAACTTCGGTATGTAGACCCATGGTACATCTCTTAACTTAAAAAAAAAAAAAAGCCAATAAACAGTTACATGACCTAGAGCATGGTCAATCAAGTTATTGTTTCCAACATTTTAGAACTACTAAACAACTATTGATTTAGAACACTGGAGAGTTACCGCAAGTCGCAAAGAAAACAGGAGTTGCCTTCACTATTCCAGCACCATTTCAACTTCAACATTTCAACATCATCAAATCACCTATGCTTAGTCTAATACAGTGACAACTAAAAGATTCCAAAAACAATTTAGTCCAATCAACGTAAGCTTGTGGCTGTCCATGGTACTGATTTATGTGTGTGTGTGTGTGTGTGTGTGTGTGTGTGTGTGTGTGTGTGTGTGTGTGTGTGTGTGTGTGTGTGTGTGTGTGTGTGTGTGTGTGTGTGTGTGTGTGTTTGTGTGTGTGTGTGTGTGCGTGCGTGCGTGCGTGCATGCATGCGTAAGTAGAAAAAACATGTTGACTCACCCTACTTGTAGAGAAAAGCCAATCCCATCCCCCTCTCTTTCATGTTGCCGAAACGGTCTATGACTCTGTCATACAGTAGACACTTCGTTTTTGTTGTCCTAGGCTACCTGGCTAAAATGCTTGCTCGCAAGCCTAACTTCATTTCATGGGCAACAATTAGCCAGCTAGTTAACATTAGCCTACTACATCTAGCTACATATTGAACTTCCATCCTCTCAGGCCTTTATAATCATTGGCCAGTACGAAGAATTAAGTAAATCCAAATCCTATTTCCACCTATGGCTACTTTAGGAAAGGGACAATTTTAGCTAGCTAGCTAGCCACCAGAGGACAACAACACAATATGCAACAATTCAAGTTTTTTTCTGTCAATGACGTTTGGCTTTTGATGTGATGTGATTGGCAAAGCTCATTGTTCTATCTGTGTGATTGGTGTGAAGCCAAATCCAAACTGGCTTCCCGTGACACTTTTTTTTGGTTCGCCAGGACCATTCACAGTTGAGCTCACTTAGTTTAGCTCAACGCTGATTGGCTATTATTGTACAATTTTTTTATCAAGTGAGACCAAATGCTTGTTGGCTTCTCTTGCATTCAATGCTACGTGCGGCAACAATGTCATGCTCTGTTTGACCAGACTACATCAGATAGATGGGCTACACATACAGAGATAGAGGGGCGCTGTTTTGCTCGCTCTAATGCTTTCTCCGGTGAGATACATTCAGCCTCTTGCGAATTGAAGGAAAATTATGAAACACAGAGAGACTAAATATACATTTTTTTTTTTTATTGGTCCATTTTTTGGAGAAGCCTGGCTTCCCTTGGTCTCCATGAATACAGGACACTGAATGGATTGGTTAAGAGATGGCTGAGTTATTGCTAAATCAGGAAATCTGATTTTACATGTCCATTTAAATCCTTTGTAAATCCACTTCACAATGTCCTATCAACTTGAAACTTGCAACCACTATCATGGACGTCCATAAGATGAACCACACTGAATTTGGTATTGATATCTCAAAAAACCAGTAAACTATTAACAACTCATTATTTGCATATGTAACGCTTATGCTAATGCTGAAAATCATCTGCAATCATCTTCTCCTCATGAACCATAGGTCAGATTCACTCCAGATGTTGTATTTTAGACTCATGATTGCACATAAAGGAATACATGATCGAGTGCTTGCTTTGTTATCCAACTGTTCTTTTCTGTCATCCTGTGAAATCCAGCATGGCTGCTTGCAACTATATTTACATTGTCGCCATTAAGCAGACACTCTCATAAAGAGTGATTTAGGCCTACAGTTAGTGCATTCATCCTAACGTAGCTAGCTAGGTGAGACAACCACATATCACAGTCATAGTATGCAATTTTTTCCTAAATAAAGCAGCTATCAGCAAAGTCAATGCTAAGAAAAGACAAGTGCAAGTGTTAGTGCAGTAATTGCTGTTTCTCTTCTGGTGACAATTGTGAGCTCACACCCGCGTCGCTGCGTTTCACTCACCTGTCAAATACAGTCAAATACATCCGTTATGGAGAGGAATAAACAAATTAGTTCACCTACACATGCAAGACAAGAGAAAAGTGGTTGACACTTGTCACGGTGGAGTGATAGCTTACCTTGTGAAGCAGAATTCACAGTTAGAGCCTCTCTCGCTGGCAGTCAGGACGTAAGTATATGGAAGACTAGCGAAGAGAAGCTCCCCAACTTTGAAGGGTTTGGTGACCCGGAGTCCTCGCCCTTTGCCCGGACTGACGAACCTCTCAATTCCCTCAATGCTCTCCTTCATTCTGTCGCCTATAGGTCCGCCGAGTGCCCTTCCTTCCGAATTCCACTATTCACCTAGAATCAGCTACAATGAACCCACGCTCAGCGCGGCAATTGACTATGGCTAGGTGTCGTTAAAATTACACTGGTATGATTTAATGCCCCTTCCCTATAAAAGCGAACGCGTCACCGTCCCCAATAACGGTTCATACATGGTAACATCAGCGCCGCATCCCTCAAGGATTCCGGGGGGTCATAAAGTCCGCTCTTAAATAAGTTTATCTCTGAGCACCCGACAGAGGTCTGCGTGTGGAATAGGCTCCCCGTGGCGCGGTGCAACTCATTGTCGTTATGAATATGATGACATATTTCCATCATATGCAATACACATTTTAAGTTCCAACTGAGAAGTGGGTAAAACGTGTTGTGTATTTAACACAAGTGCTAATATGATTTGATTCTAATCTGGACAGAAAAAAGCTAATAGTCTTCATTGATAATGAATAATAATGATAGGCTAATACAAATAAACTGTTTTTCATTCAGTTTTTTTTCTTCAGAGTTATCATACATATCCTGATGATTCTACATTTCTAAACCACCTTACATCAAAAGCATCAAAGTCACAAATCAACAATTAACTATTTAATGAGCTGAGATATTAGCAGGATTTAAATGACCATCATGGTCATCATGTGGCAGGTGGTTCGTAGGGGAGAGCAGGGATGGGTGTAACACTTTTCACCTTTTCGTCAGTTTCTCAGAGATCGTTTATGGTAATGTTTTCTAAACTTGATACAAACAACCTACATCTGTCCTTTACAACTTGTGGTTATTATATATGTAAATCAAACTGCAAATGCATGGTGTTGTCTTAAATACAAGGAGTGAAGTGTTTCAATTTACCCCATAGTCTGGGTTAGTTGTAACAGAATGAAAAAGTGCATAAATCATGACATGCAACTAATTATTGAATGCCTTTATTGAGACAATGAGAGCAACATTGCCATGTTTAACATTTTGTTTGGCAGAAATAATAATAAATATAAATAATACAATGTTTATTATTATACCCACCACTAAATGGTATTTCTCAACCAAACAACATCTAAGCTAAACTAAACATCTGAACGTTTGTGGTGTGTGTGTGTGTGTGAGTTTGTGTGTGTGTGTGTGTGTGTGTGTGTGTGTGTGTGTGTGTGTGTGTGTGTGTGTGTGTGTACGTGCGTGTCTGTGTGTGTGGGTGTGTTTGTCTGTGTGTGTGTGTGACTGAATGTATAGCTTTCCTGGGGTACAGGCTTGGTGGGCCCATCATTTGCATTTCCAGCACTGCACCCAGACCTCCTTGGACTTGGAATTGTTAAAGTGCTCCATGCACACAATGCAGAAGTTTTCCTCGTTGGAGGAATCTGAATCTTCTGGTTCAACATGCTTTGTTTTGGCTTTTTTCTTAGGCAGGACAGTTTTTTTGTTGTTGTTCAGTGTGGTTTGTCTTGGCTTGCTTCTTTCCAGCTGTTTTTTTAGGCAGGGCAATTTTACTTTCTGCCTTCTGAGTGCTAGATTTTGATGCTCTTCTTCCAGTGCCTGATTGACGGGGGTATCTGTCAATATCGCAGTTTTGTAATTTTCCTGGGCCCTGCTTTTGGGAAGGGGCGTATATCAACTGGGTTGAAACCAGAAGAGTAATCACGTGTTTCCCAGCCACAGCCTGATACATGTGGGTAGGTGCCCTGTGATGTGGCTGGAGAGTGGGGCTGGAAGGCAGCTGGAGAGGTGGGCAGGAAGGCAGCTGGAGAATTGGGCTGGGAGGCAGCTGGAGAGGTGACCTGGAAGGCAGCTGCTGGAGAGGTGACCTGGAAGGCAGCTGGAGAGTTGGGCTGGAAGGAAGCTGGAGAGGTGACCTGGAAGGCAGCTGGAGAGGTGACCTGGAAGGCAGCTGGAGAGGTGGCCTGGAAGGCAGCTGGAGAGGTGACCTGGAAGGCAGCTGGAGAGGTGATCTGTAAGGCAGCTGGAGAGGTGATCTGGAAGGCAGCTGGAGAGGTGGCCTGGAAGGCAGCTGGAGAGGTGGCCTGCGTGGGAAAACAACAGTTGGGGGGATTGAGTTTCCTATTGCATTTATAGCACATGCCATTGACAGTAGTGTAAACCTTTCTGCTGAGGTGATTGCTCCAACCTGTTTGGTGCCATGTTTCACAACCACTCTATCTGGTGTTTGTGTTGTGGTTATTCCTGTCTCGTCAACATTCCATATGTCATTGCCATCAAAGCTTTATTTATTTATCACCTCTCCTAGTTTGCTGAAAAACTCTGCCACATTTGTTCTTTTGAAACTTGTGGCCCACGACAGACTAGTGCTTCAGCACTCCTAATGGAGAGGAGTAGGGTGCCGCTTTAGGTAAGACGAGAACCAGTCTGCTCCCGCCATAGAGGTCTCATCCCATGACTGAGGATGCTTGTAACCATATTGTACAGCGAGTTGGTAGGCAAATTTCCTGACCTGTAATAATATAATAAAATATGTTCAATACTTCCCCCAATTAATACTTTACATTAATCCTTTACATTAGTAGTCCCTCACTAATTCCTATCAAGTGCTTACCTCACGGGGAGACAATCCATAATATAAATCAGCTGCCCTCAAGAGATACTCTGACAACTTCTGCTCCTGCTCATCCATGAAGACCCTGTTTCCACTACGTTAGCCAACATGGGGAAGCTCTCTCGACCCCTTCTCCAGTAGCTTCTTTCTCTCTTTGCAGAATCTGTACAGCGTCACATGACATATGCCATACAACTTAGCAACCGATCTGATTGACTTCCCCAGGTGTGCTACATCATCTACTCCCCTGTCTGTCTTTCTTTTACATGATCTAGGTATGCTGAAAGTAAAAGAAAGCATGTACCAAAAACATTGAGTTTTACTCTGGGTTAATTGTAACATTTTCTCACAAGCTGTTACATCTAACCCAGACCCTTGCAGCCATTAGCTAGCTTCCATTTTAGCTAAATGTTAATACTGTTAATGCATCAAATATCTCTACAAAGACTGGTTATAAACCTGATATAAGTTTGGTGAATGGAACTACAAAGCAGTTGATGCCATCACAAAAACAAAGAAATCAGAAATGTTGGGTTCTATTTTTCTCATAATTGGATCTGTATGTGATGAATAGCTTGGAAGGAATGCATTAATGAGGACACTGTACTGATATGGATTGTTTCACATAACAGCCTGTGATTCATGTGGGGAACGTTAGGGGCTAGGATGGGATAAGACTTGTATTTCTCACAGATACGAACACTCTCTCTTTGTTGTCTGTGAAACCGTCCTTGAACGTGGGTACATGGAGTACAGTGGAATGGTGTCTTTTGGGTGCTGACTCCACAGGTTATTGTGATAGCAACTTATGCCTGGCAACAGTGTGCAATAAATGGAGAAGAGGAGTTGGGACCAACCCCTGCGCCAACGGATTGGCTGAACCACACTCAGTCCTTTACTCTGATTGACCAACAGAAGAGGTGGGAACTATCTGTCAGAGTATTTGGGGGGGAATCTGTGAGCGGTGTTTTAGTTCTCTGAGTGCCCTGCGTGGTATTTCAGTGGACCCGTATATACGAACCTTCATACTTATCATACATACATTTTGCATATAATAAATTAAGCTTGGATTGAAGATCTCTTGATTCTTATTCCAATACCAGATTTGAATTACGCAATTTCTAACAGAAATCAGATTTCTGTTAATAGAATCTGCAGAGTTTATCACAGGGACTTGCTTTTTCACATGAGAGTTCAGGACTAAACTGAGCATGTGCTCAGTCAATCACATTATTTTACCTCGCTCCTGATTGGAGGAATTGCAAGTGTTACAACTATCCAGTGTTACACCCATCCCCGGTCTCCCCTACTCCTCCAGAGTATCATCAGTGGTATGCAGGATATGTTGCACATGGGTCAGAAGAAATAGTCTATTTATTGTGGTGTTGAAAAAGTAAACCATGACATTGAAGTTCCCTAAGTCGGTAAGCTTTGTTTATTGGTTGTGTGGTTCATTGGAACAGAAACCTGTTGGTAGAAAATAAGTTGCATGTATTTTAAATAATGATAAATATGGCATCAAAATGTTGAAAATCAGATTTCCCTCTAGCTGATCATTGTCTGCAGTCGGCTCTGATTGTAGTGTAATGAAACAGGCAGGGGGAGTGAGCTCGTCCATGGTGGTCGGCGAACCCCCAACCTGCGTGGCATCAACTGTGCCACAAAAGCATGCTGAAGTGGTAAAGTCGATATCCACGTTTAAAAACACAGAGTCGCTACCGTTATTTATATTTTCTGACTGAAAGGCAGCGTTGTTGGTATTTAATATTTATAAAATGTACACAGTGAGAGCAAGATAAAGAGAGAGAGAAAGAGAGAGAATAAATAGGAAAAGAAAGTTAGAGTAAGTAAAGTTTGTATCTTCTCGCTGATTGCAGAGCCAAAGATGGGAAGGTGACTGATTGTTCCATACAAAAAGTCAAGGGGTCTGAATACTTTCTGAATGCACTGTAATACCAAAATTTGAATGGGCCAATGACTTTTTCACCCAGGGTGTTGCATAACTTTGTTTATTAAATAAAAGAAATAAGTATGTAATTGTTGTGTTATTTCACTCAGGTTCCTTATATCTAATATTAGGTTTTGGTTGAAGATCTGATAACATTCAGTGTCAAAAATATCAGAAAGGGGGCAAATATATACCCCACACACCCAACCCCAATGAGAGGCTTGATTATGAGCTGAATAGTTGAATAAAGTGTGTGAGAGCTAGGGCAAGATAAAAAATTATGTGCTCCCCCTCGGGCCCCCAGGACCAAGAAACACAGCTCGAAGGTACAGTATATGGACAGGTATGGTAGCAGATTTCCAGCAGGACCAAGCCAGCCACACAGAATGGAGGCAAATCAGATATTTAAAATAACTAATAATAACAACAAAAACAGCCAGGCAAGCAATTTACAAGTCGAAAGGAGGGCCTCTGTAGAAGGTCCATGAAGGGCCCCCAGGTGGAATAAAATACATATTGTTCCCCTTTTAAAGTATAACATATTTTTTCTAGTTTCAAAAAGTTCCAATTGAAAAGCAGGTAAAACATAGTGTTTATTGAACACAAGTGTTAATGTGATTTGATTCTAATCATAATAGAAAAAAACAAATAGTCTTCATTGATAATAATAATAATGATAGAAACTGGTTTTCTTTCAGAACTTTTCAGAATTATCATACATATCCTGATGATTCTACAGTTCCAAACCACCTTACATCAAAAGCATCAAAGACACAAAACAACAATTAGCCTATCTATTTCCTGAGCTGAGATATTAGCAGGATTGAAATGACCATCATGGTCATCATGTGGCAGGTGGTTTACACTCCTTCAGAGCATCATCAGCAGTATGCAGGATGTAGCACAGCGGTCAGAAGGAGGATGTCAGCGTTGCAGTCGACAGATATCTCTCTGGACTAGTTCTTCACAGGAAAGACAAAAGACAGGGGAAGGTCCACCATCTCTGCTGCCCGCTGCATCTGTTTATGATGGGTACAGGAAATCTCACACAACAATCCACAAGGAAAGTAAACAAGTGTAGCCTATTTGTAATTAAACCCTTTGCATGTTCAACAAACTTGAATCCTATTCTATTTAATTACCTTTTTTGATTGAAGTTCTGTTGTCACTCATGGAGTAACATCCACAACACAAGGCAATCCCTTGAGGTAAACCTCTGTCTGAATACCTTCTCTAGCAGGGTGTGGCTGGTGTAGATGTTTCTTAAATCCTTATTGATGGCAATGCACACTTGATCCACATGGGTCAGTAGAACCACCTGGGGAATGTTGTCTGGAGGGGTAACAAGGAGTGAAGGGAGGAGGAGGTAAGCGCAGTGCACAATGTTGTACGAGTTTGCATATCTGAGCTACAGAAAAAAAGCAATACAAATCCTTGTGGGGAAAAAGATCACCAAGGTCTGGAATCTCATCTTGAAGTTTCCGTAACGTATTTTGTTCATAATCACTGTCGGTTGATCACAGTCATGTTTCTTAACTTTGTATTGTATGACATTTCAGATGTATATATTATAATTTTTCATAATGTAGTTTGGATGTGGTAACATTAGGTGAACAAACTATATTTCTCTCATGGGTAGATTTACTGTAGCCCCACTTCTTCCAGTGTGAAGTAATAGGTAGCTTGGCAAACTATATTTTCAGAGTGGCTTCCCCAACATTGATTATAGGTTAAGATATGGGTGTGGGCCTGAGAATATTTTCTTTCAATTTATTAAGTTGCTGTCTCCGTTATTAATTAAATCTGTTGGTTCTCACTGATCAAATAATGATCTACATTGGAGAAAACTGGTGGTAAATGTACCACATATGCAAAGTTTTCTCTTGGATGTCTGCTACATCAAAGAGTGCATTCTCTGGATGTTTGCTCCAACAAAAAGAGAAAAAATGACAAGACAGAAACAGCAGGCGTTAACTGTTTCTATATGTTCTCATAGGGCCAACTAGGGCCATCTACTGGTGATTATGAAGAATGCACTGAAGTAAAACCACAGCATTATTTCAGCAGAGCAACAGCCACAGAGATACTACTGAATTCTATATGTAATTATATGGCAACAGCTCTGTGGATAGCTTGGTTCACAACAATTAGCGGTGATGATGTTGCCCTATTTGTGTGACCTCTTGACCTTGAGAGAGAGAGTGAGTTAGAGCTTCTCTTTCCTTACCCACATATCCTCCTCTTCTTGTCAATTAGACTGGATTAACATAACCCCTCTGACATCATTTATGATAAACTCACTGCCCTCTTGTGGTTGTTCATTGTAGGTGATAACCGGGTGGACAGACACCTCATCACTGACTGTCTCTACTATGTCATAAGAAGAAGTTGACTCCATGCCTCAATCATTTGTTGTTGCTTACAGCTTACATTTGCCACAGAATATAGTCAGCTATATGACATGACACAATATAGAATGATAGTCTTACTTGTCCCCAAGGTGAAAGTTGTCTTGGACACACAATATTATTTTGCGTTATAACGATTGTCATAAACATCACAGTTGCATAATGCATCATGACAGCGCTATATAATCAGGTGTATCATCAGTTGCTATGACTACTATAAATGGTGTCTGTTATTATCTCACAACGAACCAAATTTAAGCAGTTGTCTGCTGATTATTTTGCCACAGGAGTCAGAGGAATTTGAGATTATGCATAGAGTCTTTGCACTGAGATTGGGAAAAAATAATGGTTTCTGCACAGCACTTGCGCTGTAGACAATATGATATTTCATTATTTGTACGTGTGCAAACACGCACGCACACGCACACACAAACACACACACACATACATACACACTACATTAAAGTGAAGATTTGTCTCACATCTGTATCAGAGGGCTTTAGCCAACCTTGCCCCAGTTTTTCCCTGATTTACTGTAATTCCATTTTTTCAATCTTTCAATCTAAAGACTTGTTTCTCCCCATTTTTAATAATATCTAGGCAAGGCAGGCATGTCCCTTAGTGATTATGTTGTGGTCTCTGCCATCTCGTCTTGATTATATCAGAGGAATCTGATTTGTTTCAGAAGAAAAACATTGTATCTCTTTAGACCTCTCTCCAACAGTGATTTCTTGATCTGTCAGTGAGGATGCTCTTGATGAATATGATTTGAAAAAGAGGGAGGGAGAGATGGATTAGATGAACCGGATTATAATTTGGAATGAAGGGAAATGATAAGGAACGATAAATCGTAAGTAGATTTAGTTCTCAAGGAAACCCTGTTAGGATGAATTGAAAGAATGCAAAAAAGAAACATTTTAAATACACCCGCACGCAGGCATGCATGTGTGTGCGACTGTCTGTCCACAAATGCATACAAGACTGTGTGAGCATGTCTACATGACCTGTGTGTGCATTTGCACTTGACCATTTGTCTATGTGAAGACGTATGTATGCGTGCATGTCAAGAATCAACAACAGAAGATTGGCCTATTCCCACAGGCCCAGCCCAAGTATGTACTGTGATGAACCCAGTGACTTCACTGAGACAATGTCTACAATCCACCACCATTCAGCCATCCCCGTCAGGGAGCCATGCCTTAAGCCTAGCCCCCCTGTCTCCCCTGGTCTTAGCCCAGCCGGCTTTACAGGCGTGGAGTGTCATCTGGGCCTGTTTATCTATGTGTCTTTGCTTTGGCCTGGGCTCTGTGCTGGGGACCATGTGGGCCGGAGAGGGACCACTGCCCTGTGTCACTCCCGTAAGCTCTGCTTTCACTGTGAGGCTTAACGCCTCAGACCTCAGCCTCTTTATCAGCCGACAGCTGGAGCCCTCGGTAACCCACCACCCTACCGCCGTCGCCGACTCCCGTCTCGCCTCTATCTCCTGTCTTCCATCCACTACCCCTCCATTCCCAGCCAGGTCACCCGAGGTACGAGTCAGTATTTGACATCCATCCATGTGTGAGGACATCGGGAGAAGACATGGAAACTGGCCACTAGGGGCAACAGTGAGCACTGTTACTTTGAAGTAGGTTTCGTTTTTTTGCTAGGGTGTTGTGGATGGAGATGGCGAATGGGCGTAATCATCTGGTGCCAAAGGTTGCATGTTCCAATTCAGCGATAGAAAGTTGTTTTTGAGATAAAACATTTAGAGTGAATTCCTAAACTTAACTTTAAACACTTTGAAATTTGACGTTTGGAACAACTTTGAAATTTGACTTTTGAGAAACATGGATGAACGTCTAATTCTGACGTGAGACTGTGAGAGCATGTTGCCATTCCCTCCTGTCTTCCTGTCTCCCTTCATCTTCTCCTTCCTCCCCTTGACACACTCTGTCTTCCCCTTTCCCCCTTGCCTCCCTGTCTCCATCTGTCTCTCTCTGTCTCCCCCTTTCTCCCCTCCTGCCTACTCGTCTCCCCTTTGTTTACCCTGTCTTCTACTGTCTTTCCCTGTCTGCCCACACCTCAGTCCCTCCTCCCTCTCTTTCCTTCCTCCAGTCGAGCCGTCCAGCTAAACTTAGAAGTGACAACAGTTGCAGGGTGACACCAGGGCTAAATCAGAGGAGAACAATAGCCTCCATCTCCCCCCTCTCCCCCACTCCCCCCTTTAATAGACTGATATTGTTCTCTCCCGCTGTTACTCTTTCTGGGTTTGTTAGCTATGCTAATGACCGCTGGCCAGTGTGGATTTAGCACACAGGATTTGATGCTCTTTAACTGGGCACTTTTAGAAAGGAGAAGAGTGTGTCAGGGAAAGTCAAAATGTCAGAGTTTGTAAATTGTATGATGACAATCGTTACATTACAGCGTTGTTATTCGGCCTGTTATTACTGTGGAGGTTAGGTTTAAGGCTAGGGTAAGGGTTACTGCTTTTACTGTGGTTACCGCAGTGTAATCTACCATCTCTTACAGTCTCACGTCAAAATTAGACGTTCATCCATGTTTCTCAAATGTCAAATTTCGATGTTGTTCCAAACGTCAAATTTCAAAGTGTTTAAGGTTAAGTTTAGGTATTAAATCCAAATTCTTGATGAATATGATTTGAGGTAAGGGTTAAGGTTTGGGATAGGCTTAAAACAAAAATATAAAAAACAACTTTCTAAGGCTGGTTTCAAACGTGCAACCTGTGGAGTAAGCGGCAGGTGCTTGCACCCATTCGCCATCCCTGCCCACAACATCCTAACAAACCCAAACTTACTTGAAGGTAACAGTGCTCACTGTTGCCCCTAGTGGCCGGTTTCCACATAATCTCCCGATGTCCTCAGACATGGATGGACGTCGAATACTGACTTGTATCATGGGTGACCTTGCTGGTGTAATACCAACAGTGTAATACCAATTCTTGTTAGAATGTACTTAAATAAATAACTACATAGTAATAAGAACACTGTAATGTGTTACTACTAGTCCAAGACAGCAGAAGCAGGGTCAATAATAAATACGAGCTATGTAGATCTTAAAGACTAAAATATATATTACTACCAGGAGGTATACAGTAGTGTTAACATACATACAGTGAATCTGTAAATAGAGTGGCCACTAGCTACCTCCTCTGAGCCCTCCTCTCCTCTCCTCTCCTCTCCTCTCCTCCTCTCCTCTCCTCTCCTCTCCTCTCCTCTCCTCTCCTCTCCTCTCCTCTCCTCTCCTCTCCTCTCCTCTCCTCTCCTCTCATCTCCTTTCTTCTCCTCTCATCTTAGAGGAATTTTCTTTCTCCATGACTTATTAATAGCTCCTGTGCATTGTTTCCTACCCTAACATTGTTTCCTACCCTAACACTGCAGCAATCAAAGGAAGTTGGCCTGCCAAGTATACACAAATACTTTCCTTTGTCCCTATGTTTAGCTGGCATGTGAAAGCGAGGTGTGTGTGTGGTGTGTGTGTGTGCGTGCACGTGCGTGATTGTGTTTTATGAGCCAGTGAGTGAACTTAACCTCCAAATGACCTACCTCGTTATCACGTCCTGAGAGATGAAAGGTCATGGACCGGGGTCATTGCCCTCAGTGCTGTAGTATGATCAGCCCTGATATGATCAGTCCATCCTATCATCTCTTCCCTCTGCTAAATCCTTCTCCCTCCGATCTCCTGATTCTGCCTCCTCAACCCTCCTCTCCTCCCTTTCTGCATCTTTTGACTCTCTATGTCCCTTATCCTCCCGGCCGGCTCGGTCGTCCCCTCCTGCTCTGTGGCTTGACGACTCATTGCGAGCTCACAGAAGAGGGCTCCGGGCAGGCGAGCGGAAATGGAGGAAAACTAGACTCCCTGCGGACCTGTCATCTTTTCACTCCCTCCTCTCTACATTCTCTTCCTCTGTTTCCGCTGCTAAAGCCACTTTCTACCACTCTAAATTTCAAGCCTCTGCCTCTAACCCTAGGAAGCTCTTTGCCACCTTCTCCTCCCTGCTGAATCCTCCTCCTCCTCCCCCTCCCTCCTCCCTCTCTGTGGATGACTTCGTCAACCATTTTGAAAAGAAGGTTGACGACATCCGATCCTCATTTATTAAGTCAAATGACACCGCTGGTTCTGCTCACACTGCCCTACCCTATGCTTTGACTTCTTTCTCCCCTCTCTCTCCAGATGAAATCTTGCGACTTGTGACGGCCGGCCGCCCAACAACCTGCCCGCTTGACCCTATTCCCTCCTCTCTTCTCCAGACCATTTCCAGAGACCTTCTCCCTTACCTCACCTTGCTCATCAACTCATCCTTGACCGCTGTCCATGTCCCTTCCGTCTTCAAGAGAGCGAGAATTGCACCCCTCCTCAAAAAACCTACACTCGATCCCTCCAATGTCAACAACTACAGACCAGTATCCCTTCTTTCTTTTCTCTCCAAAACTCTTGAGCGTGCCGTCTCTAGCCAACTCTCCTGCTATCTCTCTCAGAATGACCTTCTTGATCCAAACCAGTCAGGTTTCAAGACTGGTCATTCAACTGAGACTGCTCTTCTCTGTGTCACAGAGGCTATCCGCACTGCTAAAGCTAACTCTCTCTCCTCTGCTCTTATCCTTCTAGACCTATCCGCTGCTTTTGATACTGTGAACCATCAGATCCTCCTCTCCACCCTCTCCGAGTTGGGCATCTCCGGCGCTGCTCACTCTTGGATTGCGTCCTACCTGACAGGTCGCTCCTACCAGGTGGCGTGGCGAGAATCTGTCTCCACACCACGTGCTCTCACCACTGGTGTCCCCCAGGGCTCAGTTCTAGGCCCTCTCCTATTCTCTCTATACACCAAGTCACTTGGCTCTGTCATATCCTCACATGGTCTCTCCTATCATTGCTACGCAGACGACACACAATTCATTTTCTCCTTTCCCCCATTGCTACGCAGACGACACACAATTCATTTTCTCCTTTCCCCCTTCTGATAACCAGGTGGCGAATCGCATCTCTGCATGTCTGGCAGACATATCAGTGTGGATGTCGGATCACCACCTCAAGCTGAACCTCGGCAAGACGGAGCTGCTCTTCCTCCCTGGGAAGGACTGCCCGCTCCATGATCTTGCCATCACGGTTGACAACTCCATTGTGTCCTCCTCCCAGAGTGCAAAGAGCCTTGGCATGACCCTGGACAACACCCTGTCGTTCTCTGCTAACATCAAAGCGGTGACCCGATCCTGCAGGTTCATACTCTACAACATTCGCAGAGTACGACCCTACCTTACACAGAAAGCGGCACAGGTCCTAATCCAGGCACTTGTCATCTCCCGTCTGGATTACTGCAACTCGCTGTTGGCTGGGCTCCCTGTCTGTGCCATTAAACCCCTACAACTTATCCAGAACGCCGCAGCCCGTCTGGTGTTCGACCTTCCCAAGTTCTCTCATGTCACCCCGCTCCTCCGCACACTCCACTGACTTCCAGTTGAGGCTCGCATCTACTACAAGACCATGGTGCTTGCCTACGGAGCTGTGAGGGGAACGGCACCTCCTTACCTTCAGGCTCTGATCAGACCCTACACCCAAACAAGGGCACTACGTTCATCCACCTCTGGCCTGCTAGCTCCCCTACCTCTACAGAAGCACAGTTCCCGCTCAGCCCAGTCAAAGCTATTTGCTGTTCTGGCTCCCCAATGGTGGAACAAGCTCCCCCACGACGCCAGGACAGCGGAGTCACTGACCACCTTCCGGAGACACTTGAAACCCTACCTCTTTAAGGAATACCTGGAATAGTATAAAGCAATCCTTCTACACCCCCCCCCCCCCCTCCCCCACCCCCCCATAAAAAATAAAAATAAATAAAAGAAAAAAAGTGGTTGTCCCACTTGCTATCATAAGTTGAATGCACCAATTTGTAAGTCGCTCTGGATAAGAGCGTCTGCTAAATGATGTAAATGTAAATGTAATGAGGACCAGTCCCTGCCTTTAGACTGCTTTCATAGTCATGTCAGGGGAGAGACACCATGGTTGCCTTTTTATTGTTATCTCTGTAACAGCTGCATGCCATTGTCTTGCAGTACATGTATTGTAATGTTTGATTGCATTGCTTCAGTAATACTTGAATGGATCTATATTTTGGATAATTTCATACTGTCACCCTTTGAATGAATGTTCAAGTAGAGATATCAGCCATGTTGTACTATTTTATACTGATGAATATAGGCATTATGATTAGATTTGTCTGATTGCTTTATAAATGCTGTTGATGTATGTGATATGTGAGAAGTAACCTTTTGATAGTGCAGTGACTTTCTCCTTTATTATGAAAATACTGCCCTCTGACACCCTCCATGGTCCAATTTCTTTATCCCAATCATCAGCCAAAGCATGATTTGTCCAGTATGCAGAAATTATCAGACCAAAGTCACAGGTACAACAACACCTTATTTAAACAGCACAAGGTTTGACATGTAGTCTTTCCTAGTCTTTCCATTGACAATACTCAATCCCTAATAACCCAAGCCTTAACCTTACCTATTATGAGGCAAACATCCAAACTGTGAATGATTAAGAGCACCAGCCGTGACACACACACAAACGCACGCTCACACACAAACGCACTCACACATGCACACACAGAGTAAAGAGCAGGCTGGTCGTCTGGTGGCCAAGTGGTGGCGTCGAGGCATCATCGGTCACTCGGAGCCCATCAGTGACACACCAAGGGCACGGTGGAATTAGTGGGATTCTCTGCTATGTGACAGCTTGCTCTGGCTAAATGGTATAATAATCTACACCCCCCCCCTCCCCCCCTCCAAATTCAACCCCCGCCTCCGCACACACACACACACAAACAAACACACACATACACACATATTCACACATATATATACACACACACACACCCCTCCCATCACCAACTGGCACAGATAACATTGTCTTAAGCTATAAAAAATATTTCCCCCCATTGCATTGCAGTAATTATGGAATTAATGCAGATGAAGGGAGACATCTGCATGTTAAAGTGTTGGCCCCTCTCTTATGCATAGCAGATGTTCTCCTGTCATTTACTCCAATTACACTGCTGAGATACACGGCCACGGAGAGAGAGCGAGAGAGAGAGAGAGAGAGCGAGAGAGAGAGAGAGAGAGAGAGAGAGAGAGAGAGAGAGAGAGAGAGAGAGAGAGAGAGAGAGAGAGAGAGAGAGAGAGAGAGAGAGAGAGAGAGAGAAAAGCGACATTATCTTACTTAGACAGCACGCCATCACAAAATCATTTTTTTCCTTTTTTAGCTTTATTTTACAGTCCTGGTATTTTACCTTGTAATTACATTATAATTACTGATGATTATCTTTTGGTGTCTTTCAGATCCGTTGCCTCAAGCATCACTACCAGATAGACACCAATTGATTTTTTTTTATTCTTTGAGTCTTTGAATGAATCAATGAAGGTGAATAGCAGCTGAAACTGGACTGTAAAGTAAAGTATTACCAACTTATTGACAATGCTGTAATGTTTGACTGGGTTGATTCATCCTAACTCCTGAATAACTGGATCTTACAGTGCATCATGCCAAAGTTCAAGCAGAGCTACCAGCAACCATACTGTATATTTATAGCTATACCAGCAACCGTACTGTATATTTATAGATATACCAGCAACCATACTGTATATTTATAGCTATACCAGCAACCATACTGTATATTTATAGCTATACCAGCAACCGTACTGTATATTTATAGATATACCAGCAACCATACTGTATATTTATAGCTATACCAGCAACCATACTGTATATTTATAGATATACCAGCAACCATACTGTATATTTATAGATATACCAGCAACCATACTGTATATTTATAGATATACCAGCAACCATACTGTATATTTATAGATATACCAGCAACCGTACTGTATATTTATAGCTATACCAGCAACCATACTGTATATTTATAGATATACCAGCAACCATACTGTATATTTATAGATATACCAGCAACCATACTGAATATTTATAGCTATACCAGTCTTCAGGGGTGGACTGGCCATCTGGCATTTTTGCCCATATAAATGGGCTGATCCATTTATATCCTACCGGGCCTGTCTGACTTGGGTTATTTGCGCAAAATGATCATTATCTGGCTAATAATGGGGGCCTCAATGAATAAAATGGTCTGGTGTGGGGGCCTCAGCGAAAAATCTGGGCTGTTGTAGGGGCCTCAAGGAAATAAATTGACCTGTGAATTAGAAATGCTGGAGCTGATTTCGGGTCCCGGTCCACCACGGCCAGTCTTGTTAGAGTAAAGCTATGGCCCAGTTGGCCTTTGAACCTCTAAAGCAGGGATCATCAACTGAATTTAGCCGCGGCCCGATTTGTTCTTGAGCGGATGGTCAGGGGGCCAGAACTTAAATACAAATAATTTGTAGACTGCAAATTGACAGCAAGAAGCCCAAACAGATATCATATTTGACTAAAACATAATCATTTCAAACCTTGCTTTCATTTGTATACGATCACATATACAGTACATGACCAAAAATATGTGGAGACCTGCTCATCGGACATCTCATTCCAAAATCATGGGCATTAACATGGAGTTGGTCCCCTCTTTGCTGCTATAATAGCCTCCACTCTTCTGGGTAGGCTTTCCATTAGATGTTGGAACATTGCTGCGGGGACTTGCTTCCATTCAGCCACAAGAGCATTAGTGAGGTCGGGCACTGATGTTGGGCGAATAGGCCTGGCTCGCAGTCGGAGGTCCAATTCATCCCAAAGGTGTTCGATGGGGTTTAGGTCAGGGCTCTGTGCAGGCCAGTCAAGTTCTTCCACACCGATCTAGACAAACCATTTCTGTATGGATCTTGCTTTGTGCATGGGGGCATTGTCATGCTGAAACAGGAAAGGGCCTTCCCCAAACTGTTGCCACAAAGTTGGAAGCACAAAATCGTTTAGAATGTCATTCTATCCTGTAGCGTTAAGATTTCCCTTCACTGGAACTAAGGGGCCTAGCCCGAACCATGAAAAACAGCCCCAGACCATTATTCCTCCTCCACCAAACTTTACATTTGGCAGTATGCATTGAGGCAGGTAGCGTTGAGATTCGTCCGTCGGACTGCCAGATGGTGAAGCGTGATTCATCACTCCAGAGAACACATTTCCACTGCTCCAGAGCCCAATGGCGGCAAGCTTTACACCACTCCAGCCGACGCTTGGCTTTGCGCATGGTGATCTTAGACTTGTGTGCGGCTGCTCGGCCATGGAAACCCATTTCATGAAGCTCCTGATGAACAGTTCTTGTGTTGAAGTTGCTTCCAGAGGCAGTTTGGTCCCATCCTGTGAGCTTGTGTGGCCTACAACTTGGAGGCTGAGCCATTGTTGCTCCTAGACTTTTCCACTTCACAATAACTGTTGACTGGGGCAGCTCTGGCAGGGCAGAAATTTGAGGAACTGACTTGTTGGAAAGGTGGCATCCTATGACGGTGCCGTTGAAAGTCACTGAGCTCTTCAGTAAGGCCATTCTATTGCCAATGTTTGTCTATGGAGATTGCATGGCTGTGTGCTCGATTTTATACACCTGACAGCAATGGGCAAGAGCGTCTGCTAAATGACTAAAATGTAAATGTAGTCACCTGGAATGCATTTCAATTAACAGGTGTGCCTTGTTAAAAGTTAATTTGTGGAATTTCTTAATGCGCTTGAGCCAATCAGTTGTGTTGTGACAAGATAGGGGTGGTATACAGAAGATAGCCCTATTTGGTAAAAGACCAATTCCATATTATGGCAAGAACAGCTCAAATAAGCAAAGAGAAACAACAGTCCATTATTACTTTAAGACATGAAGGTCAGTCAATTTGGAAAATTTCAAGAACTTTGAAAGTTTCTTCAAGTTCAGTCAGAAGAACTATCAAGCGCTATGATGAAACTGGCTCTCATGAGGACCGCCACAGGAAAGGAAGACACAGAGTTACCTCTGCTGCATAGGAGAAGTTCATTAGAGTTAACTACACCTCAGATTGCAGCCCAAATAGAGTTCAAGTAACCGACACATCTCAACATCAACTGTTCAGAGGAGAATGCGTGAATCAGGCCTTCATGGTCATATTGTAGCAAAGAAACCGCTACTAAAGGACACCAATAATAAGAAGAGACTTGCTTGGGCCAAGAAACACGAGCAATGGACATTAGACCGGTGGAAATCTGTCCTTTGATCTGATGAGTGCAAATGTGAGATTTGATGATCTCTGCATGTGTGGTTCCCACCGTGAAGCATGGAGGAGGAGGTGTGATGGTGTGGGGGTGCTTTGCTGGTGACACTGTCAGTGATTTATTTAGAATTCAAGGCACACTTAACCAGCATGGCTACCACAGCATTCTGCAGCGATACGCCATCCCATCTGGTTTGCGCTTAGTGGGACTATCATTTGTTTTTCAACAGGACAATGACCCAAAACACACCTCCAGGCTGTGTAAGGGCGATTTGACCAAGGAGAGTGATGGAGTGCTGCATCAGATGACCTGGCCTCCACAATCACCCGACCTCAACTCAATTGAGATGGTTTGGGATGAGTTGGACCGCAGAGTGAAGGAAAAGCAGCCAACAAGTGCTCAGTATATGTGGGAACTCCTTCAAGACAGTTGGAAAAGCATTCCTCATCAAGCTGGTTGAGAGAATGCCAAGAGTGTGCAAAGCTGCCATCAAGGCAAAGGGGGGCTACTTTGAAGAATCTAAAATCGAAAATATACTTTTTTGGTTATTACATGATTCTGTATGTGTTATTTTATAGTTTTGATGTCTTCACTATTATTCTACAATGTAGAAAATAGTAAAAATAAAGAAAACCTCTTGAATGAGTAGGTGTGTCCAAACTTTTGACTGGTACTGTATATATATTTTTTCTTAGTTTTTTTGCTGAGAAAACTTGGGAAGCCAAATAAAATCACCCACGGGCCAAATTTGGCCCAAAGGCTGCCAGTTGGGGAACTCTGTCCTAATGCTGTCTGTTGTGGAACACTTCAATAAAATGGACCTGTTGTTTGCTTATTTATTTATCTTTGTGGTGAGTGCAAGTCTCTGCTTCATGGTGTATAGGTCAAAGGTCATAGTGCAGATTTGAATGAAGTGACATGCTCTTAAAGATTATCTGTTGATTTAATAAGTGGGGATGAGATTGTAAGAGAGTATGTGTGTGTGTGTGTGTGTGTGTGTGTGTGTGTGTGTGTGTGTGTGTGTGTGTGTGTGTGTGTGTGTGTGTGTGTGTGTGTGTGTCCACCAGGGCCTATGAAAGATAACCAGGAGAGCTCCTTGGGATTATATTCCCAGGTTGGATCGGCCTCATCTCTCCGGATTATGTTCATAAAAACATCCTTGTATTATATTTTGCGTGCTTATTGTATTAATGCTCTGAGCTAGTTCCCGGAAAAACCTCCGTCCCACGCCTGCTTTAAGGTAATCTTCTTCCACTTGAGCTTTTAAAATGTATGGGTTCTCTGTCTTCCTAAAACCTTTTTTCCAAAAGATATGCTACAATTATACTGATATTGGGAAAATAAGTATTTTTACATTCACCTGTTTACACTGTAACACTGTACTCCGACAATACACACACAATGCTGCATATAATAGTCATCATATATAGCTTCCAGTGATTTTGTACCTCACTTTCATGTATGTCTTCATCTGGTTTTACTGTGTTCCCCTCCAATTTGACCCCTTGTGTTGGCTACCTACCAAGGCATAGGAATCCAACATGTTTACCTATCAAGGCATCCTCCATTTTCTTAAGCCTCAACATGGACATAATTTGTCCTTAGTCTACTGTGAAGCTGATCTCTCATATGTACTAATGTATAATGTAACTTTTTATTCAATTTCCTTAGAAGCCTTCTGTGACATCTGACAGACCAACGTGATTCAGAGTGAGGTCCATACCAACCCCACCCCACCCCATCCATCCATACGGACTCCTTCTGTTCAGCCCTCAAATCACAACCTTTATAACAACAGATGCTTCCAAACTCATTATCTATCTGAGTGGCTATCGAGACTTGACGTTCTGACCCACATGCTAAGGAGTTCAATTTATTAGATGTAATGGACAGGAGGGAGCATCCAGAATGCCGTTGCCTGATAGAAATAATATTTCATTTTTTCCCTTGTTGTTCTGAAATCCTGTCGGCAGTGCAGTAAGGAGCTCAGCATCTAAAGAGGCTTTGGTGCATTCAGGGGAAAGATGGGCCATATTACAGAGGAACAGAAGCCTGCTTGATTAATGGGCAGGATAATCACCTCATCAAATCACTCTCACTTATTAAATCTTGTTTAATATCGTAATGAGGGCCTCCTGAGCTGCTTTGGTAAATTCCCACTCTCTCTCTCTCTCTCTCTCTCTCTCTCTCTCTCTCTCTCTCTCTCTCTCTCTCTCTCTCTCTCTCTCTCTCTCTCTCTCTCTCTCTCTCTCTCTCTCTCTCTCTCTCTCTCTCTCACCCCTCCTCCTTTCGCTCCGAGTGTTTGCAAAGCCAAACCGTTAGGCTTGAAGGAAGCTATTCACTCTAATTCTCACGGTCCCTCTATCTCTCTCTGTAATTCTGTAATTCCTGTTTCCGGCACTCTCAATTGTGCCCTCTCTTGCCGTTTTGTCTGTTCCAAGCTCTTTCGCTCTTGTTTCTTTCTCTCGCCTTCTCCATGACTTTGTCCATAGAACATGAGCGATTGGAAAAGAGGAAGAAAAGAGAGTGCCTCCTGTTCCATCAATATGTTTGTCTCTGCTTCTCTCTCCCAATCATTTTGAACACCCTGAGTTAGGATATTATATGGACTGCTCTGTAGTCTAGGGGTTAGGGACATGGACTGCTCTGTAGTGTAGGGGTTAGGGACATGGACTGCTCTGTAGTGTAGGGGTTAGGGACATGGACTGTTCTGTAGTCTAGGGGTTAGGGACATGGACTGCTCTGTAGTGTAGGGGTTAGGGACATGGACTGTTCTGTAGTGTAGGGGTTAGGGACATGGACTGTTCTGTAGTCTAGGGGTTAGGGACATGGACTGCTCTGTAGTGTAGGGGTTAGGGACATGGACTGTTCTGTAGTCTAGGGGTTAGGGACATGGACTGTTCTGTAGTGTAGGGGTTAGGGACATGGACTGTTCTGTAGTGTAGGGGTTAGGGACATGGACTGCTCTGTAGTGTAGGGGTTAGGGACATGGACTGTTCTGTAGTGTAGGGGTTAGGGACATGGACTGCTCTGTAGTGTAGGGGTTAGGGACATGGACTGTTCTGTAGTGTAGGGGTTAGGGACATGGACTGTTCTGTAGTGTAGGGGTTAGGGACATGGACTGTTCTGTAGTCTAGGGGTTAGGGACATGGACTGTTCTGTAGTGTAGGGGTTAGGGACATGGACTGTTCTGTAGTGTAGGGGTTAGGGACATGGACTGTTCTGTAGTGTAGGGGTTAGGGACATGGACTGTTCTGTAGTCTAGGGGTTAGGGACATGGACTGTTCTGTAGTCTAGGGGTTAGGGACATGGACTGCTCTGTAGTGTAGGGGTTAGGGACATGGACTGCTCTGTAGTGTAGGGGTTAGGGACATGGACTGCTCTGTAGTGTAGGGGTTAGGGACATGGACCTTTCTGTAGTGTAGGGGTTAGGGACATGGACTGCTCTGTAGTGTAGGGGTTAGGGACATGGACTGTTCTGTAGTGTAGGGGTTAGGGACATGGACTGTTCTGTAGTGTAGGGGTTAGGGACATGGACTGTTCTGTAGTGTAGGGGTTAGGGACATGGACTGTTCTGTAGTGTAGGGGTTAGGGACATGGACTGTTCTGTAGTGTAGGGGTTAGGGACATGGACTGTTCTGTAGTGTAGGGGTTAGGGACATGGACTGTTCTGTAGTCTAGGGGTTAGGGACATGGACCTTTCTGTAGTGTAGGGGTTAGGGACATGGACTGCTCTGTAGTGTAGGGGTTAGGGACATGGACTGTTCTGTAGTCTAGGGGTTAGGGACATGGACTGCTCTGTAGTGTAGGGGTTAGGGACATGGACTGTTCTGTAGTGTAGGGGTTAGGGACATGGACTGCTCTGTAGTGTAGGGGTTAGGGACATGGACTGCTCTGTAGTGTAGGGGTTAGGGACATGGACTGTTCTGTAGTGTAGGGGTTAGGGACCTGGACTGCTCTGTAGTGTAGGGGTTAGGGACATGGACTGTTCTGTAGTGTAGGGGTTAGGGACATGGACTGCTCTGTAGTGTAGGGGTTAGGGACATGGACTGCTCTGTAGTGTAGGGGTTAGGGACATGGACTGCTCTGTAGTGTAGGGGTTAGGGACATGGACTGTTCTGTAGTGTAGGGTAGGGACATGGACTGTTCTGTAGTGTAGGGGTTAGGGACATGGACTGTTCTGTAGTGAAGGGGTTAGGGACATGGACTGTTCTGTAGTGTAGGGTTAGGGACATGGACTGTTCTGTAGTAGGGTTGGGTACTGTAGGGGTTAGGGACATGGACCTTTCTGTAGTGTAGGGGTTAGGACATGGACTGCTCTGTAGTGTAGGGGTTAGGGACATGGACTGTTCTGTAGTCTAGGGGTTAGGGACATGGACCTTTCTGTAGTGTAGGGGTTAGGGACATGGACCTTTCTGTAGTGTAGGGGTTAGGGACATGGACTGTTCTGTAGTCTAGGGGTTAGGGACATGGACTGCTCTGTAGTGGTAGGGGTTAGGGACATGGACTGCTCTGTAGTGTAGGGGTTAGGGACATGACTGCTCTGTAGTGTAGTTTTTTTCTTCTGTGCATCCAGATGCTTTATTCATCAATCATCTCAATTTATAGATGGATGACAAACAACAACTTTATGAATCAATTCAGAAACCAGTCTGATCCAGTTTGAGTAGTGATATAAGTTGACTAGGGTTTAGCTTGCCAGGGTTAATATAAGCACTTCAAACTGTGAGGTAATATTTCTCTGTCTCCTTACGGGTGATTGTATCTCCAGTATCACAATGTTCCCTATCTAACTCTGATCCTCCTCCACGGTGTGTGTCTCTCTCAGTGGGTGTGTGTGTGTGTGTGTGTGTGTGTGTATGTGTATGCATGCGTGGGTGTCCGTCAGGGCGCTGGATGGGGCCGACATCCCCTTCACACAACCTCCAGAGAGGCTTCCAGACGATCTCCTCGAAAAAGAACAACATGCCATTGTCTTATTTACGTCCGTCCATGTGTCACAGCGCCATCTTGGTGGCACAAACCACACCACGCGCTTCTCCAAAGGAAGGAAGGGAAAATATTTCCCACTCTTCCCTCCACCCATCTTCCCTTCCTCCTCTCTCTCTCTCCCTCTTCACATTGTGAATTATAGGTGTCCCTCTATAGCCATCCCCCGAGTTTGGTTCCAACTGCCACTGCCGCGGGCAACAACTGGCCCAAGGTGACCAGTCAGGGACAGGGAGGGAAGTTAGGAAGCATCTTCTCCGAGTGCCTCCCATTTTTCTGCCTTTATTGTTGGGAGAGCTGTTGCGTACCTGGCCCCCAGATGCAGCGTGTATGCCGGCTATCTTGGCAGCCAGCCTCCCTAGGCTTTAGATACCAGAGTGAATCAATTCCTTAAAGATGACTCGCCTGTCACATGGGGAGGGAGTCGAGGCTTAGGGGCTCTGGCGCTGGAATGCTCTTTGATGGAGGGAGGGAGAGGGGGAAAAAGGAGTGCGGATCCCATTGTTGTGCCAAGAGTGCCCTTGCTGGGGAGGAGGGCATTGTTTTGTTGAGATGGCTTGTTAGGTTGGCTTTTCACGCTGTGTCTGTAGCAGGTCGTTGGTCCTTCATAAACACAAAATCCCCTTAACGAGTAGTGTCTGGTTTGTCAGCTCCATCCTTCTGCTGTTTACTATCTGTTTAGAAGTCACCATTTGCTGTGGAATGTGTGAATGGCTGATCATTCACACCATGTCAGAGTGCAGAGGTCGGCCAATTATTTGACAGCCACACTATCCATAGACTCATTAATCACAGTTAGTGGTCTGGAGTGTCTAAGTGAAGGGAATATTAGTCATTCCTACCTTTCTCACTGTGCTAACCTGTCTAACCTCTCCGCCTAAGGTTCAACCTGAGAGACTGAAGACAGTCGGTCATAAAGGGAAGACACTCACAGACAGACACAAACAGTAACATCTCACTCTTCTCCTCTCTTTCTCTCTCTCTCTTTAGGCCTTTCCATTTATCCCTTACCGCTCCTTCCTTCTCTCTGGAAAACAATACCCTTCAGATCTGGCCTGCTGCTGCTGTACCTTGGGAAATGTGTGGTTATTATTAGTCTAGCCACAGGGGCCTTTGTTAGCGGTTAAGGAGGAGAGGAGGGGGCAGCAGGCTCGTCCTAGTGTCTTTTTTGGAGAGCCCCGTGTCCGTCCGTCCCGTATCCATTTCATGACAAATGAAATTCCTCGGGCCCTGCCAGAAACAATGAGCTGTTTGGCTGCTTGGCCCACCCCGCCTGATCACCGACTGGGTTGTAGGGGAGCTTGCCTTGCCGAGATCGGTTTCCAACTCCTGCAGCTGTCCTGGTTGTCACTCCTTGTCTTAAGACTCTCCCTGAGCTCAGGGCTAGATCCCATGGATCAGAGAGCTAGGGGGTGGTGGGGCTCTGTGGGGCCTGGGGGGGTGGAGGGCCTTGAGAGGTGATTCTCGGTACTCAACAGTGTCTGAAAAATGGCCCCAGACACAAAGGGAGTTGGATGGTGTTAAGACCCCTCGGAACGGAACAGAATGGACCTGGCACCCTGGCATGAGGTCACAGAACCCAGTTTAGATCCCTTTGTCCTGCTCTTTGATTGACAGGAGGAGTTGCTATCAGATACAATCATGATGTGATTTACTGTACACTGCTGCTTGAGACCACTACGCAGAAATACAGTATTTTCCTAGAACTTCAATACAATTTTGAGTACACTTTCCATAGAGAAGACAACAGGCCACGTACTGTAGGCATGCCCATACAGTAGCCTATATTACAATATAATACGTTCATATTCAAAGGGGAATCTGTTCCCCGTTATGCTGTTAACACAGTGTGTATCTGTGTTAGTGAATGTATGAATCTTTGAATCTGTGTTGATAACAGGTGGTAAACTTTAATACGGTGCTAATATTTAATGAATAACCCTCTGTGTGCTGTATCTGTTTTGAAGGAGAACACAAAGACAAATGCATCTCTCCATTTCTCTCTCTCTCTCTCTCTCTTTCCTCTTTCTCGCTCTCTCTCTCTCTTTCTCTCTTTCTCTCTTTCTCTCTTTCTCTCCCTCTCTCTCTCTCTCTCTCTCTCTCTCTCTCTCTCTCTCTCTCTCTCTCTCTCTCTCTCTCTCTCTCTCTCTCTCTCTCGGAGTCTATCGCTTATGTCTCAGAGATTAGCATTTGCTCAAACACCTCCTGTTCATCTAAGTAATTAAAACATTAGAATTACCCAGGATTATAAACTGCTTTAGATTTAATCCAGCTCTCCATGCGTGGCCATGTATCCAAATGGGTCAATAGGAAATATAATAGGACAGTGTGATTTCTGATTCAAGGATCTGGAAGAGGTGAATGATGCCAATAATGGCACCAAAAGACTGGATAGGGGTACGTGCGTTCGTGCGTGTGTGTGTGTGTTTTGGTAGGACAATCCAGCCTTGCCCTGAGTGCCATCTGCCTTGGACTCACTGGAACCAGTTTGAACTGGGAAGGCCAAGACCAGATCAGGGTCTCTCTCTCTCTCTCTCTCTCTCTCTCTCTCTCTCTCTCTCTCTCTCTCGCTCTCGCTCTCGCTCTCGCTCTCGCTCTCGCTCTCGCTCTCTCTTTCCATCTGTCTCTCTCTCTGTAGCTGGCTCCTCTCTCTCTCCTCGTATCTCCCTTGCCCAGAGCCATAGATGACAATACTGATGAGATTATAGAGAAACACTGACAACAAAGAAAATACTATTCAAGGTGTGCTGGGAGGCCCAGGGGCAAACACCTGTTACAGGGTCTATCATGAGACACACATACACACTGCGGTTTCACACCACACACAACGCACACACCCTTCTGACCACACATGTGCTTTGCTGTACAGTAGGAGACTATTTGACTCAGTGTGACCCCAAAACACAGACAGGCATAACTAATAATCCTCCACACATACACACCGACCGCGCGCTCTGCTGTGTGTGACCCCCTTTTCTCATAGTCACTAATACTCCCTCACCCCTCTCACCTCCCCACTCTAAAGGAGCACCATTTGAATGAACAGCTGTCACAGGACACGCACTGTAACAAACACACACACAAGTGTCTCCCCCTCAGTGTGTGTGTGTTTGTGTGCCTGCATACGTGCTGGCATGAGTGTGTTCATGCATACGTGTTTGTGTGTGTGTGTGGTTGACACACTGACAGAACAAGCGAGGGCCCATGCTTTCCAACAACGACTGCTTTGTGATGTAGCTCCACTTGGCGTGTTACAGAGTTCCTTCCCCCCCCCCCCCCCCCCCCCCCCTCTCTCTCTCTCTCACTTACTTTCTCTCTGTGTCTCATTCATCCTGGGTAGCGGCCCATTTTCCTCGTCTGAAGTCTTAATTTGGAGCGCCCGGCAGTGGGTAGGAGAGGAGGAGGAGGGGAGGGGAGGGGAGGGGAGGGGAGGGGAGGGGAGGGGAGGGGAGGAGGGGAGGGGAGGGGAGGAGGAGAGAAGTAAAGCAGAGGCGGCTGCAGACGGATGAGCGGTCCTTTGTTCTGCCGTTCCCAGGCTCCTCTCCTGAGCCTTGGAGGCTCCAGTTGCGTCGGGGGCCGTCCAGAGACAGAACCCCGGCAAGAATCAGAGAGAGGACACAATGATCTGTCCAACTGGAATCTGCCTCCAGAAAACACACACAGAGGAGGGGTGACTGAGGGACAGAAGAGCGAGAGAGAGAAAGAGATTGGGAAAGGTAAAGATGTATAGGAGTGAGGGACATAAAAAACAGTGTGTGACATGAAAATGAGAGGTGAGAGGGAAAGGAGGAGAGTATGTTAAAGAAGGGAATTATGTAAGCATTCGGGAAAGCATTCATTGAAAATGTTACAGTCTACTATTTGGTCCAACCACACACAGACACAGATACACACCACGACTACAACCAGGCGTACTACATGTTGCCAGTCATGATAAAGACCTGGCTCACTGAGTGCACTACACATTCTGACCACTAGATGTCCCTATACCTAATGCCTTCCCTTGATGAGACACTGAGATCTGTCTCTCTGACCATAGACTCGACCCATGGTATGATAATAATGATATGAAAGTACAATGATATGATAATAATACAATCTGAAGACCACTCTAGATTTAAAAGTTAAAATAAATTAAAAACACATGACATTGTGAAGGTATGTTGACATCAAAGTATATCACCAAAGAGACAGATTGCATTCTAGTTGAATGGTAAATGTTATTGCGTGAAGTCTCCTAGGGCTCTATTCAATCTGTATCGCTGAAGCTTTACAGATTGCGCGATAGAAATTGAAAGGTATTTTCC
Organism: Coregonus lavaretus; assembly: GCF_964263955.1. Taxonomy (NCBI): domain Eukaryota; kingdom Metazoa; phylum Chordata; class Actinopteri; order Salmoniformes; family Salmonidae; genus Coregonus; species Coregonus lavaretus. The sequence goes on along the minus strand of NC_140018.1, from coordinate 17,118,047 downwards.
GATTGAGCCGACATAAGCAGCGTTTACCGTGAATGCAGTCTCCGCTAAAGCAGGAACATTGCCTTTAAATTTAAATCACGCTGTAACGCTGAACTTCCACGATATGGATTGAATAGAGCCCTAAGTCAATCTTATTGCATAAACTGTGAACTTGAGTGCACAACAACAAGCTAACCTTGAGGAGGAGGGACGTGGAGGACCTTGGTGGTCATGTCAAAGTTTTGTGTGCAAGAGCAGAGGTAGCTTTCTGTCAACATTGGGAAACATTTGCTGCTTTGAGATAGTGGGCCGTTGATCCAAGGCTGGGAGTAAGGCTGTGAGTAAAGTCCACTTACTCCTCTGCTGGGAAGAGCAGAGATGGGAGCCAATGTCTGAGTGACACAGATACACATAGGCCCCAGAACAAACATGGATACCTGAAGACAATGACCTCTGAACTCACTGTGGGGACATCAAAAACAGGAATCTACTGATGTGACCCAACCAACTTGCTCACCAGGCCAGGGGCAGAGGGAATCTTGATAGTATGTACACACACACACACACACACACACCAAGATCATGACCAGAGTGTGAATCACAGATGTGTGTGTGTGTACGTTCCCGTCTGAGTGTGTGTGAGTCTTCAGATGTAGCGACAGATGGTATTTGATTACAGAGCAGACGGTTCGTGTTGTACAAAGATGCTGTCTCAGCCCTACCTAAGGAGCCGTAGGTTCCGGTTAAGGCTTCCAGAGAGAGAAAGAGAGAGAGAGAGAGAGCGAGAGCGAGAGCGAGAGCGAGACAAGGGGAGAGAGAGAGGGGGGGGAGAAAGAAAGACAATGGAAAGAGGGAGAGAAAAAGAAATAGAGGAAGGTGAGAGAGAGAGAGAGAGAGAGAGAGAGAGAGAGAGAGAGAGAGAGAGAGAGAGGGAGGAGAAAAATAAAGAGTGGATGGAAAGAAGGGAAAGAAAAGTGTATGTTTTAATATACACATGAGAAATTGTGAATACGCAAAGTATCATGTTCATAAGGAACGCGTATGTGTGTGTGTGTATGTGTGTGTGTGTGCATGTCCACAAGATATCAGAAGGCTGTGTTCAATGCTGTAAATCCTGATCTGTGCATTGATTACTGCATTTAGCTTGATGAGGCGACATCTGTAGTCATCTGTGACGCTTGTGGAGGGCAGCAGAGGTCAGAGGGCAAGAGAGAGGCCTCCGCTCAGTTCCCCACCCAATCTTCTGGTTTAATTCTCATTAAAAGCATCATAGAGAACGCACACATACACACGCTAGGTTGGTCATATTTACTGTAAAGATTTGTTTGGTGAGTCAGACATTCTGTAATTGTATTATTTCATTTTTATTTAAATGTTTCATAATTTTGCACAAGCTTGCATATAGACTGCACATACATTCAGTTCATAGAGGATGAAGGCACGAAAGGCAATTCAACTACTGTCTTTGGGGAGGGCCAAAGCAGTAGAGGGGGAAAAGCCTGGAGAGAAAAAATATATATACTAGTATTTTTTTTCTTTAATGTCCTCTACCTCTCCCCAAACAAAAAGTACCTTTTATAACATTTTCCAGTTCAATTTAGCTGCCAAAATCCCCATGAAACAATTTCTGAGAATTGATTGAGTGCTCTTAAGTATCCTTTATAAAATCTTTTTTTTTCTAAGTAGGCCTAATGTTTAATTGGATTGGTTCTACTTCATGATAAAATACAGTACAGCCTTCATTGGTTGAAAAAAAATACAACATTGAATAAATTAGGATAAATTAAACCAATAAATTACATAAAATCTGCAAGACAAATAGACACCAACAACAACAAAAAAAGCTAAAATCAGCCATATTTGAGTTTTATTTTTTCTATAACTTACTAAACTCTGTATGTAACAAATTACACTGTATATATGAGCCATGGCAATTTCAGATGGAATTACTGCACTAGATCTGAATAATAATGTTATACAAAAAGCATAAACAAAACGGTATATACAACATATTGCTAAATAATACAAAGGCAGTATTTATCACTTTAAATTCCACGTCAATGATATTTACAAAAGAAGAGCCCCCAAAAAACTACTAGTGAAACCATTGAGAAACAGACCCCCTTTAAACAGGTCATAAAACAAATGGAAATTTACTTCGCAAACACACACACACACATCGCCCATCCGTTAATGAGAATCATTTACATTTTGGGATGGTACTCTCAGGGGTGGGGGAGAGGCCTCCGTGTTGAGAATTGTGTCACTCACTGGTTCACAGGTTCTCATTCTCACACACAAACACACACACACGCATGCATGCGCACATGCACACGCACACAAAAACACACACATACTCAGTCACAGCAACTGCGCACGGAACCTCAACATTATCTTAGCCCTTTTCCACAAAGATTAAAACTCTTCTTAAATCTGTATACCCCCAGTATTTAGACCAGTTCTATTCTATCCCAAAGACATGATGCAGAATGTTGGGTAACTAACTGCTATACAGTATGTTTACAGTAGTGTTTTCCCCTCCACTCCTACACAAGTAGTCTATGGGGACAGTAAGTTCCAGTTTTCCTCTCACTAAAGTCTCTCTTGGTTCGTAAAGAGGGAGACACCAACGCCCTTGTGTGGGCCAGTCTGGATCCACTGCCAACAGGGAACTATGACATCATAATAAAGGGACGACTACGCCATGATCTGTCAGCAGAAAAGGGATGCTGACTCAGTTTGAAGGGCATCGCCCACAGAGGGGAACATACATTCCCTTTAGGGCATGGCGGGGCATTCTTTGGGGAAGACAGGTTGGAGAGCAGGCAGTGAGAGTCCATGTCATATCTCACTCGCTCTCTCTGTCACTCCATTTCTCATCCCTCACTCGCTCTCTATTAATCATCCCTCTCTCCCTCTCTCCCTCTCTCCCTCTCTCCCTCTCTCCCTCTCTCCCTCTCTCCCTCTCTCCCTCTCTCCCTCTCTCCCTCTCTCCCCTTCCAAGCCATGTTAGACTCGGGAGCGATCGTTCCCTTCTTCAACATGTACAGTTACAGCATCACATTTCATGCCGCCCAAAAATGATTCAAAAACACAAGTCTGTTTTTATCTCCAAAACACACCCAATACAAAATGCAAATAAATCAAATGAAAAGTCTTCACAAAACCCGCAAAAACTACTTCTATTGCTTGTTTTCTACTTTTAAGAGACCAACTAATCGCATTTTTCTGTAACAGATCGAAAAAAGTAAGAAATCACTAAAAATACCCTCAAAACATCATGCTTCATGACACAATTCCTGACAGAGATCCTTCCCAAAAGTTCACTCCTATATTAGCTTTTTTTAAATAAATGTGTATTTTACAATTCAAAAAAATATATAAGAAATTATATTCAGTTCGATGTCAATAGAAACCAAACAAACCAAAAAGAAAAACCCAAACAAAGATCCTTATAATCCAGTTAAATAAGAGTCGTTATTAACCAGCAGTAATCTGTTTAGAAATAAGAGTCAGGAATAATCTGTTCAGCTGCACAATGCACAGGAACTCCTTCTTAGGGTGGGGTTGTAGGGGGGAAGGGAGAGGGGATGGGGGGTGGGGATATTAATCTGTGTATCAGATAAAAGTGTCCTTCCTTTCCTTTGTTTTGAGTTACAGGTTCTTTTAAGCCGTTGGCTGGTGCTTTGAAACACAGACAAACCCATCATCCCCGCTCTCAGGACTTGGATCTTAAGAAGAACAGTGTCTGGGGGTGAACATAATGAAGGGAGTAGCTCTCCGCCTTTCTCTCCTCCTTTTGTCAGGCGCTTTGTGCTGCCTTTACAAGTCAGCAGGTTAACCTACCCCTTTTCATCTTTTGTGACACACCAAACCAAAGCCGACGTGGCTGAGGTCGGGGCGATGACCAGCAAGCACACACACATAGCACACACACACGCACACATACACACACACGCCCACACATACACACACACACACACACGCCCACACATACACGCACACACACACACACACACACGCCCACACATACACACACACACAGTAGCCTACGTGATCTTTCAGTGCTTAGAATGTACTTCAAAGGACAAGTAACTACTATTTGCTATATTCTATTAGTAGCAAATTCAGAGCAGGCAGTTTCAAGCAAAACAAGATAACAGGATTCAACTAGATTAAAAAATTTGATCAAAACAAAACGGAAAATCTTGAACGTCAACGTATTTCACTGGTATGAATCAAGGAATGGTGTTTATATATTAATGTATCAATAACTGAATAAACTGTGCATAGGGACTCTAATGGAATTATACTGTATCATTGCCAGAATCTGGAAGTAGACAATCTATAGAAGCGCCTGTTTGGAATTGAGAGGCTCATGTGGGTTTTGTTCCACGTTTAGGGTCTTTGGGCTCTATTGAATCTGTTTTGCTAAAGCGTTACAGATTGCGAGATAGACATTTTAAGGTAATTTCCTATTGAGCCGATATCTGCAGCGCGGGAACATTGCCTATAAATTTCAATCACGCTGTAATGCTGAATTTCCACAGACGGATTGAATAGAGCCCTTTGTCTCTGTCTTTATGGTTCTGAGAGGTTCATTTCCCTCTAGGCTGAGTGGTGACCTCTGACCTTACATTGTTTAGGGAGAAAGGAGCAGCTAGCACTGAGCCAGGTGAATATTGCAGAGAAGAAGAGAAGAGAAGAGAAGAGAAGAAGACATAGGAGGGAAAAGGCGTCTGTGTCCATACAATTACTATTAATGAACATCTGTGTGTGTCTTTTCTCTTGGTTTTTTCCTGACCTTGTGAGCTGACAAGGTCAGACTCTAGGCCACAGATTTAGGCTATAGCTAGAATCCGTTTATTCTGGTCAGCTGACATGGTCCTCTCTCCTTCTAATATTTAGCTAGCCATTTGTTTATTTACCTAGCTATCTATTCGTTTAACTGTTTTTAAATACAAATCCATCAAAGATTAGTACAGTGCTTTTGTAGTAAAATATTATATAAACTTTTCATTTGCTTGGAAAGTAGCTTCATATTTTTTCTCTTAGTTAACCTTGTCATTAGCTTCATCACAGAATGAAAGAGTTTTACTATTTATGTTGCTGAGAGAAATTGCATTTCAAAAAGCCATTATCACAGAGAAAACTGGGGCCTTCCCAGTTACACTTTATTTTACAGTCCTTTTATTAAAGTCCTATGTTTACTTGGTATTAAAGTACCTGGTACTGTTAATGGTAACAACAGAATAATGACCTAATAATTATACTTTAGTTTCTCTGGGATGTATGCACCACTGTATACCATTTGATCCCTGGTCATAACCACATCTCTTTCATTTTTTAGAAATGAAGTAGCAGTAAGTAGCTTCTGCTCCTCATTGGACTGTAAAATAAAGTATTACCGCCTTCACTTTGATCCACACATACCATGTCTCACAAACTGTGTAGTATGTATGAATGAATGATGTAATCCTGAATGAATGGCCCGTAAATGTGAGGGGCTAACATGTGCTCTGTTGCTATTTAAATGCTGGAGTCGATGTGGAAATTCGGCCTTGAAGCAATGACAAGTCATAAACTCAGACAGTAACCGGTCTGTCTTAATGCACTCATCAGCGCCAAAAGGTCACACGCTGCGTATTTCTGTGTGTGTGTTTCTCTGTGCGCGTGTGTATACTTGTGGGTGATTGTGTGTGTGTGGTGTGCATTCGTGCGCGTGTGTGTGTGTGTGTGTGTGTGTGTGTGTGTCGCTGCCCACACACACCTTTGCATTTGTGCACTGCCACTGGTTGCACCATGTGCTCTTCCAAACCAACACCTCTTCAATTTTACAGCATTGTTTTCTATTTGTGTAAAGCCTAGGATTGAGACTCATGTTCCCCTTGTGTTTTTACTTGAGCCCCAAGACTGAGGCCTACTCCCTCCCCCAGTGTCTGCCTTATCAGCAGAAGATCAAACACAACTTGGACCCACACAAACAGACAGAGGGGGGGATGAGGGATATGAAAATGAGAAAGAGAAAGAGGCTTGTGCCTAAATTGCTCAGAGCAAAGTAATTATATGTAGAGAATTTATACTCTTTTGGAATTTTAATAATAATGTATTTTCTGTAATGTTGTCAAGGGACAAACAAATCTGTGCCAATCTTTAGCAAGCAATGATGACAAATAATAATAATAACAACAGGAATAATAAAATACACCCAATAAACACAATGCCCTACTCGCAGAAAACACACTTCAAAACATCATGGTAGAGCTCAGTAGGTGGCTGATACCAGTCCAGATCCAGTCTACCAGTACAGACCAGTACTAGTAGTCCAGTATAGTCCAGTAGTTAATAAAGTCACTAGGCTGCAGGCAGCATGGTGTAGTGTGTTGTCCTCCCTGGGACAGCCATAGTAGAGGGCACCGCCAATTAGGGAGCAACCTTGCACAGTGGGGTGAGCCTATTGAGGAACCCAGTCACATAGTGTAGTGGCCAAAGTCTATTGGTGACCGCACTAGCATTGTAGGGTCCTCCTTAGAGTAGGCAGGGTACAGGCTAGTGGGGAGCCCCTCCCTGCGCATAGTGGGGATCCGTCCTTAGTGTTTCTAGTCAATCAGGGCAGATAGATCAGGGTTCACACAGTCCAAAACACCCAATAGGATCAACGTCTCTTCAGATCAGCAGAATCATTTAAAAAACAAATAATACTCCTAATCATGGGAATAATAACAACAACACAATAGTTAGATCATATAGGAACAGCCCAGTAGGCTTCAAATGGGGAGGAATGCTACTTCATACTTCATACATGAAAAAAAACAGGAAATAGAATAGGGAAAGAAAGAAAAATAAAATCCTATGAAAATCTTAAAAAGCACAAAGCGTTGGGCGGGGGCAGAGGCGGAGGCAGGGCATGAATGGTTACTCGTGTAGAAGCTCCTGGAGACAGTTGGGCGACTTGAAGACCTCGGGCACCTCGCTGTCCAGCTTGCAGATCACCTTGTAGATGGCTTTCTTCCAGGATGGGTCCACGTCTTTGCCCGCCACGATGGCATTGAAGAACTCGCGCAGCGTGATCTGAGCCACCTCCAGGAACCGCTCTGGAACCTGCACCAGCACAGACAGAAGGCAGGGGGCGTTAGTTTGGGTTCTCCTGATGGCTTGGTTAGTTGGAGCACAGTGAAAGCAACACCATAGTTGTGGGTTTGTTTTCTGCAACAGCCATATACTGTATACTGAATATATGTATGAACTGTAACAAATATTATATAATATTACCAGACGATAATACTGTGCCATAATACCAAGACCTTTCATTAATAATACTAATATTAATGAACGGTCTCACATTTTGTACAAATTGTAGTAGTGCGGTGGGAAGTCATTGTATAATTTATAGTAACACACTGTTTTTATGTGAAACACAATAAAGGGTTGAGTTAGTGGCTGTGATGAGAAGCCCTGTGGTGTTCTGTAATATTGTGTATCACCTGTCTCTTTAGTCGCTACTTCCTTAAAAAGCCCACTGAAATCCACACTTGTGTTGTGACTTATGACGGCTCATTTCTTGTAAATTCTTAGGTTTATATCACCACCAGCATCCTCCCCCTCCTCCCCCCAGCATCAGAAAGACGTCTTTATGAGTGTACTGTAAATCTGAACCCAAACAACAGCATGCAGGGAACCTGAAAAGAGGAAGTGAAATGCTCTGGGAACACACAGACACACAGGCTCTTTAGTGTCCCTCACAGCTCTGCTCACTGTCTGGCAAAGATCTGTGACACCTTCCCCCGAGCCAGCACACACACACACACATGCACGTCTGCACACATAGACACACACCTCCTTGAGCCAAGGAGATGACACATCCCACACTGTGAGAGAGACATGATGCACACACGCGTGCACGCAGGCACACACACACACGCACACTCACATACACACACACACGCACACACACACACACACACTGCCCTGGTGTATTTGGCTGAACCTCTCTCCTTCACTCAAAGCCCCAGGGCGATGCAGCCTTCAGGGGTCACCTGCTTGGATAATGCTGACTGCCTCCCTGCCTGTCCGCCTCCCTCTGCAGCAACAGACACGCACACACACATACACACACACACACACACACACACAGAAACACACAGAAACACACACAGGCAGACACGCGGGCAGACACACACACAGACACGCTCAGACACCCAGCAGCTTGCCCAAACGCCTGACTGTGTGCACTCGGCTCCTCTCCTCCTGTGTCCTGCAGATACTCATCAGGAGTGTCAGGACACAGCAAGGTTAGTGGCCACCGGAACACACACACACACACACACACACACACACACACACACACACACAGGAAGCACTGGACAGCCAAACACCCCCCTCAGGGTGATGAATGGAGTGTGCTTGTGTGTGTGTGTGTGTGTGTGTGTGTGTGTGTGTGTGTGTGTGTGCGTGTGCATTCGTGTGTGTGTGTGTATGTATGTCCACCACTCTGTGTGAAAAGGTGAATCATGAATAAGAAAGTATACGACTGAGAATTAGTTTTTGTAATTGTGTGCAAGAACAGTAAATGTGTGTCATACAGGGCTACAACAGTCAATTCAACCTTCTGTATAAAACACCAAATCTTACTAATGTATAACTACTTAACGACACAATCTAAAAATATATAGTAAATTCTTCAGTGTTTGGGCTTGTGTCACCTCTGAAAAACAGTGACACATTGACTTGGGAGGCAGCAGACTGTGACTGTGTCCCTTTAAACAGCAGCCCGGCAGGCATGAAGGCAGGCAGCAGTCTAGTGCAGTGCGAGACGCAGGGAGTGCTGCATTACTAAGAATATTCCTGCATGGAATTTCTCCTGACGTTTTGACTATAAAAGGACAGTAAAACGCTGACTGCAAGGAGAAGGCAATGTCAAGGAGAAAAGGGTATTGGTATTTCAGATCCTCTTGACTGAGAGAACGAGAGAGAGGGGGAGGGAGGGAGGGAGGAGGGAGAGGCGAGGGAGGGAGAGGTGAGGGAAGTTGAGAGAGGAAGGGGAGAGAGGGTGTGAGGAGAGAGAGAGGATGAGGGAGGAAGATGGTGCGAGTGAGTGAGAGAGAGAGAGAGAGAGAGAGAGAGAGAGAGAGAGAGAGAGAGAGAGAGAGAGAGAGAGAGGAATAGAGAAATAGAGAAAGAGAGAAAGGTAGAAAGGTAGAAAGGTAGAAAGATAGGGAAGTAAAGACTGAATAGAAGCAGCGTGAGGGTGAGAGGAGAGGGAGATGTAAGTGGAGAGAGAGAGAAAAGCAGGAGCAAGAGAGAGAGGGAGTTATTCTTGTCCCTGAGCCCTTTGTCTGTGATTGTGTGTGTCTGGTGTGAGTGTGTGTGTGTGTGTGCGTATGAGCTGCCTGCTAGTCGTGGCCAGCAGAGAGCTTTAACTGTTTTGTCCCCCTCTCCGTCCCCTCTCCGTCCCCCCTGCTTCCCCATCCGTCCCTCCCTCGGGTCAGCTGTTGGGCCTTTGTTCCAGAGGCATTGTGGGGGATTATCCTGTGTGGCTGCTCATTCGCTCGGCTGGCCGGTAAACAGGGCCAATCGCGTCGCTCACAATCCTTCATACATATTTCATAGGGCTTTTAACAACTTCTCGCTGTCCAAATTAAAGGAGGGCCGTACAAAGAGACAGAGAGGAGAGAGTGATGTCTGAAAGAGGCTGGCAGAAAAGGTTGGGGGATAACACAATAAAGGTAAAGAGAGAGAGAGAGAGAGAGAGAGAGAGAGAGAGAGAGAGAGAGAGAGGGGTGGGGGGGTGGGGTGGGGGGGGAAATAGGGTGACTGAATGAAAGAGGAACGACGTATCTGAAGTTGACCTCTCTAAGTCAACCACACATACACATACACACACATTCACCCACATGCACACATTCACAGACACACAATGGTGCAGCACTGCGAGTCACAGTGCCTTTCTGCTGATGAAGACATCAGACTTTCTGGAATTGAAGTCCTGCTTCAGAGGGAGGAGGTAAAGAGTAAAGGGGAAAGAGAGAGAGGGAGACAGCGGGAGAGAGGATGAGCGAGAGGGAGGGAAAGAGTGGGAAATGGGGCCGTGAAAGAGTCCAAAACAAGAGCTCTCATGAAAATAGATATTATGCTCTTCTCCAGTGTAACACAATATGAGAAGAGGAGAGGAAGAGAGAGGGGGACCTAGAGAAAGGAAGGACAAAAAAAAGTGCAGTGTTGTTGGCAACAATCAAGGCCCTAATATTTTACCCAGCATTCATTAATCTCACTGTGTACTCTCTCTCTCTCTCTCTCTCTCTCTCTCTCTCTCTCTCTCTCTCGCTCTCTCTCTCTCTCGCTCTCTCTCTCACACACACACATTCACAGACTGATCACTAGAAAAAGCCAGCGATTTCGGACGTTTGAAAAGGTCCCCAGAACGTCTATATACGCCTTCCTCGGCACTCACATCTTTTTTTTTAAACCATTGCCCAGCACTGGGAGTGAACTCGTGATGCTTCGGAGCACACTGCTTAGACCACTGCGCTACCGCAGTTCACAATGCTCTAGCAAGCCATGAGAATACTTCATGATACTTGATGGTAATAGCGCGTCGTTTTTAATTATTTTGTTTTAAGCATTCCCCATACCATAGCCATAACATTAACCATTCAGAATTAATATATCTAAACTTAATCCTTTAGGTTGTTTCTGTTTTAACCCTGTAACCATGAGGAAACTATGAGATCTTGTTGCGGCCACATACACGTCCC